>NC_088925.1:9422500-9575000 GCF_038396675.1 Hydra vulgaris | reverse complement strand
ACCTAATGTTTCTATGGCACCTACTGTTTCTATGGCACCTACTGTTTCTATAACACCTACTGTTTCTATGATACCTATTGTTTGACATCTTGTATTTCTAATATATTGTAGCTCTCAAAATGCCTACATGTATTAGGTTATAAACTTACTTTTTTAAATTGCTTTTCAAACTTTTTATTTATTTCTTAAATTGAAGGTTATTGACAATGCTTCTTATACTATATGTTACTAAAAAGAATATATTTTAAACAATATATATATATATATATATATATATATATATATATATATATATATATACACTTCTTATTCTCTATAACTCATTAGTTTTTTTATAGAATGAAAATGTAACGAAATATTTTAAATTTGTAAAATGTTTTGAGGGCAAAAAAAATTATCACATAAGTAGCCTCAAGTTCAAGAAGGTATTAGAGGTTAGAGATTAAGAACCGATTAGATTGAGTCTTACATTTTTTAAACCTTTGCCATTTTAATCTTTTCACAACACTTTTGTGTTTGAGAATTACAAACAAAATGTCCACAAAAATCTGAAAGTAAGCTCAAAAAGGAACATTAATTAGTAATATTAATAATAAAAATAAACTTTAAGTTTATTGTTTAGTAAAATGTATTATTTAGTAAAATGTATTCGAAAAAAATGTCGAATGAACAATAACCATAAGAAAATATTAATAATAAATAGATTTAAAAGTTATATAAAAGAAGTTATTTAAAAAAACAACTTAATATTATATATAACCAAATAATCACACTACAAATCTTTTTAGTGAGTATCAATAAAATTCTTTGGAAAGTAGAATTGATAAAAACTGGATTTTTCATGGTAAATTATTTAAAATATTAAATTTTTATTGAGATAACAATTAGGGATTAGTTTGCGCTTCATTGCGAAAATTGTTAACTAATTTATTTTTTGATCAATCAGCACTTTTTTAATCAGTAATTTTTTTTAATTAATTTTTATTACCGTGATACTAAGTTTTTATATATATATATAACAAATGAATTATCATTTGTGCAATAAACTTGCTTAATAGTTATTTGATATCAAATCAAAAAATGCATGTAAATCACTCTCACACGCCAAAAAGAAATTTTAAAAAAAATTAATTAAAATTTTTTAACGCTTTAAAGTTTGAATTTGGTTATTGACAAATATTTTTATATTTTTATTGTTGAATGTTTGTTGAATAACTCAATAGCAAATTATTTGAATTTTTACATTAATAAATAAAAATAGTTCTTTTTTGAAGGTAGCCTTAGGCAGCCATAAACCTTGCTTAAGCATCAACGTTGCAAAAAAAATTTTTTATGAAATTTAAATCTCGTCTTTAGATAAATTTTGATGTCGTGATTTCGGAGAATATAAAAACATTTTAAAAAATTGCTTTCTCGAGTGTGCTGGCGGTGATGGTAGTGATGGTGGTGAGGAAAGCGATCGGAGGGAAGAGGGGGAAGGAATAAAAAAAATCTAAATAAGAAGATCGTTGTAAATTTTTGGAAGACTTCTTAATTTAAAATCAAACAACCTTTTGTCAAGGTTAATGATGCTTAACTAAAACACAAATGAATATTTATTTTGACCACAGTAAATTTTTATAAAAAAACAAATTAACAACAGCTGGTGTATTAGCTGGTTATCTAAATCATCTAATTTTGTTTAACTCAATTAGCACTCAATTCAACACAATTTGCAAAAAACATAAACATAAGGTGCAATTTGCACCGTACAAAACCTCTGCTATAAAGTTTGAGAACTTCTCCTTTCAAAAATGTTTTTTTGTTTGGCGTGTTTGATTTCTACCATAAGTTTTGTGAGTCAGTCAATTATTTACGTTCAAAGTTGACGTGAGTTAATCCAGCGTTTGTAATATTCAATTTTAACGAAGTTTAATTGATATCAATAAAGTTCGCTTTTACAACTTGTCAAAGCAATAAAAATAAAGTAAATTATTTTTTTAAGGGTTATTATTTTAATAGAAAATTCCTTAAATATGAAAAATTGCTTCTAAAAGTGAAACTTGTAGTCAATTTTAAGATAAATATTTGATATCGGAAGAATTATTATAGTAGTGAATAGAAGCCTCACTTGAAACACCTTCCTTATTAAATTTTCCTGTTCACAATAGACGTACTTGCATATTTCATAGTAAAATTAAAGAAGCTTGAATGTTTAATCAAGTTAGTTTGATTCTGCCCACTTTTGTAATGGAGCTTTTCTACAAAAAAAACAAAAGATTTGTTATATTTTTCATAACAGATTTTTCATAATTTATTAGATTTACAAATATCAAAGTAGATCTAACGTAAGTGCAAATCCGATTGATCAGTAAAAACATATGCTTACGTTGAAATTGAATCTTATTTTTGCATAAACTTGCTCATAGAAGTTTTTTGTATGCGCATAATATTTTTTTATTTTATATTTAGTAATTGTTATCATTAAAGATTAAAGAAATTTAGGTTACATTTTATTTATTTTTAATTAATTAAACATTTATAATGAACTTGATTGAATAATCTTAGTTCCAATTTTCTTACAAGCATAAATATATATATGTATAAATATATATATATATATATATATATATATATATATATATATATATATATATATATATATATATATATATATATATATATATATATATATATATATTTTATATATATATATATATATATATATATATATATATATATATATATTTATATATATATATATATATATATATATATATATATATATATATATATATATACATATATATGTATACATTTTTTTTTTTTTTTCTTCTTCTAAAAACATGACACATTTAACAAGATATTTATGTTTATAGATACTTGAAACATGTAAACTTTCCATGAATGAAATAGACGATGAAATAGTAAACCTTCCATAAATTTCTTTTCAAGTTTAAAATAATCTTTTGTTTAAAACCAAATAGAGAGCTTTTATAATTATTTTTTTACATTTTTTTTTTTTTTTTTTTTTTACAAAAAATTTTTTTGTTAGCAATCAATGTTTTGCAAAAAATGCTAATTTGATATCAATATGAGCAAAAACTTTGATTTTTCGCCATTCCAAGAAGTTGGCTTTAACTCAGACACCAAACAATCCCTCTTACGATTCTGTATACTTTGCACAGCCAACTGTCGTTTTTGAAGATACAAATTGAAAAACTGTATTTATTTTTAATAACTACTTCAAAATGTTTTTTTGTTTGTTTTGTTTTGTTTTGTCTGTTGAAACATACATAAGAGATATAAAATAACAAACATTTTGAAACGAGTATTAAAAGTTTTCTGTATATTTAATAAATTAGGTCATTTGTAAAATATTAGTAAACGAAAGTAATAAAACTCAACTGCAGTTACATAATCAGTTATTAGAAACTTTTAAGTGGACGAATTGGTAACTATATAAAAACTGACATGGGTTAAAGGAACACTTCTTCAATGCTATTTAATTTTTTATTAAAAAAATCACATCACTTTTTTTTCAACACTTTAAAGACACCTTTTTATTATATTTATTAATATAAAAAAATATTTAGCGGAAACTTTTGTCTAAGCTGAAGTTGTGAAAGTGAATTGTACTTTTGTTTTTACGCATCAAATTCAAACATATTAAAGATAAGAAATTTCACACAAAAGCTTTAAAATTATTGTTTTAATGATAAGATTAAAAAACCATACAGAAAAATTTGAGTCGTTGAACTTCTTGTTATTTGCAATGTAAGTTGCTCAGTGCAGCTCAACGCAAAGAAGCAAGTAATTCATTGTTGTACATGTTATTAAAACTTATTTTAATTATTTAGACATTGTTCCACAGCATATAGTAGTGAAATGCAAACAAAAGTAGTGTACATTTATTTAATATATTTACGTAACTAATATTTTACAAAAGGTCAACATCCGCACATACATTACGTCGGTGGCGTTTGATAGCTGGAAATATGGATAATATCTTAACAAGGTTTTGCAACATTTTGTTAACTTTTTGCGGTTTAGTTGTATATTTTAAATTAATTTTACTTTTTATGTCTTTGAGAAATAAGGTTTCATTCTTTTCTATTTATTATATCTCATTATTATTGGAGTATTGTGAGTATTGATTATTATTGTTTCGTATGTTTTATTATTATCGTTTCGTACGTTATATTATTATCGTTTCCTACGTTATATTAGATTTTTTACAATTATTTGTTTAAAATCGAAAAAAATTCAAAGATATTAGAATGTTAAACCAAAATTTATTTTTTGGTGTGTGTAAAAGAATCTTATGATTAAATGTTGTATTTCTGTAAAATTACATTGAAATAAATTTTTATAAAAACAATATTTATTTTAATTTACCATTCAAACTTTTCTTTAAAGCAAAATATTTATTTTCTGGTACATTATTTCAGATGGAGCGAGATTAGCACGCTATTGGAACGAAAACAATAGGGTTAGCATTAGAGAATATTGCAAATGAAATACCCTAGCCGGTGATATAAAACCCTGGTAAATTGAGACACGTAGCTTAATAAAAAAAAATAGTTTTGAATAAAAAAAAATTTGAAATAATTCAAAATTGTTTATTATTTAATAAATAATAATAGAGTTTATTTATTAGATAATATTTCCTCAATGTTTCCCCCATCTATTCAAAGCAGTTATGATGCGGTTGAGTTGTTCGTACTTCGTTCTTTCTTTAATTAAATTTTATTTGTGAAACAAGTCCTTAAAATAACAATAACAAATTTATTACAATAAGAAATTTTATTCTATCAATATTAATTTATTTGATTATCATTTAATATTTAACGTTTTTTTGATTTTTGATATTCAATGTTTTTTTTATTTGAAATCAAGAATAAAGAAAAAAAAGCCAGCAATTATCTAAAAAGCTTGCTGCGTCTTTATACTTTTTTCATTTAAAATTTTTTTAAATTATAAATATATGCATATTTTTTTAAATACTGGTTGAAAAAAAAACACACACACAAGTTATAATATTTCCGTTAACACGTGTTACATAAAAAAAAAACATGTTAAATCATATTTTTAAACAATTTTAGTTTTTAAAAAGGTTTTAATTTTTAAAGTCTTAAAAACTTTAAAACTACTTTAAATATTCTTCCGAAATATTTTCACTTTTCCAAATATCAGCAGAAAAGAATTTTTATTAGAAGCACAATATTTTTTTTGAAATATATTTTGGGCGCAAAAATATTACTGTTTTTAAATGTCGGCATATATAAAATAGTGATTTAAAAAAATTTTATTCGTGCTACGAATATATTTTAAAGATTTGCTAACAACAGACATACAGATTTGCAACAACAGACATACAGATTTGCAATAACAGACATACAGATTTAAAAACAACAGGCTTACTGATTTAAAAACAGCAACGGTTTTTTTATAATTTTACTTTAGGAAGACTTGCATAGCTGTGAATACTTTTTACCCAAATCTACATATTGTATTAACTTTTTTATTTTTCCTCAAAACCATTTTGTCTAAAAAATAAATAAACATAATAACATTATTTTACAATAATTATAAATCTTATTGTATTTTATAGTTTATTATATTAATTAAAAGTTTTCATAAAAAATTATAATTTGTTATAAAAGCGAAAGTTTATAATAATAATTTTATTTTTTAATAATAATTTTTTACGTAATTTGAAAAAAACACAGTTAAATGAAAAAATTAAAAGTAGAAACTCTACTTAAAACGTTTTTTGAAACTGATTTTTAGGAACTTTATAGTTCTTCACTTATTCAATATTAATTAATGACTTCAATAACGTTTATAGGCATTTAAATTAAATTATTTTTGTTAAAAAGTCAACGTTGAATTTTTTTACCTTAATGCGTTTAAAAAAAAGTTGTAGAATAAACAAGTATTAAGTTATGGGTACTATTATATTTTTTAATGATCAATTCACCATCCTCATTCTATCCACTATCCACCTTTCTCAATCAATTCACCATCCTCATTCCATCTACTATCCACCATCCACAATTTATTACCATAACGAAAACCAAAACGAGAGTTAACTGTTTTATGTAGATGTTCAGGTTTACTTTGGCTAACACTTCATACTTTTGTGTTTTATTCGTTTCAATAACTTATTTTTTATATAGGCATTTAATTTCTTTTATAGCATTTTGGACTTTTATGCTGATACCATTAAATACTTTAACAGATCAAGATGTAAAACTGTCGTATAACTTTTTTTCACTTTGTTTTAGGTTTTGTGATTAAAACGGCAACCCATCTTTATGTTTTCCTGACTCATACAACCCATTATGCTTCATAACTCCATTCTTTTTTTCTTCTTCTTTCAACTTAATAGTGGTTACTTGCAGCCTTGTTTAGAGTAAATTAGAATTAAAAAAAATTTGTTTACTGTTGTTACGGGAACTATTTATTGGTCATCTTCATTTTTAGCAATGTTTAAGTTTTTAAGAGTGCCTTGCTATTTGCAGCCTCTTTATGAAAGCATTTTTTGCAAAGAGGCTGAAAGAATTAGAGCCGATGATATTTGTTTTAAACTTTTTTAATTTTTATTTTTTTGAATAACTAAAACTACAAAAATGTTCGAAATTGAGTGATGGAAGTTGAACAAAGTTTAGTTTGACAAAAATTTTGGATTTTTTATCAAACATTATTTTTTTAACCGTATTTGTTTCTCAAGGGAAGTGTATATTTTAATGCTAGTAAGTGAGATCGCTTATTCAAATAAGGTGTTGTGAATGAGATGGTTAAGACTAAGATGTAATAAGGTGTTGAGAATGAGATTGTTTACATCCAGATAGTGTTGTGAGTAAGGTAGTTTATGCACAGATAGTTTTGTAAATGAAAGTTTGCTATTTAATTTTTTGTCTTTCAATTTTTTAACTATAGTTCTAATATTGTTCATTCAGTTATTTATTTCATTTTGTTCTGTTTAAATAACTCTTAAAAAAAGAATTTGAAAAAAAATTTGCATTTTGATTTTTTAACTGCCTAACTCTTTTTAAACAAATTTTAAAAAGTATAATATAAAAAAAATTTATCATAAAAACATTCTATAATCCGAAATCAAATATATGAAATAATAACATTTGAGTCCGATCTAATAAAAATGATAACTCTAAATTTTTACAAGAATAAATCAATAAGAATAAATAAGAATAAATATGGTTAAACAATAAGGTTTTAATTTTGTAAACTCTCTTTTGCTAGTGGTTGCATGCATCGAAGATTCATTAGAAATAATAAAAATAGTTTATTGATAATATATCCGAATATAAATAATACATAACCTTTTTAAATACCACATTTTGATTAGATAATTTATTGAAAATATGTGAAAATGCACAAAAATGATTTTTATAAAATTATTTATTATAAAATTGGAGACAAAAAAATACTTTGCTATTTAGCGAGCAAAGTATTTTCAAACTTAAATTATAGCATTTGTATAAATGAAAATATGGAAAGGGTGGATTCACATGGTTTTCTGAAGTATTATTATGGGTTTATCGTCATAAATTTGCGTTTTTTTTATGATTTTGATGAGCAAAATTCAAATATAGTATACACCTAGGTAATTCATTTTTAAAGTTAAAAAAGCCAATAATAAATAAAATAAAAATAAATAAAATAATTAATAAAAATAAAAGTTAAAACAAAATAAATAAAACTTTTAAATCAAAAACTAGCGGATCTAACCCATAAAAATCGAAGTTGTTGATTATCTAAACTATAAATAAACTAAAAATAATGTTTTATTTGTTGTTATCCACTCTTATAATAAAATATTTAGCATTTGTAAGTAGTTGAGTCTTATTATAAATTTTATAAAAGTGCCAAAGTAAGTTTATACGGAAAAAAAAAAAAAACTTAAGGGCCAACTAAACGTCCCCTTACGTTTTGTATTTTTTATTATTACTTTTTTTCATTACCCCATCGGACCTTTATTGGAACATCTCTTTTACCCCCCTCACATTTCTGTTAACAAATTTAAAGCTTTGTATTTTTTCATTTTACAGAATTGCCTTAGATTCAATCCATTTGTATTAACATTGTGTTAAATTGTATTTTGTTTTTAAAATGATCGAAATAGTCCCATTTAGTACAACCCACTCCTCCCATCTGTTTATTTAACACCCCAGAGTAACAACTGAAGGAACCTAACAAGTAACTGCAGTTTTATGTAAAAAAATATTTATGTTAGATAGAACTTGAGTTTTAGTTTTACTGCTAAAATGCAATTTAAAGTCACTAAAGACACAAAAGTTATAAAAATATAAAATAGTATTTGAACACGAAAGTTTATTTTGAAGTTTGACCTCATTTGATAAATTTAGATTTAGAAAATTAAGATAATATTTTTGATTTATTTTTCTCTTGTTTGATTTGAAGGGGAAACAATTTGTTTTTTTTTTCTACTCTTCAAAGTATAACAATAGTTAGTTTATTTTACCTGTTTGTTTTTTAACTATATTTTTTATCTATTTAAAAAAATTCGGAAAACCGTTGTTTATAAAATTAACAACTCTGCTATTTGCTAAGTCAACAAACTATTTCCCTGAACAAAAATTGAAACAAAGTTTGCGTCAATCAATTAAAAAAAGGGAAGTAGTTTCTACTCGACATTAAGGGCTTAATAAAACTCTACCTGTCATCACGAGTTGCTACAAATAGAAATTTAATGAATTGATTGTTCTTAACTACATATTTTATCATTGGTTCTTTAAAAAATGAAAATAGGAAATATACAGAAGACAAATAAATGACCTCTTTGAGATAATAACTCCGGCGTTTGACCTGGACACAACTGTTTCTCAAAAAAAAGCTAAAGTTGCCTCAAAGAACCTGTATATGACTACGAATAAGAGTCAATTAACACAACATATTTAAAATTATTGTTGTTTAAGTTATATAATACTCTTTATTTTATCATGTTGTTATTGTTTATCATGCTTTATTTTTATTATGTTATTTCAAGATAACTTTGATGAGGTGATCTTTGTGTCCTGTTTATGGAATTCTTATGTCGTAAATTTTTTTTGTAAAATTCTTCTGTTAAATCGCGGGCTCAGAGCAGCAAGGTTGTAGGTGACATTTTTGCGAATCAGAGAAAACACGGTTTGAAAGTTGAAATGTTTTGTATAAACCTATGTGAATCCGAAATTTTTTGATATTTGGCACAAATTTGATGCCAAATATCAAAATATCGTGTTTTCACAATTATGCAAAAATGTCAGATACAACCTTTTTGCTCTGAGCCCACAAAATGGTAATTAAAAGTAGGGTGGAGAGGGAGTAATAAACGATAAGTTTTGTAGAAAAAGAAAAAATTAATTTAATAAATAAATCCATTTAAATTAGTCTTTTGAGTTTATTCAAGTTTTAATTTAAATTATTTAAAAAAAACTATTGAATAAAAATAAATTTTTTATTTCTTGTTATTGATTTTTAATTAAAATTGTTTCTTAAATTATTTGCAAATGAAGTTAATGTTTAGAAGGAAACATTAATGTTGATTGTTATGTGTTTTTTTATCATTAGTATGTGATTTTTAAATAAAATTAAAGGAAATTGTTTCTTAAGAAGTTGAAATGAATCGCTAAAGAGGAAATGATCAATCATATAAATCTTATAATTTAGAAAAAGTTTTCAAGCTGTATAAAGTTTTTAGATAAACTCAAACCATAAATACATTGTCAAACTAAAAATGGAGTTGTTTAATGCTTGAAACTTAGTACGAGAATAGTCTTATCTTGAAAGTCAAGAAGCTATTCAGCAAAATATCAAATTAAATATCATAATTAAAGGTTTTAAAAGTTTTTAAATTATTTATATAGCATACATACATACATACATACATACATACATACATACATACATACATACATACATACATATATACATACATACATACATACATACATACATACATACATACATACATACATACATACATACATACATACATACATACATACATACATACATACATACATACATACATACATACATACATACATACATACATACATACATACATACATACATACATACATACATACATACATACATACATACATACATACATACATACATACATACATACATACATACATACATACATACATACATACATACATACATACATACATACATACATGGTTTAATAGATATTTGTAATGTATTGGATGAGAAATTGAAAATTGTTTTAAATAATTTAATGTATGTAATTTTAACAATCTCAATATATGTTTACAGAACACAGAAAAAAAAAAATTTAAACTGTGTCGCAAAAATTTTTATAAAATTGGTGTTAAGAAATATATTTAAACTAAAACATATAAACCAATAAATTAATTGCATTTTAAAGTGTATGTTTAAGAAAGCGAAATCCAAAACAAGACTTAATACCCCTAAATTTTCCTGTTAAAACGCGTTCGATTTAAACACTTAAATATTAAATGCAGAAGTTTTGATTGGTTTGGTTTGACCATATTTTTTATTATAGTTGACATCGATAATATTGTTTTTTTAAAAACTTTAGTATAATATTTATGTAATAGAAAATTAAATTAAATGAGCAGAATTTTCGAAAGATGCAAAAAGTCGCATAAATAAAAGTTTGAGTTTTATATTCTATTTCCAAATTTTATATACTGAAATATATCATCTATTTAAATATAAGATCTAATAATAGAGTCTTAATAATTGGTCCTAATAACAGAAAGAGGAAATATCAATTTCAGTGGTTGGGCGTCTTAAAGTCGTCCAGTTTTTCGTCAATTTTTTGAATCATTGTAGTCGGACCTTTTAAAAGCACCTTTTGAAAATTCACTCCCATATTATATTCTAATAAGTTTACTTTGTTTAAACTTGTAGTAAATAACGAAATAACGAAATTTTATTTATGTTATTTAGCGTTTCATCTATTTAAAACAAACAAAATTAAACATGAGTTCACAAGATTACGAAGCAAAAAGTCCATTAAAACATCAGCATTCAGATGAAGAACGTAACAATTTTATTATAAACGATACTGCTTTTAAAACGACTTCCTCGTTAAAAAGTAAATCTCATTTGTTAAGAGTTTTAGTTGTCGTGGTGCTGCTTCTTGTTGTATTACTAACAATTTTGGGTGCGTTATATATTTCAATGCAAAAAAAAAAAGAACCCGTCTTGGTTCCAAATGTTAGCAAAGGACATAGTAAACAGGATCTAAAAGATGAAGTGTGCAATACTAAAGAATGTGTTCAAATTGCTTCAAGTAAGTTAAATGTCATTCTAAATATTTAAGGTAAGTAAAAAATTTTTTAAGAATACTAGAGATTTGCATTAACTATATGGTTTCGTAATATGATTTCGCAACAGTTATATGATTTATTGCTTTTTGGCCAACAAACCGTAATAGATGGCCATAAGTTTACATATAATTGACATCTCATTCGCTTAACGATGTTTTTCTTGATATTAGGCTGAATCATTTTGAATATTTAGTTTTAGGTTGGTTCAACGATGTTTAATAGCTATGTCACGGTGACATAAAAATGGCTGTTCGTCGGATCAACGTTAGCGCCGTTTATGCTTTGCTAGATTAGCGATACATTAATCCACCCTTGTTGTAATGGAGTAATATGTAAAACTACAACTTTTTAATACTAGCTAATTCTGGTGTTATAAATTTACCTTATGGCGTAGTGGTTCATTCTTCTGCTGCTAATTGATTTATAGAAACCACATGCCCAATCCTCTTAAACAGGCATATCTCCAAATAAAGCGTCATAAACAGTGATCACGGTTCAAGAGTATATCTGCAGGTCTTTTTTAAAATAGCTTGAGGCAAAAAAAAAAATCAACTTTGATTTTTTTACAAAAAAAATGCTAATTAAGGTGCCTACAAATGTTATTAAATAAATTTTTTTAAAGATATATGAAAAAAATATATAAAAACTATTAGTTTCAATAAATGTTTTACAAACAATTTCTTCTATTGTTTTTTTATTATTGTTTTTTTTTCACAAAAAATTAAAAAAAATCTTGAAAATTTTTGAAAAACGGCTGCAGATATGTTTTAGGAAAACAAAGATTTGTTGGCTAAATAAAAGAATAAAAGCTTGAAAATGTTAACAGTATGTTAAAAATACAACTACTAAAAAAATTGCGTCTCCTTAAATATTACTAAAGCGATATTTCGCTTTTTATGCTCATTAATTGCTCTGCTTGCAAGATTTATTTTATACCAAGAAGTAGTATTGTAATTTAGTTGTACTGTGATTGTAGTAGTAATCTACTTTATTACGTCATCCGGCTAAATGCCACACTAACGCCCTTATAGTTTTACGCCGATACGTAAAATGGCGTTAAAAATCTATATTATTTACAAAGATGTTCATTAAGGTATTGGTATTGTGGGTTTATCCTCTTCCAGCTAATTTCCATATATTGAGGCCATATACCAAGGCCTGCAAAGACGAGTTAAGCTCACTAAAGAGCATTGTGACCCGCTACGCAGACCAAAAGTAAGTGATCAAAAGTAGAAGAAGTCGAGTTAGAAAGGTAGCATAGAGAAAGTGGACAATATAGAAAACTACTTGTGGCACAATAATTTTTTCTTAAATATATTAGCGCAGCAAATACAGCAGCAAGTTTCTTTATTTGGGTAACTAACGTTAAAATAAAGTTGGTCCAACTGCAAATCCAGTACAATTGCTTCAACTAACACAGTAAAACAGCTGACTCAAATTTAAACTATACATAGTTTAACCTAATTATAATTTAACCAGCTAACGTAAAGCGTGATTATTCCAAATAAAAATTAAATACAGCTGTGCCACCTAACGCAAAGAGCAATTGACCTAATAATGCAGGCGGCTGGGATAGTAGTTAAAGACGAGCGCTTAAGTTTAGTTGCTAGCTTTAGTAAAAAATATTTTTTTCTAATTCAAAAAAATTGACAAAAGTTTTTTTTTTATTATTATAGAGATTATTGACGTCATGGACAGCGAGGTTGATCCATGCAAAGATTTTTATGAATATGCTTGCGGAGGCTGGCTTAAAAGTGTTCCAGTTCCTGATTCTCGTACAAGGTATAGCAGATTTGATGAGCTTGCAGAACAAAACTCAGAAGTTTTAAAACAAATTTTGAATCAACTAATATTAAAAGAAGCAAATTCTGTTGTAAGTTGAAAATTTTTATTTAATCTAAATCTCTAATTACTTGAATTGCAGTTTTAAAAAAAAAAAATTTAAGAATTATAATACAATAAAAATAAACGTATTTAAAGCGTCTAAAATACGTTTTGTTCTTACTCGGAAGCGGTTTAGGATCAACTTTTATCAGAGCTTTATCAAATTTATGATTTACTTACCAATATCATTCTAATCATGGCCGTATTAAGGCGGGGGCGGATGGGGCTGTAGCCCCAGGCCCTTATAAAAAAAATAGGCCCTAAGGCCCGTGACTTTTTTTTTTTTTTTTTTTTGGGAACCAGATAAATATTCCTATGTTTCTCAGTTTTTTTAAATCAATTTATTGGGAGCTGCGGAGGCGTTGTGAATAAATAAATGAATAGAGATATACTATATCTCTATCTTCGTATATTTGGCGGAATTTTGGTATTCGCAAATATTTTTTAAATTATCTTTCCGCATAAAGATGTTTTGAGAACATTCAAGTTATTTATGTTTCCATCTATGTCCGCACAACTATCAGTTTTTAAAAAACACGCTAAAAAAATTAACTTCGTGACATAAATTTTTTAATTAAATAGGTTTTATAAGAGAATGCTTTTAAAACATTCGTTGATGTAAAAACCTTTTAAAGGAAAAACAATTATATTAGTGAATGATTTTAAAGCACTCTCTTATAAAACCTATTTGATTAGAAAATTTATATGTCACGAAGTTAATTTTTTAGCGTGTATTTAAAAAACTAATAGTTGTGCGGACATAGATGGAAACATAAATAAACTTGAATGTTCTCAAACATTAAAACATCTAAATTTTTTTTATTTTATTTTATTTTATGATCACTTCCGTTACCGCAGAAAATTACAGGATTGCTCATTCGTTTACAAAATTAAAATAAAAAATGAAAAGGAGCGGCCTGAGCGGTTGGGACAAAATGCAAAAAAAGAAGAAGAATGAGATTCAATTAAGTGAATTATTGAACAAAAATAAAAAAATTGTGTAGCTGTACCTAACCAGTTGGTAAAAAATTCTAAAAAAAATGCTCTAAAACATACCTAGATTGTGTCCTTTTATTAGCAAGACTGAAAAAAAAAATTCTGGGGGGCAGCTGCCCCCCTGACCCTGCTACTTAGGGGGTCTGGGGGCCCCCCAAACCCCTTCGGCTGAGGGCCTCCGGCCCACTGACCCCGGGTTTAGCCTCGCTAACGCTCGGCATTTTTACCTTACCGCCACATTAGGCCCTCCTATACTTACAGCCCCAGGCCTAAAAATGTCCTAATCCGGCCCTGATTCTAATAAATGAAAAATCGTTCTAGTAATCAAAAGTCCTTCACAAAATTTTGTTTCTTCGTCAATTTAACATTTGTATTTGGTCAATTATATAATTGACTTCTAGATTTTCTTCTAAATGATAAAGTTAATAACTTTTTAATTTGTTGTCAAAAAAATTTCCTAATTATTTAATTGTTGTTTTTTTTATAATAAATAAAACATAAAAATTATAGGTTTTTTTTTAAATCTACTCCTATGTTTAGTTTCTTTAGAGACATTTTTTATGAAAAAACAACTTTTTTTTGTTGATTTTTAAGTTGGACTTGGACTTGGGTCGTTTTTGAAATGATAGATTTCATTATAATGTCCTCAGGCTTACTGAAGGGTTTTTTCGAATTATTTTCTGGCTTTTAAATAATAAACTAAAATGGGGTAAGAGTAAATGAAAAAAAAAGTAAACAGTTTAGCAATTTTGTTTATATTGCATTTATAGAAAGCGAAAACACAAAATCTTTAAAAATGCACCTTTTTGTAGAGAATTTTGTGCTCTATCTAAAGGTGTAAAAATTATTTTTAAAAATGTATTTTTGCCTTTGCAAACTTTAAAATTCTCACCTTGGTAAAAAATTTTTTTCTAAAATCAACTTTAAAACTCTCAAAGCTAAAATTAAATCCTACTAAACTAAAAAAGGCTGTTTTGTAGAAAATTTTACGACGGTCAAGACTCTCTTTTCAAAATTAATATTTCGTAGTTACGTAAAAAAGTTATGAGCGAAAAACTGAGATGTTTTTCAAAGAAAGAGTAAATATGCTAATTGCTCACACTTATGCATTAAGATGAGCGCGGCTAAATTAATCATTATTCAATAAGTCGTAAATATATATAAAAATTCAAGACAAAATTGACTTGTACTTACATTCGTAAAACGCAAGCAACAAGGAAGAGCAATTGCAACTTGCAGTAGAACAAATCAAAAAAGCAAAAAATCACTCAGTAAAGCTTCAGAGGCCTAAAACATAATTACATAGTCGGTAATTATGTCAGCACTACCGGT
This sequence comes from Hydra vulgaris, assembly GCF_038396675.1. Classification (NCBI taxonomy): domain Eukaryota; kingdom Metazoa; phylum Cnidaria; class Hydrozoa; order Anthoathecata; family Hydridae; genus Hydra; species Hydra vulgaris. Next base: position 9,559,452 of record NC_088925.1, on the reverse strand, counting down.
ATCATTCTGTCACTATTTATAGTTTACAAATTAATTTCACGTGGGACCACCAAACTCTGTATTTACAACATTCAAGTTTTGTTGGATGAAAGAGGAAGAATTTATTCAATGGCTCACTAAAGTATTTATACCGGCAATCAAATTAATTCCAAGTAATTAGTTTGATCTATTTAAATTGAGTAGTTTGATTTATTTATCACATAATTTTTTCAATTACATGTATTCATATTTTAGCCTTGAACGGACATGTCACACTTGTTACTTACAATGTTGCACGTACATTATTTACATTGCTACACGTACATGTATTTACACGTACATGTATTTACATTGACAATACTATCAGGCATATATGCTTACTGGCTCATTCGTCTAACATACTTCAACCGTTAAACGTAGACGTATATTATTGCGTTAGACGTGTTTGGCGCAAATTACTTACAGTATTTTATGCAGTTACAACTTTCAACAATAAAAGAAATTCTTATTTAACTACAAGCGAAACCTTTCAGCACCGATGGCGCATTTACACAAACACAAATAATTTCTGGATTTCAAAATACTGTTTTTTTCTACTTGATATTAGTAAATTTGATCAATTAAAATTACAAATTGGTCAAACATTTCAAGCACCATTTCAGCCTGCTACAACATCTTCATCCGAGATTATATCATAATTTAACATTAGTCGAAGTAAAACTCCAACAACTTGCCAACTTCAAAATGTAACAACAACACTAGTGCTCAAACGTATCAAATGTTGCTTTACACTTCACAAAAAGACTCGAAGGTATTTGAAAAATCTTTTACAGCGCCAACCATAAAAAAAAATCCAAAAGAGTCAATATTTCAAGAGTTAAAGGCCAGTGTCTAAGAGCATCTGAGGTGCTCGACAAACTAGAGCAAGACGATGAGGTCAAATAGTCAAAGCAATTAAAGAAACGCAAGATTGACCTCAGTAAAGCTTCAGATAAAACTCAGCAAGTGCAACATTCAAAAAAACTGAGACAAGACAAAGACATCAAGAGGTGCAAAAAGTGTCGCAGAGTTTGAAAGGAGCTTTGCTAACTCAAAGTAACATTTGGTACCAATGTGAAGCTTTAATTGAAGGTCTTGGGTTTGCCAATCGTGTTTACTCAAAAATAAAAAATTGGTGAAGAGTTTTCTTGCATGAAAAAATGCCGCGGACCTGCTTCTGACCATGAAAAAACTCAAACTTATTTAATTAATAGTTTTTTTCGAATATTTGATTAATTTTTTAATCTTTTTTTAATTAATTTAGCTTGATTTTCCTAATATCTTAATCTTTTTTAATTATTATTTCAATAAAATTTTTTTGTATTAATGTATTAATTAAAATTAGTTTAAACATTAAATGTTGATAAAATTGAACTAGTTTTTCCTAAATTCTAAGGGGAAAAGTAAGTGCTTTTTTTCTTCGTAAAAATCAGTTGTTTTTTTTAAATTTCAATATTTTTTCTCAATTTTTATATATTTATATAATGTAAAAAATTCTCTATAAAAAAAAAACTATAAAGAATTTTTTCTTTAAAAAAGATAATTGAATTTGAAGCTTAGCGTTTACTAATACCCCAGTTTACTCTATTTTATCTAAAGATAAATTTACAACTTTGTTGATTATTTTTTCGTTTTTTTTTTTTTTTAAATCTTTTTTTTTTTTTTTAGCACTCTTTAAGATTTCTAATTCTATTTTTAATTTGAAAAAAGACATGGCAATATCATTGCGAAACTGAATGCCTACCAATAAGAGCGGGAGTTATTAACTTTAAAATCAAAGCATCTTCTTATTTTTTTCTTTTCTTTTTTTTTAGGTGCTCCCAGAAGTCCTTACGGTCTTACCACGCAGCACCGCCGGAGAGCATTAAACTAGAAGTTCGCGCCTCCTTCCTTACCAATGTCGCTTATTGGGCTAGAGCCGGCGTTGAACCCGGGACCACTGGGCCAGAACCCGGGTTCTGGCTCAGTGGTCCCCGTCGAACCCGGTTCTGAGCCAGAACTCTAACTACTGCACCACGGCTGCTCAAACAAATTTAAAACATTTTTTCAAACATTTTTTTTTCTTATAGCTGAATGTATTTTTATTTTTTTAATTAGCAGCAAATGAAAAAAAAATGTTAGTTTTGCTTTTTCCTTTATTTAATCCATTACGACATTCATGAAAAATTGCAATCCAAAATGTTCAATCAAAATGTTTAATCAAACGTTTATAAAGTACTTGCATGCAGCCACTTAGCCTCAAATTACTAAAAATTAGATTTGATTTGGGCTTCTACAAGACGAAATAGAATGTTATTCAACTACAAAATCAGTGTCAGGCAACAGAAGTTTTGTTTCCCAATGGTATGAAAAGTTACTTCCAAATGGAAAAAAAGTTCATGCCTTAAAAACGCTCCTTATTTTTGAACAATTTATATGCCTGAGGGTTTCTTATACGCAGCGTATGGGAAACCCTTGTAGCTGTTGGCTAAACAAATTTAAATTAATAAACTTTTAGAAGTTAATGAGGTTTTTTTATAGAAGGTAATGAGGGCACAGACAAGAATGTCAACAATAATACAACTTTATAAAATATTTTGGAGTATTAAAAAAATAAAAATATCTTTGTATAATCCTTTATTTAAATTTTTAAATTTTCCAACCTTAGCTTAATGCATAAATGGGATATTTATAAATGAGTTAAAAAGTTCAAAAAAATTATCAAAATTTTTTTCAGAAATCAGAATTATTTTCTGAAACCGTTATTTTTTTGGAAAGAATATTTATTATATAGTGTTGTTATACAAGTTTATTGTATATAGTATTGTATATTGTATATAGTATAAGTTTATTGTATATACTGTATATATATTGTATACTATGCGGTAGTGGTGAAGTGGTAAAGCGCTCGCCTCATAAGCGAGAGGTTCCGAGTTCGATCCCCAACTTGTTCATCCGCGCAGCGGCCTTGTTCGTCGAGGTTCGTGTTTCGGAGTTATAGAGTTGAGAGAGGGTTATAACCACTATTAAGTAGCCTCCTCATCTGTAGTGGCCTTCTTGGCCTTGAAGAGGCGAATAACAAAACAAAAAAAAAACAAAAAAAAAAATATAGAAGATATTTTAGAAGAATTTTTTAGTTAGATTTTAAAGAATCCTGCGCCAAAAAATAAAATTTTTTCGATAATGCAGTACGCATTTGGATTTGTCCAGGGCCACTTTATAGCTGTTGTTTTAACTTTTAATATAAGTAAAAAGTGAAGTTTTTTCTGAAGTTTTCTTATGAATTGTTTTACTCTCTCTATTTGTACTGGAAAAAACTTTTACCAAACTTTCAAACAATTTTAGACACCGATTTTGGATAAAGCTGCCGTATTTTATAAATCATGTACAAATACAAAATTAATTGAACAAATTGGTGACTTGCCAATGAAAAAATTAGTGAAAGATATGGGTAAGTCATAACAAGTTGTTTTTTTTTTTATCTTATAACAATAATCTTGTGTTTAGAATTTTTACTTATATATATATATATATATATATATATATATATATATATATATATATATATATATATATATATATATATATATATATATATATATATATATATATATATATATATATATATATATATATATATATATATAAAGTACTTAGTAAATTGATAAAGAGTTAAAGAAACTGAACTGGGAGAGGGGTTAGTTAATATGTAGAAAATACTAGCGTGTAATGTGAAAACAAGCATAGATTTTTTTTGTTGCGTGGCTTTATCAAAGCATGGGGTTGAGTTTAATATACTCTTGGGATAACTAACGCTAAAATTTTAGGCACCATACAGTATTTTATTTCCTTTTAATTTAAACGTTTTTTTTGTTTTTTGTTTTTATTTAAATTAATAATTTTTTCCTTTCATGTTTCTCCGTGAATGTCAAACAATACAAGTATTGCATAATTAAAGTAATTACTGTATAATTAAATCAATACTTTTTATGAATGACTGTGACATATAGTGAAATTTAAATGATAGAACTCTATAACAACTTTTAATAAGCGTTATACTAGAAATTTTTAGCTTAATAAAAATGTCTGTGACGTGCGCGTTCTGAAAATTTTATCAGTTTTTTGACATTATCAGTATCTCGAACTAAATGTTTAAACTACATTAAAAAATTAATTAGCCTAAATAGTATTATGACAAAAAATGTTTTGTGCTTTTTCAATTCTATATTTTAATTACAAAAAACAGCCTGGTTTAAAAAAATGCGCTCAATTTATAAATTCGTTTTCTTACGTTCGTGCGTAACGTTTTAAAGTATGAAGCAATGAAGTTTTTAAATAAAGTTCGAACCACTCATGTAAGTAAAACTGTATTGGTTTCAAGGGTATTTTAAAGATATTTATTGCATTTAATCTTTTTTCTTCTTCTTTAAAGCAATGTTTTACGTAATATCAAAGTGCGCACATATTAATAGTAAATAATAGGGGAGAGTGGGGAGAAGTGAAACATAAAAATTATTTCTAGAATAATTTTAATATCTTTTTTATATAATGTATGTACTGCACCAAACAAGTTTTAACAAATAAAGCAAATTTCCGGACCTGATTCCATCTCCTTGACAGCAGGTAATTATAACTTAGTATATTTTTGATATTAGAGGAACCGTGCAATTAAGGTAAAGTGGGACAAGTATGGGTCAATTTGATGATAGATTTAATACAGCCTAAAGTATTTATGAACAGATAATAATAATAGCTCCAACTAAATATAAAAAAAAGAAGTTTGTTTTATATTTATATTTACTTACTATGATTTATAGAAGTGCTTTCTAGCATTTGTTTTTTTCAATGTAGCATTTGCTTTTTTTAATGTTGCATTTGGTTTTTTCAATGTTGCAATTGAATGCCAATAATAGATACTTTGAGACTTTTCAAAGTATTAAATAATACTTATTAAAAAATTAGCTGCACATTAACAGTTTATTATTATTAAGTTGAATTTTACGTCTACTGTTAGTTAATGTTAATTTTTTATTTAACTATTGCCGTAAAAATGGTTCATTACGCAAATATTTCACTACAAATTGAATAAATCACTTGTTTGAGCAAACATCAAACTTTTTTTTAATAAATAAACTTAACAAGAAGTCGAATACAAAAAAAATTTTATTTAGATTATTTTTGTAGTACTATTATTTTGACATTTTTTTCCGCCCGGAATTGATTTAATTACAAATGTATAAAAAATAAGAAAAAAAACTTCTAAGCACTTTCTTCTTTTTGGCCATAGCATTTTTTTTTTTCGTTAGCAAGATTAGCAACATTAGTTTATATTGAAAGTTTTACGTGTATAATTTAATTATTTATACACGTAAAAATGAATTAGCTAGTTAAACTTTTGCGGAACGGGGGGTGTTCCGTAAAATAGTTAGCCGGGCTAGCTAGTGCATGACTGCACGAAAGATGATGCGCTGTGGTAATTATGAATAAAGCTGATCAAATTTTGCTTTGATGCAGTTAACACTGATTGCAAAACTTCTTTTGGTTGTGCGTTCTATGGATGAGCAACGTGGTTGTTGAAAAAGTTGAAACAAACAAGGCAATTGTAGTCTCTGTCACGATGGAAGCGCCGTAACTTGGTGGGGTGTCAAATGGAAAAATATGCCAGCTAACTAAGTTGATGTTGTTCTCAACTTTGTATTTTTGAATGAGGTTGCCGCGCAAACGTCTATCTAGTAGAGATGTGAGTCCGAGTTTGATGCATCTCGTCTTGCAGTCGAACCGCCTTATTTTGTGCAAAACTTTGGTACCTCAATACTGGATGCGTTTTATTGCATTTATGTCTTTTTCAAGGAATGGACACCAGGCGGTAACTGCCAACTCGTGGGCTTATATAGATGGTGTAATGTTTTTTTCCGTATTTTGGTGTCTCAGCTGATGAAGGTGTGTTTTAAGATTTCAAGGACATTATTGGCCTGGCAGCGGCAAATTTGCCTTGATTTTCATGCTTTAAGTTGTTGGTAATTTGAACGCCTACTTTAAATTTTAACTGTTTGAAATTTTCATTTTAGGGTGTTTTTTGATTTACTTCAATTTATGTTAAGTAATATTAATAATAATTTAAAATTTATTTGTATTTTTTTATTCACAATTAAGTTTTGCACAAAATAGTGTTTAAATTTTTCCCATTGAACTTTGAAAATCTAAAATACTTTTGTCTATTTCGATAATTTTGTAATAATAGATTTTAAACTGAAATTTAACTCGATTACAATAATATACTATAATTTGTTTTACTAGCTCATTTACCACGTTGTTACCTAATGTTGACCGCTGTATTGGCCCACTACTGGAATGTTAAGGTTAGGCACTAGGTTGCAGCAAACTATACATTAAAAAAATTTAACCAAGATATTGTTTAACAATACAAAATCAAAAAGTAATTATATCAGTTAAACGGACTAAAAAAGAAGGTAGTGCGCAAACCTAAAAATGTTTAATTAATTTTATATTGGTCGGCTCTACCGGCCAAAAAAGACTAATTTCACATTTATATACTCCAAAACAAAGTAAATCTATTTATCCGTCTATGAAATCATTGATTCCCAACTTAAATACTGTTCAGTTAAATCTCCTTTTTTAGATGATGTAAAAGATTTATGTAATATTCATAAACTGAATATAAAAACCTTAATGCTGGTTAAAATTAAAAAAAAAAGTAAAACTTAGAGACTCAGAGAATGTAATTCCTGAATTCGGCGAATTTTAGGGGCCCTTTGGTAAATTTAGTAACTTTTCTTAAGGTGGTACATAGGTATATAAAACTGAAAAAATCAATTTTTGGAAACTATACTTATTCTATTCAAAATTTACTCTAGATTCTATTTATCGTAATATCTTTTAATAAAACCCTCTTTAAAGGCTTAAAAATTTTATACTAGTACTTTATTTTAAAATCATAGCAACGCCCTTAGCAACAACATTTTACCCTTACATTAACCTTATAAAAAGTAGTTTATTTTATTGATTCTGTATTTATTATCCTTTATAAAAACGTAGTGTGTATGTAGCTTTATATAAAGTTATTACATAATGACTAAACGATATAATTTCAAACCACTAATCACGTTTGTTAGTTTTAGAGAAACACTATCTCTTAAGAACTATTTTTTCTTGGTATAATATTTTTATATGGGTTCTTCTAAAAGAAGAGAAAAAAAAAGATCGTCTGTTCGAAAGTATTGGGGACGTAAAAAATCAATAGATATATCTTCTTCAGAAACAGGATTGTCTCTAGATGTAAATAAAACATCAACACAAATAACAGCACCACTCATCATATCCGCTTCAGCATCAGCCAGGAAGCTGCATTAAGATTCGTCAATTACAAAAAGAAACTGAAACTGTAGATGACATTGAATGTTATGTTTTAATTAACACAGATATATTGCGAACAATTGTTAATTTGGTTGGAATATGTCCCAGTTGTCAATCAAAAGTGTATCTTGCTCATGAAATTGAATCTAAAAAAGGGTTGTCACATTTATTTGTTTTGCATTGTGTTGTATGTAAATGGTCAAAAAACTTGTATAGCTCTAAAGAGATTGCTAATCCTGATTCAAAGAGAGAAAGAAAAACCTTTGATGTTAATATTAGATCAATTGTAGCTTTTCGAGAGATTGGTAAAGGACATAGTGCCATAGAGACATTTTGTAATGTCATGAATATTCCACCACCAATGAGTTTACCAAGATATAATGATATTGTAGAAAAAATGCACACTGCTTATTTAAAAGCTTGTTCTGAATCAATGTCTGTGGCATCTCTGCAATGTGTTGACAATGGTTTTGCAGGTGATGCATCATTTAACAATGAAGGGAATGAAATAAAAAATGTAACTGTTAGTGTTGATGGAACTTGGCAGCATCGCCGATTCTTTTCATTAAATAGAGTCAATACTTTAATTTCTAACAATAAATGCATTGATACACAAACCTTAGCTAAAAATTGTAAATCTTGTAAATATTTAGAGTCTAAGAAAGGATCCCCAGAGTACAGTGTATGGTTTGTATCTCATACATGCCCAATTAATCATTTTGGTAGTTCTGGAGCAATGAAATCTGTCGGAGTGCTTGAAATGTTTAATCGTTCTCTTTCAAAATACAATTTACGCTATGTAAAGTATCGAGGTGATGGAGATAGCAAATCCTATAAAGCTATTGTAGATGCTAATCTATATCCAGGTTATAAAATTGAAAAGACTGAGTGTGTCGGACATGTACAAAAACGAGTTGGTGCACGGTTAAGAGCACTTAAGGATACATATAAAGGAAAGTTGTTGAGTGATGGCAAGAAGTTGACAAGTAAAGGTAGAATGACTGACAAAGTTATGAACAGTCTTCAAAATTATTATGGAATATGTATAAGACAGAACAAAGGTAATCTTTATGGTATGAAAAAATCAATTGCAGCACTAATCCATCACTGTTCAGAAAACAATAATGATGACGACCGGCACAAATACTGCCCAAGGGATAACAACACTTGGTGTAAATATCAGTTAGATAAACTAATGAAAACATCTAAATATAAAAAAATCAATAAACATACCAAAACCTATGAGTGAATTAATTAAGCCAATTTTCTCGTGGAAGGATTTAGGTGCTGACAGTTTTTATTTGAACGATGTCTAGATGGAGAAACACAAAATGCAAATGAATCGCTAAATAACCTAGTGTGGATGCGAGCCCCAAAAAATGTTTATGTTGGTAAGACCATTATTGAAATAGCAGTTGCATCAGCTGTTTTGACATTCAATGATGGAGGAGTTGGTATTTTGTCAGTTTTAAAAAACTTAAACGTCTCTGAAGGAGTTTTTTCAACTCGCGGTTTGAATCAGAAAAATAAAACCCGCATTCAGAAAATGAACATTAAAACTAGTGACAAAGGTAAAAAACAAAGAAAGAGATTGAGAGCAACTAGAAAAGGTTTTGATGACAAAATTAAGGACAAAGAAGGCAAAGTTTATGGACAAGGAGAATTTTAAATTTAATATAATTTGTTTTTTGACTTTACATTTGATTTTCTCCTCTCAAGGTTTTTGGATCTTCTGGCAAGGATTCTGAAATAAGTACTTGAGCTTTTTCTATCAAATTTGGACCAAGTGTTCCCTGATATATGTAGAGTGTGCTGAAATTCAGAAAATGTTTAATATTTTATTTTAAAGACTTAAATTTTATATTATTCAATGAAAATTTTTGTCGTATTTATTGTGTACATCTGCGGTGGAGTAGTGTGAAGTAAATATTTTGAGAACCTTTTTATTTTTAATTTCAGCACATAAAGTACCATATAGACTTAACTTTGTGAAAATTTCAGATGCTAACTCTTTTTCAAATTCGTTTATTTACCTATGTACCACCTTAATAATACCTAGTGGAAAAGTTTTAAACATTTTGGGGCTCTATTGACAGGTTTTTAAAGGGGCTTCAAACTGATTAGCTACGGTACTGATTAGACCAATTTTAAAGCAAAAAAATTTTACTCAATCTAATGTGAACTGAAAACAGAAATTTTTTAAGTCAGACAGCAAAATATTAGATTGTTTTAAAAACAAAAATATTTGAAATTTAAATAATTTTTGAATTATTTCAGATATTTTAATTCTAAAAAGAACTTTTACCATACTTTTGCTAACTTACTACAAAACAAAAATAAAACTAGTTTTAACTGTGGGTTTTTAACTGTTAAATAAAAGCTACTATATAATAAAACAAAACAAAAAAACAAAAACATAACTAAAATTTCATTTTCACAATGCTAATAATAAAAAATTACATAACAGAAATAAAACAAAGGTTTGATTTTCACTGTGCTGATAAAATTTATTACATTAAAAAAACAAAAACACCAAGACTTCATTTTCAAAATATTAGTAAAGATATTACATAACAAAAATAAAACAATGGTTTGAATTCCACTGTGCTGATAAAATTTATTACATAAAAAAAACAAAAACACCAAGACTTCATTTTCAAAATATTAGTAAAGATATTACATAACAAAAATAAAACAATGGTTTGAATTCCACTGTGCTGATAAAATTTATTACATAAAAACAAAACAAAAAAAAAGACAACCACTAAGATATCAATTTTAAAATGCTAATAAAGGATATTACATAACAAAAATAAAACTAAGGTTTGATTTTCACTGCGTTGATATAATTTATTATATCTTTTAAATTCTTTTTATTTAAAGATTTCTTAAAAATGTTTACAAACGATAGTTTGATAGTTTTACCCCAGTGAACCTCTGTGAGCATTAGGTTTGAAGTCTTCAATTATTTAGTTTCATTTAAAAAGTCATTGCGGCCATATCACAGAACACCGCTGAAGAGCATTTAACTAGGAAGTGAAATGTTCTTATAATCTCCTGGTCCTCAAGCAACCGCTCTAACCACTACGCCACGCTGCTCCATAGAAAAATAAAAAAATAAAAATTATTTTAAGTTGAAAATATCCGCCATTTAAAAAAAAACTAACAGCTATTTTAAAAAAACGTAAAGATGAAACGTAACAGGAACGTATGATGTAATTGAGAGCACAAAAGTGGTGATTAAAAAATGTATGATGTAATTGAGAACATGAAAGTTGTAATTAAGAGACGTAAGTTGTAATTGAGAACACGTTACTTGCAATCAAAAAAAGTTTATAATATAGATTGAGCAAATTAGTTCCACTTAATCTTCAAAATAATGGTAGTTACATGGCAGTAAGCTGTATCTTACATTTTTTGCGTTTTTGAAGTTTGTTCCATAAAATCTTTTTGCTACATCTTTCATGCGCACATCTTTGATGTAGCAAAAAGATTTATGTCTAAATTTTCGGAATAAAAAGATAAAAAAAAGATGTTATTATTATGAAGAACTTATTGACACCTAGAAATATTGTTTTCATCAACATGGCAAAAGGCCTTAATTTTAAATACCCAGTAGGCACGCGACGTCCGGGAGACGTCTGTCAGACGTCTCACGGATGTCCAAACGTCCTTAAGACATCTAGCGGACGTTTTTCAGACGACGCATGCCCACTGTATACATCTAATTGCCATTATAATGAGATGCAACCTCTTGCCATATAACTACCGATACAATGTATTCTGTTGCATTTGATTTAAAGTGTGCTAACTCAATGTTTGCTATAACAAGTCTTGCGGTAAAATATAAATATTTATAGTGTAAAGAAAAGGTTCTTACGGACAGAAAAAAAAACACCTAAATCCCTTGATTATCATTATAATAAGTACACAGAAGCTGAAAAACTAAAATCAAAATTGGCTGATAATAAAAAAGTGATTAATCTATAAGTCTTATATCTTAAAAAAGATCCAAAAACTTTTAGAATATTTTATGCATTTTAAGGAACAATTACAACTTTTTGAAAACTTCTATTAAAACTATACCCTTGCTTTAAACATCTGTTAAAATTAAATTGTATATTTTTAGAGGCTACCGCGGCATTTGATTTGATGGCAACATGCTAACAGACCTTTAAATAAGTTATATGTCCTACTCTTGATATAGCTTATCAAGGAAAACTTATTTACAAATGCTGAATATTTAAGAAAGTTTCAAGCAACGAAGAACCTTTAGTTAGGAACTTTGAAAACTTTTATACAAATATTAAATCTTTTGTTATTGTAATTCAAGGCGTCTTATGCTACTGTAACGGAACACATTGATAACTACTTTTAAAATGTTTATTTATATGTGTCTTAAAATAATTATATTGCAGTTAACTATTTTGTACTATTTCTAAAAAAAAAAAAAACTAGACTTGAAGTTTTTTCAGAACAAACAAGTTAATTAATCAATTATATTCTGAAAAATATTTTTACAGAATTACAAAATACTTAGAAATAGTAATTTAGCGCTGGAAATATTTATGTACAGGTTGCCCACCAGCACTGAACGGCTGAAATAAAAAATAATGAAATGTAGGCAATCAAATTTAATTTTTGTTACTTTCACCTAAATTTTGTAACCCGTAGCACATTATGCCTTACACTTTTTGAGTTTGCGCAATATTTCATAAGGTCATTTTGTTATTAAGCCTGATAATCAACAAAAAAAACGCTGATAATCAACAAAAAAATGCTGATTTGAAAATTAATTAATTTTTATAAATAATTTTTCATAAAATACAATATAAATTTTCATATTTCTTAACTCTCAAACTTTTTCACTTCTTTGTACAGCAGTTTTAGCATATTGTTTTCAATTGCCCAAAACAAACGATAGCCATTTAACAACCCGCTAAGAAAACAGATAAATTTACTTTTTTCTTAAAAAAGAAAAATTAATTTTTTTAAACAGTGTTACTTTTTTCTTGAAAATATTTACTTTATATTATAATAAAAACTTTACTTTTTTCCTAACGTGTCTTTTCTTTACTTTAATTTTATTCTTTACTTTTTTAATATGTGGCTATTTTTGGTACTCCCAGAAGTCCATACGGTCTTATCCTAGAGCACCGCCGGAGAGCATTTAACAAGAGGTTCACGCCTCCTTCCGTACCAATGTCGCTTGTTAGGCTAGAGCTAGTGTTGACCTCGGAGCTCTGGGTTCTGAGCCAGAACTCTAACCACTGCGCCACGGCTGCTCTAAACTTAAAAAACTTTTCCTTTTTTGAGAGTGATTGAAAATAATATGAAAAGATAATCTCTCAGTAAAAAGATTTACTTTTAAAAAGTCAAAGATTTTTTTTTAAAGTAAAACGTCTTACTTTTTAAAAGTAATAGGTTTTACCTTTTCTAGGCGGGTGATTCAGATACTAATTTCTTATATAATGAAATAATTTGTCTGTTGTATTTAGTCTGCTTCTATCTTAAAATTACAATTTATTTTATTCTTTCTATCGAATCAATTTTAACACTTTAACTTTAACACGAAAACTGTCTCATCGTTTGATCCCAAAATTTTGAGATTAGTAAACAATTTAAGCAAAAGTAGATAACTATTTTGGTTAAACTCTTATGATCGCTTTATTTGAACTTTAAATTCGTTTAATTCAAAAAAAATTCAGTTCATTTAAAAAAATTCATTAGCATTTAATTAACTAATCAATTTTTTCTTCCGATTTTAAAGTTAGAGAAAAAAATCATGATCACAAACTACGTTTATTCTGCCAATCAAAAATGTTCAGTATTTTTTATCATTCTGTGAATTTTTGCTTAGGGATCATCCATAAAGTACGTTTATCGACAGGCAGAATAGGCGCGAATTTCATAAGTACGAACTGGCAATAGTGCGAATTGGCATAAATGCGCCGAATAGAATTGCAAAGTGCAATAACCTAAGTGCAAGTTGGCATTTCGCACTTAAGTCAATTCGCACTCATGCTAGTTCGCACTTGCGACATTCGCACTTATGCTAGTTCGCACTTATGAAATTTGCGCTTATTTAGTCGTCCCCTGTTTATACTGTAAACTATAGACTGTTATAGTCTCAAAACTATTTTTATTCCAATAATTAAAAACATTTAGAAGCTAACTTAATAAATTTAGCATTATGTTTTTAAATTTTGTAGCATTTATAGCAATAATAATGGTAACATTATTAGTACTAAAATAACAACAACAATACTACATTCTTTAAATGTCATTTCTAATGCATAAGTATAACATAACTTATGTTATATTTTACTTTATGCATACTTATGTCATAAGTATGCATAAAGTATTAACCATAAAGTTAAAAAATTACATATTAATTTTTTTATTTAATAATTTTCTATTAATAATGGTAAATAGTGACAGAAATATTTATACTCTTTAAATGGTTTTGAAGTTAATTAAAATAACCTTCAAAATCCTTTATGACAATTATATGCAAAACTGTGAATAGCTGTTACGGTCTGACATCTACTGTTATTAGACTCTATACACTGTAATGTATATCACAGCTTGTTTGTTTATTTTATTTATTGTAACTTTAAGTAAATAAATCAGCAAATATATTAAAAAATAAATAAATAAATGGTTTTACAGCTATAGAATAAACAGTACAATGTTTTGGTACAGGTAACTTAAAGTTTATATAACAGTAACACTTTAATGTAAAAAAAAATCTATATTAAACAACTTTTTTTTTTTTTTACATGTTTTTAACTTTTACTTTAAGCAGGTGAAATTTTATAGGTTCATGGCCAGTAACAGATGAAAGTTTCGATGAATCAAAATGGGATTCGTTAGAAGCATTAACCACTGTACATAAAAATATAAGTATTGCTCCAGTTCTGCAGGTTTATGTTGCAGCAGATATCAAGAATTCCAGCCAGAACATTATTGTGGTAAAGTTCTATTTATCTTACATTCAAGGTACTTATATATGTGATGTCTACATTATCCATTTGATTAATTATCAATTAATTAGAATAATCGAAATGGCACATTTTAAATGGCTTACGAGTTGATACAGCAAGTATTAAATTTAATACTTGCTGTTTAATTGTTGCTGCATATTTAACCATGAAGCTTAATATTAGGTAATATTAGTTAAAACATTGTACACAATTTTTAGATTTGCGTTAATATTTGTTAAAACATTGCATGCAAGAATAGATTTTAAAATTTAAATATGTTGTGTGATGTACTCTTTACTTTAGTTTTTATATTGAAATGATCTAAACTAGTTTTTGCTGAGCAATCGCTATGCATTGAGCAAAATTATTGATTGAGAGCATAATTATTGGTTGAGAGAAATATGCAACAACTTTCAAAGATTGAATTATCTTTGATTCATATATGCATGTAGCAGCTAAAGTTGTTCTAGATCCCCAATTTCAATTTAGCATTCATAACTTTGATGTTATTGTCATAAAATTTTTATTAAAGTGGTTTTTTTTACTCCTAAGTACTTGTGTTTTGATGTGTTATTTAATGTTTGATTCTGTTTTACTACCTTTTAAGTTTATAACAAAAAATTTATAACAAAATATTTTTAGAACTGATTTAAAATATACTTTATATCTTCAGTAAACCTAATTTCAATAATTTTAATATATTTCATTATTTACCTTATTTCAAATAATAGATTCAAAAAAAAATAATAATAATAGTTATGAAAGAATTTTAAATTAAAATTTTTACAAAATTATTGTAAGAAATATATATTTTTCTATTTAGAACTATATTCTCATAACTGATATAACTTTTACTAGCATGTTTTTCAAAATATTTGTAATAACTAAAATATATTAAAACATATTAAAATATATAATAAAAAATATATACAAACATATATATTATCACCTTGTGTTTCATATATTTTATCATCTTATGTATTTCATATACTTTATCACCTTTTGTTTCGTATATGTTATCACCTTGCATGCTTCATACATTTTATCACCTTGTGTACTGTTTGTACATACCATACAGTTTGTGCATTCTACATTGTATTAAATAAATTATGTAAAAATAAGTAGTAAATATATTTGTTTTTGACATAGTTTGATCAATCAGGAATTTCACTTGCTAAAGAATCATACTTGAAAAATTCAACTTTTCATATAAGGGTAATTTAGAAAATTTTTTAAAATTATTTAAATTATTAAAATTTTAATCCAACTGAAGACTTATATATAAAATTAATAATTACAACAAACATATGTATATATTTTTTTTTAAATGTTCTTTTTAGCACCGTGAAGCTTATCTGAAGTATATGAAGTCTATAGCTAAACAAATGGGTGCAAATGAAACAGGATTAAAGTATATGAATGATGTGATGGAGTTTGAAACTCAATTAGCAAATGTAAATTCCAATTTTTTATAATATTCATAATGACAAAAAAGAGTGTACTGGGTTAGGTATATATGCTGTAACAATTATAAACAGTGGAATAATAGATTATCATTACATTTTCAATTTAATATTTTTAATAACATTTACATTAGATTACTATGTCAGTTTTGGATAGAAGAAATTATCACTCTATTTATGAATCTATGACTTTAGAAGAATTTTCAAATCGTACTGAAATACCGGTTTACTTTTTTAAATATTTTTAAATTCTAATAGTTAACAATACTTTGTTTAATATTGTTCTGGTGTTACAACCATTTTTTCAGAATATTATTTTTTTAGTTATTGTTAAAACTTTGTTTATTTTAATTATTTGCTTTTTATATCTTTCTTAAGTCTATGTTGGATTAACCATCAGTAAGAGTTACATTAGTAGTAGTTACTTAGGGACACATTTTATTTTTAAATGATTAATTGTATACTTTTTGTATTTTTAATATTTTGTCTAGACACAAATTGAGTAATTATTTTATTGGAGTGCTCAGTAATGGTAACTGAAGCAAGAAACAAACTGAAATAAATAATTAATGATTGTTATATGAGTTAAATTATTAGATTTTCTACTACTTCATGAAAGTGACAGGTTTCTGAAAAAAAAAAGAAAAGGAAAAAGTATATTAACTAAAAAAAATAAATAAAGTATTCAAAAAAAAAGAAGCTGTGCTTGTATAATTACACTAAAAATATTTTTTTACAAAGTTATAAAATTAAATAAAAACTTTTTCACATAAGAAAATCTTGTATACTTTTACAGCAAAGAGGCTCTGTTAGGGGTTAATCTAGCACTATCTCAATCTTTATATATGTTACATTAGTTGATAACTTCTTTTAAGTGAAAAAAAATGTTTTAAATACTTTAGTTAAGTTGGTTATTGAAGTTTGTTAATAACATATTTAAAGAAAACAATTTATTAGTCCTACCCAGTGAGAGAATTGTCTCTTTCAGTACGCAGTTTATAGGAAAAGCTTACAAGTTGTTCAACAAACTACCTAAAAAGTATGTTATTTTTTATTTATTCTTTGAAATTATTTTTATTTATTAAAGTTATGCTGACATTCAAAAATTTTTTTTTAATAAAGAACACAATCCTCTTACATAATATGGCAAGCAGTTAATGTCATGGCTCCTCTAGTCTTAGGGAAGTATCAAGAAATTTTTGACGAATATCAATTAGAAGCTTATAGTCTCACAGATAGACCACCAAGATGGGAGGTTTGCATCAGTTCTACTTTACGTTATTTTGGATATGCATTAGGTCGTCCTTTTGTTGAAAAAGTCTATGATAAAACAGCAAAAACTATGGTGAGATTATTATATATTATATGCTTTTTTTATATTTTTCAACGACAAGTTATCTTGAAACTTGTTTATTTATTAATAACAGTTGAATAAGCAAAATTTGCATATTTTTTCAGCTTTGTAAAGTTTTGGCATTAATTTCATAATAATCCATTTGGCTTTATAAAGTTTTCTTTTTTTTCTTCCTGTTATCATTAACTTTAACTATTTTAAGGAATATTTTTAAAAAATGACATTAAACAAAGGTAAGCTTGGTACAATTGTACAAATTTTGTTCCCGCAACATTTATTTGAAATAAATTTATGTAGTTTGTTGTTTCATGGCTGAATTAGTGCCCAAAACTATTTATGATATTCTTTATCACTATGACAAAATTCTAACAGCTTCTCAAATATCTGGCTTCAGGTGGTTCAATACTAGAGTTACTAAAAGAAATCTGATTATTCTAAAGCATTTGTTTAAAACACGTAGACTTTGGTCATTGCAAGCAGCTCAAAGGTTCATATGCTATTAAAAACAAGTAACAGCAGCCTTCAAGAGAAACAATATTAGCATAATATTAAGACATGCAAAATAAAATACGCTTCACAGCGAGATAAAGGCAATAGTGTTAAGCTTTGAAGCTAAATAGTTTAGTCAACTTTATTGAAAGCTTCCTTATTGCTTGTTGTTTCTTTATGATGAAGGTTACCCAACTCTCTCCCTCTTTGCCATTAATGTCAATCATATGTTTTTACACCTCCATCAGAAAAAATACCTAGCATTTAGTTTTCAAACAAGTAAATCCAAAATGATGATTTTTATGTGGTTAACAATATCAGACATGGTGTTGATGAGACTTTAAAATAATATTAGACAAAATAAAGTTGTTGAGATATTTATATAATATCAGACAACATGGTGTTGTTGAGACATTAAAATAATATCAGACAACATGGTGTTGTTAAGACATTAAAATAATATCAGACAACATGGTGTTGTTGAGATATTAAAATAATATCAAACAACATGGTGTTGTTAAGACATTAAAATAATAGTAGACAACATGGTGTTGTTAAGACATTAAAATAATAGTAGACAACATGGTGTTGTTGAGATATTAAAATAATATCAAACAATGTGGTGTCTGATATTATTTTAATATCTTATCAACACCTTGTTTTCTTATATTATTTAATAATATATTAAATTACAATAAATTTTCTATTAAAATAATAGCAAACTTACTCGCTTTTTTTTTATAATTATTTGTATGTATATTAATTGTCTTTTCCTTTTTTGTTTTTTTTTAAGTCCTTTAAAACATAATGTCTTGTTCCTTATTGGAAGAAGATTTTGTTATATGTCCCTAATGGAAGAAGATTTCATTTTATGTTTAATGCTAGAAGATTTTGTTTTATGTTCTTAATGGAAGAAGATTTGGTTTGACATATTAAGACAAGAAAACTTTTGTAATGATAATTGATATTGATGACAAGGATTGATGGCAACAGATTTTTGAAAAGAAATCAATAATGAGACACAAGTACAAGTCAATAACTTTTTTTGTTCATTTTGAGATGAGACAGATATTTCAAAATGTTGTTTGTTTCAAAACTTAAGATACTTTGAGACAGTACATATATATATATATATATATATATATATATATATATATATATATATATATATATATATATATATATATATATATATATATATATATATATATATATATATATATATATATATATATATATATATATATATATATATATATATATGTATATATATATATATGTGTATATATATATATGTATATATATATATTTATATATGTGTATATATATATTTATATATATATTATATATATATATATATATATATATATATATATATATATGTGTATATATATATTTATATATATATATATATATATATGTATGTTGTTATATATATATTTTATATATATATATTATTATTATATATATATATATATATTATTATATATATATGTATGTTATATATATATTTATATATATATTTATATATATATATATATATATATATATATATATATATATATATATATATATATATATATATATATATATATATATATATATGTATGTTGACCAGCTTCGCACCCCTTCTCCATCTATTAGGCTGGCGCAGATGTATTTTTAATACATTGTTTCCAGTTTAGGATTTTGAATGCTGGATCTTCTTGACTCAATGCATAAGATTTGCTTGTATCTCTGTTTTTATGACTAGGCAACTCATTTTATTATCTCCTAATGAGGGTACAGCTCTAAAACTCAATTTATGGTTCTGAGGCCGGCTGGTAGTCAGGTTTCCCGAACTCTGTGTAGCTCTCAGAGAGGCTAATTCCATCAACAGCTGAAAAATATCAAAGTGTTAACAGTGCCATGTTGCGCATAGATGTTGTCCCTGTTTGTACTTTTGGTGTGCATTGCGGAGGCCACATTTGGAGCCCTTTGTTACGGCTTAGAGTTTATTAGTAGTAATGAGGCAATTGCTTGGGCTATTAAACAGTGTTCTGAGTACTATCTATGCTTTAACTCAAGTTCTTCAATCTAATTTTAAAATGAATAAAGTACCAAAAACTATAAAACACAAAAAACCATCATCATCACCAAGTTCTCTAAACCTATCATTCACTAATATTCGTGGTCTTCAAAGTTACTTTTCTTCTGTTGAGTCTTATCTCTTGCAAAGTTCACCAGACCTACTCGCTCTTTGTGAGACTAATTTGAGTTCAGATGTCTTATCTTGCGATTTTAGTGTTGATGGTTATCTTTCTTTAATTCGTAAAGACTTCAATAGTCACATGCTTGGCCTGGGCATTTACATTCGTAAGAATTCGCCCATTTGTCGTGAAACTAGGTTTTAAGACTATTCTTTCATGTGCTTTTGTTTAGCACCACTTCATCTATTGCCTTTCTATTTGTTCTATATCGCTCTCCTTCATCTCAAGACTGCACTCTTTTTGATGTTATTTCTGATCATATTGACCAAGCCTCTTTATCCATCAGCTAATATAGTTGTTGTCGATGACTTTAATGCTCACCACTCTGAATGGCTTGGCTCTAGTGTCAGTGACTCTGCAGGCTTTAAGGCCCACAACTTTTGCCTTTTACAATCCCTAACTCAAATAGTCAACTTTCCAACTCTCTTTCCTGACAACCCGAATCACTTGCCTTTTCTACTTGACTTATGTCTTGTTTCTGATCCTAGTCAGTGCTCAGTTTCTCCACATTCACCCTTAGGTGCTTCTGATCACAGTTTGATTTCTCTAAAACTAATACCTCATTCTTCTTCATCACCTGAATCCCCCTATTATTGTACCTCTTACAACTACAGTAAAGCTGACTGGGATTCTTTCCATGATTTTCTTCGTGATGGCCCTTGGGTATAAATCTTTTGTCTTCCTGTCGACAAATGCGCATCTTACATAATTTTGTGGATTCAGGCTGGAATGGAATCTTTTATTCCCTCTCAACGATTCCAGGTCAAGCCTCACTCTCCTCCATGGTTTTCCTCACACTTTGCTGCTGCGATTGTCAATCGAAATCGTTACTTCCATATTTATCAGCAAAACAATTCTCCAGAAAACAGACATCTGTTTATTACTGCTAGAAACCATTGTAAAAAGGTTTTGTCTAATGCCAAAGCCCGCTATTCTCAGGTCATGAAATCTCGCATCTCATCTCAAAAATTAGGCTCTCGTGACTTCTGGAGAATCTTTAATAGTATCAATAATAAGGGCAAATCTATAATTCCACCTCTCTTGTATGGTTCAGACTTTGTCACCTCACCTAAAGACAAAGCTGAATTGTTTGCTAAAAATTTTTCATCAATGTCATCTCTTGATTCCACTAGTTGCGTTCTACCTGATATTGCCAACAAACAGGTTGATCCATTGCTTGACATTCGTATCACTCCAGCTTCTGTTTCAAAAGTGATTTCCTGCCTAGACTCTTCTACAGCTTGTGGCCCGGACAACATACCTGTTATTGTCTTGCAGAAGTGTTCTCCGGAGTTGTCGTCTATACTCTCAAAACCATTTAACAAGTGCTTATCAGAGTCTTGCTTTCCAGCCTGCTGGAAAGCAGCATCTGTTATCCTTATCTTCAAAAATTCTGGAGAGCGATCTGATTTGTCTAACTACCGTCCCATTAGTCTTCTTCCTATCATAAGCAAGGTTTTTGAATCTCTAATTAACAAACACTTAATCTCTCATCTTGAATCTAATAACTGACCATCAATATGGATTTCAATCTTCTCGTTCTACAGCTGATTTGCTAACAGTAATAACTGATAAGTTTTATCGTGCATTAGATAAAGGTGGAGAGATTAAGGCCATTGCTCTTGACATTTCAAAAACTTTTGGTAAAGTTTGGCATGCTGGTCTTCTCCATAAGCTTTCTTCTTATGGTGTATCTGGCAACATGTTTAAGATTATTGAATCCTTCCTTTCCAATCGTAGCATAAAAGTTGTCCTCGATGGACAGCACTTTTCTTCTTATTCTGTAACTTCAGGGGTTCCTCAAGTTTGTATCCTTGGCCCTATACTGTTTTTAATTTACATCAACAATCTTCCAGATATTCTCACATCTAAGGTGGCATTGTTTGCTGATGATACCACCATTTATTGTTGTCGTGATAAGAAACCAACACTCTCTGATTGCTTGGAGGGGACATTTGAGCTTGAAAAGGATCTCACTTCTGCTACAGCATGGGGCTCACAGTTTTTCGCTTCCTTCATCTTGTTTTCCTGATTCATATAATTTGCAATTTTTTAAGTTGTCTGTCAATCGTTATCTTGCTCTACAATCTTCATCTTTTCTCTTTCAGTAACTTCCAACTTTAATTAGTGGCTGCTTGCAGCCTTGTTGGAAGCAAAGATGTTAAACCAAAAATTAAAAGAATATATATATGTCTACTGTCTGTTTTAATCTTTTACTTAACCTCTAATAGAAAATTTAAATTTAAATAATTTAGGAAAATTCATTTAATAATCTTTTGATTATAAATTTTTTTGATTTAGTGAGTGTTAACTAATATATGCTTTTAAAAAAATTTAATTTTTTATATTTTCATTTTGAATTTGTAGTCCACTGAAATTATTCAAGCAATCAAACAAGTTTTCATAGACAATCTTGAAACTATGGATTGGATGGATGCAAAGACAAAAGCGTATGCAAAAAAAAAAGTATTTTGAATAATAAAGATATTATCATATATATATATATATATATATATATATATATATATATATATATATATATATATATTTATTTATATATATACATTTATATATATTTATATGTATGTATATATACAAATATATATATATATATATATATATATATATATATATATATATACTATATATATATATATATATATATATATATATATATATATATATATATATATATATATATATATATATATATATATATATATATTCATATATATATATAGATATCCATATATATATATGTGTGTGTTTTATATATATATATAATTAAGAATCATTTCTGAAAGTATTAACAAATAATAATAAATCACAATATATTTGTAATATTACCTTTCATGCAAATCAAAGATAATTAAATTTCAGTTTGAAAATGTATATTTTTCAAATATTTGTCTTTTTTAATATAATGGAATAATTTCAGTAATTTTAATTTCACTTTATTTTTCATAATGTCATATAACCAATCAAAGAATTTAATTAACGAAGACAAAAAAAATTGGACAAAGAATTTAGAAAAATTAGATTTCACAATGTTACTAGAAAACGTGTAGTCAGTATGGACAATTTAAACAGTTTTAAAAAAAATGCAATTAAAACTACAGTGATTAGAAGATTCAAATCAAAAGTTTAGAAAAGTCAAAGTTAAATCGAATCAAAAAAATTTGCTTAGAACTGAGAGAATTGTGGCAAAAACTTTTATTTCCTACTTTATCAATGCAATCTGTTCATCGTAAAGTAAAAAATCTAATAACAGATTATGATAAATATTTAAGAAAATCAAAAAAATCAGTTAACACTTCTTTTACTCAATTGTTTGATATTATTGATTTGAAAGGTGTGTGGCTAAGTAGTGAAGACAAAAATCTTTACAATATGCAGATAGAAACACAAGGAATAGCAGGCTATTGTTTTAATAAAGTAGCTGACCCAACAAAAGTTCATCTATCAAAGAGAATCAGAAACATCCAAAATGAAAACTCATCTACAGAAGATACTGATATTAATGCTGATTTTGATACTATGGTTATTGAGACTAGTGGGGATAAATGTCTTGACACACCAATACCTGATACTAATTCCAGAAAGAGGAGGTATTGCACAACTTCATCAGTTTTGAAATTATCAACAACAGCAAATTTATCATCAAGAAAAGTTGCAGGAGTGTGCAATTTTTTAGTTCAAGATATTGGATTAGATATAGACACACCTAATCATTTATCAATATATAAAGCAACTATGAGAGAAGCAAAAAACTTAAAATTGTCATATAAAAGAAATGTAAAAAATGAAAGCTACTGCCTCCATTTTGATTAGTAAGTGACTGGGGCCCATGCCTTGGCTAAAAATGAGACTTTGCAAACCCGGCCCTGGCAAAAATATAAGATTTAGCAGGGGTTGATAGCCAGGGCTAGAAAAAAATTTATAATACTTTTTGTAAAATATACATTTATATATTTTTAAACTCTAATTTACTTCCAACAAGATTGCAAGCAACCACTATTAAGTTATTAGTTACTTTAAGATAGAGGACAGGTTAAAATACTAGAAAATGGTAAACTGAAGACTTTAAAAGTTGCAGGATGTATTAAAAATGAAAACACGAAGATGAGGATGAGTTAAAACGCTTTTTTGATGTGCAAGGACAAAAAACTGAATTAATAAAAGTTTTTATAGCATGAAGGGACAGATACAGTAAAAGGATGCAACTTGTTGAATAAGAAGCCAAGCAAGAATGAGTTTTGGTTTATCATAATAGTGATGATAGCTCGTTTGAACATTGACCATGATAGTATTTGTAGAAAAAAGAAAGAATTGCAACTTTGCAACAATGAGAAAGTGGCTCAAGCTTGGCAGATAAAGCAGGTGTAGCTACATTTACATTGTGCTTTTAGACTTTGTCTGAGAGTAAGACGGGTGTTATTTGTCAATATAGGAATTCCAACAATACTGCAATATTTTTTTGCAGTAAATAAGTGAGTTTTGTTGCTTTAAAAAATTTAAATCTATAAGCTACTGCAAGCCTTAGGCTAGTTACAGAAAAGAGATCAGATTAAAAACCGGTGCATATTCTATGCAATCAAAAAATGAAGATTTTTTGTCAAGACAAGAGTATAAAGTTGAGTCCTTAGCTAATAGAGGTACTTTAGATGTTAAATTTTCATGAAGATTGTTAACATTACAAGAGCAAAGATAGAACTTTGTGGTACCCTTAAAGTTATTTGAAATAAAGTGGAGTGTAGGCCTTCAAGAATGACTTTAATTCTGCAGTTAAAAGGAAATAATTTATTAATCTCAAAAACTTTATACAAAGAAACTAATAACAGAGTGAAGACTAATCGTAGTTGGAGAGGTCAAAGTGTTTTCTAGAGTTTTGAAAAATTGGAACCACTTATCTTGCACTTTTTAGAAGTTTAGAAAAATTGAAGAGAGTTCTAGAGAACATTTTTATAAGATTATGATAGAAATCTTGTCTGGAGCACAAACTGTAAAAGTGTTCAATTAAGAACTAACTTTAGCATTAGAAGCCATAGTGATTTTAATATTTAACAATGGGTTAATCTGTTTAACTGACAGGAAGAGTGTGGCCGTTAGATTTAAGAGTTGAAAAAACTCTGCCTTATTCTGGGGAGAAGAAAAAAGCCAAACCCATGAATTAGAGATAAATGTTTGACTTACTTTAGTTAATGACACTGTTAAAGACTTACCAAAAGTCTCTAGATCATAACATCTGAGATTAGAAACACAATTTAATAACAGAGCTTAACATCAGACAGGACCTTTTTACAGGACCTTTTTATGAGGCTTGACTTAAAATTGAAGAGAAGGAATAGAAGCTTCCAAGTTTTTATTCCAGAAGAAATAAAAGCTTCCAAGATGTGCTTTATGCATACATATTATGGGTTTAAACATATATTTTTGCTATTTATTTAGATGCTAGCAAACAATATCCTTTCATATTTATATAAACTTTAGTATTTTTATGGTGTAGTATTTGCCAAAATAGATGATCAGATAAATGTGTGGTGTGACTCTAACACAACAAGAAAAGGAGGCATAGTCTTAGACAGATTAGAAAAAAGTGTCCTATTAGACAACGTTTGTTAGGGAAGATTAAAGTGATTTAGGTATCAGCATGTAGAAAGGTAGAAGCTTCAGGAGAAAATGGTAGTGGTAGAAGTAAGAAAACTTGAAGAAAGTGCCTTATATATTGTATAAATGAGGTTTAGTTAAAGAAAGAAAGCCCTCTAGATTGTTTATATTAGAGAAATAGCATAAAAGAGGAAAGCTAAAGTCTGATGATGATGATGATGATCATGATGATCATGATGGTAATGATGATTATGTTGATCATAACAATGTTTATATATACATATATATACAAAATATAACATGAATTTTGAATAAAAAAAATATACTTTAGGGTGTATAATTGCTTATGGTCACAAACCTGGCCCCGGCTATATTTTATCAAACCCATTTTTAATTGATAGATTGAAATTATTGACTCTTTTGATTTATGGAATTGTATAAAAATTATTATAACATATACAACTGTTGTTAATACTGATAAAATAAATGGTACAGTAACTAGACTACAAAAAAAATTTAGTGACCTTGGATTTGATAATCCACAGTATGTTTCATGTCAACATCATGTTCTGGACAGAGTTTTGAAGTTGGTTATTGATTCTGTATGTCCTGAAAAGTCTACCTCACCTGACTTACACTATTCTTTTATAAGATTCTTTCCTGAAAATTACAAAAATCTTGTTGAAGCGTTTGACAACAGTGGTCCTTCTTTAAACTGCAAAATTTTAGGATGGAGTGATGATAAGAAATTGCTTTACAATCTATGCAAAGCATATCTTTTTTATAAAGAAAATGGATATTTTCCTAAAATTAATTTTCCCAATACATTACCATCTCTTCACTGTGCATGATGGAATTCAAGAGCAATTTATGCATTTTTAAGTTATTTTCTTGTTAACTCATCTAGAGAACAACTTGAAGTAGTTTGTAATTTTGTTAGTGGTAACTGGTACAAAATATGATTTGGGAAACATACTTTAAATGAAAATAATTTTAGTGATCTTGAAGAAGTTATCAAGAAAGTTGGTAATTGCCAGAAAGCTCTTTTTTGAAAATGCATTGGACTAAAGAACCATCAATTATTGCAAACATCCAGTACAGTAATATATGTGCTGAAAGAGTAATAAAAGTTGCTCAAGACTTGTCTCAATGTATAAACTCTGAAAAACTTAATTTAAAATTTATTTTGTCTAATATCAAAATGTAAAAAAAAAAGAAAATTAATTTCAAACTGAAAATAAAAATTGTTTTAATGATTAGAAATATTTTTTTTTTTTATTGGTGGGTGATCTTTTTGAAAAATTAATGTAAATGAATATGATTTTATGTTGTTATACATAATTGTTCTTTAGCAAATAATATAGGACATATGTGTTGTAATAAAGTCAACACCTTAGTGTATATATATATATATATGATAAATATGTTATTAATGTATTACACATATAAGAATTGAATATCAGGGGGTTTCAATCATGATTTAATATCTCAAGCTTTCATGATTTCTAAAGTTTCATGAAGTTTTATCTTTTGCAATTCTATTAATTTGTTGAGATTTCTATAAAATATTTAGAAAAAAAGATTTTAGCATGAATTTAAAAAGTAATTTTTTAAAAATTGTGGGTTCATGTGATTCTTAGCCTTGGAAAATGCAGCTTCATCTATATAAAACATTTTAATTGTGGGTGAGCCTAGTCGGAGCTTGTAAACCTAGACACCAATCTTTATAATAGTAGTATCACAATAAAAGTACTCAGTCCTGATTTTCAAAACAGGTTAATACCAGGAAGATTATCTTAGTGTGTTCACAAGCATTTACCCTTACCCTCAGTTATATTATTTTACATTAGAGTTTTCCTAGATGGTTTGCCTTCAGCATGACAAAGAAACCCTAACTTGTAGGTATTTATCATTTGAAAATTCTTTGCACCTGTAGTTCTTTGCATTTAAAACATGTTGTTTTCTTTTTTTATATGTTCTGTATTTACTGCTTTTAAATAAAAGTGCATGTAAACCTTTTGTTGATGGCACAAATGTAAACTCCAGTCCAACAAAAAGTCTTTTTGATTGCTTAGAATAGCTGATCTTGAATGTGACCTCTCATCTTGATAGCTTGGAGCTTACAGTGGCTGATGAGCCATTGTAACCCCCAATGATTAACCCACACAAAACATAGTTGTTTACTGAAAATAATTGTTGCAATCTTGTTGATAATCCTATATTAATGAATAGAAACACTTTTACTGAGTCCTCTACTTTATATATTCTCAGATTATTTTTCATTACTTCTCATGGAAATTATGTTTAGAATCGATTGCAAAACCAGCCTCTGCTAAGATTGCCTCTATTATCTCATTTTCATGCTCACCTCATGCCTCTATTACCTCGTACTCTGCCTCTTTTTATCATGTTTAGTTTTTTCTAGTTTATTTTCCTTTTGAATTTTTCTCAAAAATACAAGATTGCTGCATTTTCATTTCTTTTATTTACCTTTAAGTATTTTAGTACTTATCCAATTTTTAGTTTTTTTTTTTATAAGTTACTTTTCTAACATATTTTTCTTATAATTTTTATTTTTATTATAAATTAGTGCTTGATTAAATAATTTTTTATAATTTTATTATTTTTACAAAAAAAAAATTTATAATTTTATTATTAAAAAAAAAAATTATATACATTTATTGAAATTCAAATAAGTTTGCAATTTGAAATTATAGTATGTTTAACATAAAATTTTTTTAAATGTATCTCAAGTTTTATTTGATTTTAGTATTTATTTATATAAATACATTCTCGCCCTGTAGGCTGAAAGAATAATAGAAAATATTGGCTATCCTAGCTTCATTTTAAATAACACTGCATTGGAACTTGAGTACCACGGAGTAAGTAAATGCTATTATTTATATTAAAGTTGCTTAAGGAAATTTATGCTATTTATTTACCTATTTAATGTTGTTTATATATATATATATATATATATACATATATATATATATATATATATATATATATATATATATATATATATATATATATATATATATATATATATATATATATATATATATATATATATATATATATATATATTAGTTATCTATTAAAGAAGATGAACATTTTAACAATTATATGGAGTGTCGAAAGTATGACAATTTGAAGAACTACTTTAAAAGAGGAAAGCCTGTGGATAAATCTGAGTAAGTATTGTACAATGTGAATATTGTAAAGCTAATGCAATAAATATTTTTTAAATTCATGTTAAATAATTTTTTTTTTAATTACAGGCCATGGCTGGTCCCATTCCCCCTCCCCTTCCTGCCATACCCAACTCCAAAAATGTCTTGACATTTTTAAAGGGCTTTTTTTTTTTTAATTAGATAACAGGTTGTTTTATTAAATTTTTTTTATATTTTAGTTGACTAAAAAGTAAAAATATAAAAAAGCTAATATAAAATAGTTTGTGACAATTATTATACAATATTATTTGTTAATAAAAACTTTATGGTCTTAGATGGAGCATATTGCCAACTACAGTTAATGCATATTATGCTCCTACTGAAAACAAGATTGGTTTTCCTGCTGGAATTCTACAATGGCCATATTATGATAAAAGAGCTCCACGGTGAGATTTTTGAAAGTTCGAAAAAACTCAAAAGTTTTTCTAATTAATACTATAATTGTATTTTTTTTAATTTATCATCATTTTGTATTTTAATAAGGTTATATGAGTTGTACTATGATGTGTGTGATCCATTGATGACCTTTTTATAAAGCATCTACTTATTGTTAATATAATTTTGAATATGCAACTTAATTTTTTGAATTTACTACCTAATATTTTTAATTTACAAAATTAAAACCTTTTAGATTTAAAAATGGGTTGTTTTATTCGTATTTTCTTTTCATCATTAAAGTTGATTAAATTTATACTTTCTAATATTTTTTTTTTGTGCAGCGCCGTTTCTTATGGTGCTATTGGTATGGTTGTTGGTCATGAGATATCACATGGGTTTGATGACCAAGGTTTCTTTTTTTTTTTTTTTTTTGATGGTTAATGCATGCATTTGTATTAAGTGAATTAACTAATGTGATTATGGTATAGTTTAGAGATTTTTTTCCTAAAATTTGTTAATATGTTGTTTGTTTTTTTTGTCCTTTTTTTTTTTTTACAAGTTTACCTTCTCAATGCTACTTATAATAGCCAAAAAAATAAGTACAGAATGTTTTACAGTCAAAATTGTTTTATTAGGTAAAGATTTTACTGTTGAGGGAAATTTCGATACATGGTGGACAAAGGAATCAACTGACGCTTTTAAAAGTAGAAGTCAATGTTTCTCGGAGCAGTATTCAAAGTTTGAAATGTTTGATAGACATGTAACTTGTTTTTTTTTTTTTTTTTTGAAGTTATTTTTTTATAATAAAAAAATCAAATGTAGATTTTATTTTTTTGAAATCATAGATGAATGGTAAGCAGACATTAGGAGAAGACTTAGCTGACAATGGAGGACTGAGGCAATCACTTCAGGTTAATTATATCTCAAATTTACTTTCCACAACAGCAAAAATTTTAAATCTATATATTATTATTCATTTAAACTCTTATTTTTTTATTATATCTATTAATTTTCAGTTATAATTAATGTTACAAAAATTCCTTGAATAGTATAAATTTTTCAAAACTTTTTATATTTTTAATTTCTTATATTTTTAATTTCTTATATAAATATATTTAAGTAGTTTAATTTAATTTTAATTTAAAAAATGAATTTAATTATTGATTGATAAATGTCTTGAAGTTAAGAAAAAAGTTTGTTTTTATATAATATTATATTATATTATAAATATTGCTTTTATAATATCTTGTTATTGTTATTGCTATGTAATGATTGTATGAAGGCGATCAACTGGCCCATTCAGTCATGTAGAAATGGGTGAGATGATAGTGAGAACATTGTAGATTGTAGAATTGTTGATATGGTTAAAGCAAAAATAAAAAAACACGTTGATCAAATAGAGAGCAGCATTTTTTTCTCATGATAATACTTACCAATTTAATCTTATGATTGAATACAAAAATATTTGCAAGGTAGTCAAAACATTAGAAATTTATCAGAAAAGAATGAAAAACAGCTAGACAAAAGTATAAAAAAACCTTCAAAAAATGTTCAAATATTTGAATAACCAATCATTAATATTTTGATCAAGGTATTAATGAAAATGATATTGTATCAAATGACACTTATAAACATACTAAATAACAGTTTTGAGATTTAGTTTTAGAAAGTGATGTTAATTTGCCAGTATTTGTATCTAGAAACAAAAAAAAGTTGAACTTTGTTTAATTATTTGTCTTAGGATCATGAGTTAATGAAATTTACGCAGACTTTGCAAAGACTTTTGGTTATGTGCCACACAAAAGATTATTAATAAACCTTGAAAGTAAAATGGTTAAATAGATAACAACTTTTTGGAAAAGAAGACATGAGAGAATATATTTTATGTTAGAAGGGCATTTTTAGTTGTTGTTCAGAGCTCTCTTATTGATTACTTAATTTTTTTTTTTTTTGCTTACATAAATAATGCCTGATTTTTAAAAGTATATCAAAGATAATATAAAAATGCTATAAATCTGTTGAAGCTTTTCATAAGATATCGACAGAAAACTGTCAACTTGTCAATTAAATAAAATTTAATATTTGACTTTGAAAAAAAATATTTTATTATGCTCTAAATAAATTCAAGTAAATTAGAAAAATAGAATAGAAAATTCTGTACACACTCAAGGTGTACAGCATTTTCAAGGTGCAAGGAACAAGGTGTGGAGTCTTAATTATGTAGAATTAGGACTATGACAGCCAATAACTATAAATAGTGTTCAGAAATCAAAGTATTTAACAATACTATTTTTAAAAAGGTTTATATTATCTTTATCTATTATCTATTGAGGAAGAGAACTCGAATACTTTGTAACTCTAATTATGAAGAAATTGTGACAAATTTGTTTATGAAGAACTGGTAAATTGTCTGGGTATTCTACAATTGTTACTTCTACTAAATCTTTTAAGCTCAAAATGCAACAAAAGATGATAAAATTAAAAATATCTTTCCCTATTAAGATCTTATACATTTGAATCAGATCACCTTTTCTTCTTCTATTATGCAAAGTTGGCAATTCAAGAATCTTTAATGTTTCTTCATACAAATTCCCCCTTAATGATTTGATTCTTGTAGCTCTTTTTTGCATGAACTCAAGTTTATTAATGTCCTTCTTCCAAAATGGACTTCAAACTGTTGCTCCATATTCCAAATGGGGAATATGGAGCAAGAGTTATAAAATTCTATCTAATGAGAAACATTTTTTTGGATATCACTGTTTCTTTATTGAAATTTTGAACTTTAAATAACTGTATGTTCATATAATGCAAATAAATCATAATGTTTTTGCTAAGAAATAGGATTTCTTTTTATTTGACTTTCTACACCATTACTATTGATTACAGTATAGCAATATTACTATATAGGTATACATATATTTATATGTAATATATATAACAAAATTCACATGAAAAATATGTATATATCTTACTTTCAAGGTCTTTTGTGTGACACAGAACCAAAGACCGTTGCAAAGTTTAAAAAGTTATTAGATGATTATAAATAATTTTAAAATGTTAAATAATAGGAATGCTATAACATATTACATATAGTAATACAATTATACTGCAGCATTCTATATAGTTATTACATACTGATTATACGATTTTGAATATTTATTTTTTGGTAATTTTTTTATAGGCTTATCAGTTATGGAAAGAACAACATAATGAAGAACAAAAACTGCCTGGACTTAACTTAACATCTGAACAATTATACTTTCTTGCTTTTGCGCAGGTAAATTTTATTTAACTGCCACATGAACTCATCTGCATCTAACAATAGTAACATATGCACTTGTTGACAATTGACACTGATGATTTTTTTTTTGTTTTTTTTTGTTTTTGCATTTAACATGCCTAATAAAGTATTAGAAAAAAATAATGAAATAAAATTTATTTTAACAGTTATTATTTGTAAGATCATGGCATTTCATGATCTTATAAATAATAATTAATTATAAATAATGCGGTAGTGGTGTAGTGGTAGAGCACTCGCTTCATAAGGGAGAGGTTCCGAGTTCGAATCCCACCACGTCTCTAGTAGTACCGCGCTCAACTTGTTTCTCTGCGTAGCGACCTTGTTTGTCAAGGTTCGTGTTTTGGAGTTATAGAGTTGGGAGAGGGTTTTAACCACAAGTAGCCTCCTCATCTGTAGTGGCCTTCTTAGCCTTGGGGAGGTGAAATACAAAAAAAAAATTCTCGTTCATATCACTTTTAAAATATGAAAATAATTTTCTTGAACTTTTTAAAAAATTATACTTTGTTATACAAATTTTTGGAAAATCATTAATTCTACCATTTTATCAATTTTTTTTTTAATTGTTTTAATTTATTGTTTAATAAAAGTATGTTTATAAGTTTTATTTTTATCATAAACCTAAAATCTTAGTTGTTCCAAATAATATTTTGGTGGTTTTAGGTTTGGTGTACAAATTATAGGGAATCATCTGCAATAAATCAAATAGAGAGTGGTGTGCATTCTTTATCCAGATTCAGGTAATGTTTTTTAAAACACCTAAATTTTAACTGTCTTATTATAAAACAAGAGCATAATAATGTTAATTATTTAGGTAGTAATATATGTATATATATATATATATATATATATATATATATATATATATATATATATATATATACATATATATATATATATATATATATATATATATATATATATATATATATATATATATATATATATATATATACATATATATATATATACATATATATATATATACATATATATATATATATATATATATATATATATATATATATATATATATATATATATATATATATACATATATTATTGGCAATCATCAGCCATGAAGTACTTCATGGCTGATGATTGCCAATAGGCATGAAACTTTAAATTCCATTAAAAGTTGTTTTTTCTAAAATTTTATTATAAAACGCTCTGTTTTTTAAAAAATATATGTTTTCTTAAATATTGAGCACTTTACAACAATCAAGAGTTTAGTATTTTTAATACTAAATCATACAACAGCAATATATATATATATATATATATATATATATATATATATATATATATATATATATATATATATATATATATATATATATATATATATATATATATATATATATATATATATAAAATTAACTCTCTCCCTATAAAGCTGCAAATAACCACTATTAAATTGGCAGTTACTAGAAAACAAAAAATAGTGTTAAAGAGCAAGGAATCCGTTGACAAAACTTGAAAAGCTGTTCTATGAGTCATGAAAATATGAAGAGAGTTCTGAAGTGATATGCGATGAAAAAAGCTAGACAAGTAAAAGTTTTTAGATCATGAAGAGACAAATATAGTAAAAGGATTTTGTTAAATGACGAGTAGTAAGTGACTGGGGCCCCTGCCCCAGCTAAAAATGAGACTTTTTTTAAACCCGGCCCCATAAAATTATAATATATTAGGTATTATAAATTTATAATACCTAATATATTATAATTGTATGCTTACATTTATTATTTATTTAATACTGGCACATATTAATATATTTTCAAACTCTAATTTACTTTACAACAAGATTGCAAGCAACCACTATTAAGTTTTGAGTTACTTTAAAATAGAGAAAAAGTAAAAATACTAGGAAATGGTTAACTAAAGGCTTAAAAAGTTGTAGGTTGTATATAAAAGAAAAACATGAAGATGGCTAAGAGTTTTAAGGTTTTTTTGATGTGCAAGGAAAAAAACTGGATAAAAGTTTTTAGAACATGAAGGGACAGATACAGTAAAAGGTTGCAACTTGTTGAATAAGAAGCCAAGCAAGAATGAGTTTTAGTTTATTGTAGTAGAGATGATACCTTGTTTGAACATTGACCATGATGGTATTTGTAGAAAAAAGAAAGAAATGCAACCTTACAACAATGGGAGAGTAACTCAGCTTGACAGATAAGCAAGTCTAATTACATTTACGATGTGGTTTTAGACTTTGGCTGAGAGTAAGAGGGTTGTTATTCATCAATATAGGAATGCCAACATTATTGCAATATTTTTCGCAGTAAATAATTGAGTTTTGTTGTCTAACAAAAATTGTGGATTTTAAGTCCAGAATTTAAATCCATAACCCACTGCAAGCCTTAGGCTGTTACAGAAGAGAGATAAAAATTAGCTGCTTGTTCTAAGCAATCAAAAAGTGAAAATTTTTTGTCAAGACAAGAGTATAAAGTTGAGTCGTCAGCAAATAGAGCCACTTTAGATTTCATGAAGATTGTTATTGTAGATAAGAAACCATACAGGAACAAAGATAGATGTGTGTATGTGGTACCCTTAAAGTTACTTGAAATAAAGAAAAGAGTAGGCCTTCAATAATGGCTTTACTACTGCAGTTAGAAAGAAATAATTTATATAAAGAAACTAATAACAGAGTGAAGAATAATCGTAGAATAGTTGGAGAGGTCAAAGTGTTTTCTAGAGTTTTGAAAAATTGGAAACACCTGTTTAGCATTTTTTAAAAGTCTAGCAAAAATCAAAGGGAGTTCTGGAGAACACTTTTTTAAGACTATGGTGGAAATCTATTCTGAAGTATATACAGTAACTCAACATGTTTTTCATTGTTGAGTCAATAATATTCCTTTTGGATGACAATAGATAACAACTTCTTTTTAAATTTTCCAATTCTCCTTGTCTAATTTCAGTTTCATTGACTGGGCATAATGTTGTTGTCTTTAGCAGTTCTGATTAAGTCTCCCTACTTTTTCTTTGCTATACAGCTTTATAATGAAATTATTTGGATTTTGATGTTACTTTTAAATACTTTGCAAAAGAGTTCATGAAAAGTGTCATTATCAGATGCTACAATAAAAAAAGAAACAATAAAAGTCTTTACCTCAGTTAATAGGTATCATAAAATAAAATCCGTCTGGTGACTCTGGCATCTCTAACTTTCTCTTTTGAGTTTTTCTGATGTCAGTTTTGAGATTTTGGGTGCTCCAGATCCCTAATCTTTGCAGCCTTTAAAAATGTTCGGGCTTCAGAGTCCAGCCTGACACTTTCTGGTTATTTTAATAACTTTTGGGTTGGTATCTGCAAGCAAAAAATGTGTACAACTTACTAAAATACTGTTATAAACTAATTATAATATCACACAAATTAAAAGCTAAAATCTTGAAAAAATATTATGGAAAGAGAAACAGTTATGTGGCTCCTTTTTTATGATTAACTTTTTAAATTTGGTTAGTGAGCTGTAATAGAAAGACCAGGTGTCAACAGTGGTTGCAATCATAGGGATTCTAATCCAGGGTAGAGCTCAGTATTTTCATAGTTCTTAGAATTACCATTGCTGATAAAACTAGTGTGATAATCACTAAAACTGGGTGAGAGAGATTTTAGAATTTCTGGTTTAAGTTGTTGCAGAAGAAGTACCAACGAATTAGTGATTATAACTAAATAAAAAATCTATTAAAAATAAAACCAAATATAACTAAAATATAACAATCAATGAAATAATATCTATATAATTAAATTTACATAAAAATTTACATAAGCTACATAAGGTAAAAAAATTGCTATGAAATAAATTTTTTTTCTTGTGAAACAAATTTTTGGTGGATGAAAAAGTTGGTACTTTTATCATTTTTTATCACTTAGGTGAATGGTAGCGCTATAGCGTTTTGGTCTTATTAGGTTATTTTAAAATAACCTAAAAATAAGATAAAACTTCAGTTGATTGGTTTACTGGTTTATGATTTATGGCAATTTTAGTTGATATTTTGTTAGTTTGTTGCTACTTAGACCTCAAAAAGGTACCGATTAATGTGTTAAAGGTTACATGAGTGTTTTACTATGTAATATCAACAATTTTTATTATAATTATTCTATTGCTGCATGTTCCATTTTTATTCTATGGACAAAAATATTGATTTGCTATTTGAAGTGTGGTTAGAATTTGCTTATGCATAGCGCAAACATCTCAACATTTCCTAAAGTATAAACTACTGCCAAAATGCAAAAAAACGTTCAAAACCTGGCAAAACAACTTTCAGGTGGTAAAACACAAATAAACGTTTCTGTTAAAATTATTGGTCCTTGAAACCTTAAATAGATTGAATTTTAAAACGATGTGAAATAACTGTATAAGCCTACTTTTTTACATTACTTTTTCATTATATTACCATCAAATATTGATTAAATTGTAAGACACTGTCTTTGATTTTCTCCACAAGAAATTTAAGATAGCTTAATATACTCCTTTAGTCAATTACTTGTCAATGTTTTTACTTGCAATATTAAAATTCATAATTACTAACAGCAGTTATGGATTAAAATGGTTAAAATGTTCATTATAAACCGTAAGCTATAATTTTCTGCTGCTTAATCTAATAAATTGAATTGTGGTAACAGTCCTTTAAAGATGCTAACTGTTGTTGTCAGATCAGTTATGCAGCATAACAATCTTTCATTGTACTCTGAGTGATTATTGTTTTCTTTATACCTTTCCTTCATACCTTGACCAAAGTTTATAAAAGTCTTGATGAGTGAACAAAATTAAAAGATTTCAAATTTTTGACAGTTTGTTCACTTTAGGGTCCCAAGGGCGGTCCTTTGCGACTGATGAAATTTTTAATGTGGTAGAAGGTGTTGTGAATTTTGGGTGTTACGCTTGCACCAGTTATCATTAAAAAGCACTATTTTTAATTTTCAATTATTTCATCAAAATCTGGCTGATCGATAAATCAAAAGCAATCTTTTACAGCTAAATTGAAACTTTGAATGCTTTAATTATGTGAAGAATGTTGGAAACCGAGTTTGTATCAGCAAGTTGCTGAAACACATTCACACTTTTAAGAAGGTTCCTGCATTCATTTTCCTCGAACTGGTCTCTATGATACGTGCTCAGTTAAATGTGGAGGGCAGCTGGCCACTTAACAGCTTCTATCTAAGCAGTCTTAAGTATCTTGAAAAGGTAATTGACAACTCCTTTAAGGAGATTCAGTTTCATTAGTGGGATTATTTCCAATTATCAGAATATTGTCAGCCCCACTGGTGATTGACTTTCGAATGGCATTGCCAAACAACTTTGCACCAGCAACAACCCTGCCAGATTGCTAAAAAGATTCGAGGCTAGATTTAATTGAGCCCAGTGTTTGCAAGTTTCCAAATTTGGCAAGACATTTGGATTTGGTGTCACACCATGTACAAGAATGCATACTTGAATGGGTTTGAAGACCACAAATTATATTTGCAACTTTCATATTGCAAGCCAAAATTGGTTTAATTGTGTTTAAATGTTGGAGTGAGTTTCTGGCAAATCTTCTGATACCACAACAAGAATTTGTTCCTTAACTCCATTGTCTTAGCCAGTCCTTTGAGTGAGAGGTTATTTTTGAGATGGTGAGTAGATATAAACCCTTAACGCAGTATCAACAATGTTTAGACAAAACTTGAGAAAACTTTTACCACTATTAGTTCGAAGCTTAATAAAAATTTGGCTCTACTATCTTGCTGCTTGATGTTTAGTTTACAGTTCTGACCAGTTTCTTTAATCCGTTGTTTGATAGTCCAATATTTAATTGTACATTTACAAGAGCTAGAGTGGTCAATTTTGGAGCGCTTGATAGTGGCTGGGCACTACTTTGATCTAAAACCAAAACATACCTATATTATCTTTATATTAAATTTGTTCAAAAAGTTTGTTTAAAACTTTCAAACTATTTGTTTTTAAAGTTATTAGAAACTTGTTAAAAATATACTTCCTGAAACCTATCTTGTCTCTTTTTTAAAGGCATGTAAAAATTACTTAAGTATAAATATTTATCTAGGGTAATTGTAAGTGCTTTTGCAAGTCGAATAGTTTCTTCAGGGGATAATTCTGGAAATAACTTGGGATGCTTTGGCATCTTTTGCTGCTAATAATTGAAGATTTTCCTGAACTTTATTTGAGAGCATTGGTGGGGCAAACCTTTTCCTAAAGGGCAGAGACATGTGCTACAACATGCATTTGGTTCTCTTACGTTTCTCAACATACATTTTGGTCTCTTGTTTCAGGTCTCATTTATATTGAATTGAAATTGAGCAAAGGAGGGACTATAACCTCTTTCTTCTCTTGTTTCCTGTGCAAAATTGTTCTACACAATCGCAAAGTCCTTGTGGTACCCGAGAATCACTGGTATTGACCTTTGTCTTGTACAGTTGGCATATTCGTTGTTTATGCAACACAATGATTGCAAAAAGTGACCAACGGAGCCGTCCAGTTACATAGACCTGGGAGATGTGAAAATAGAAGTAGATTGTAGATGATGTCATTGGGTAAGAATCATAAATGAATGTAAAGACTATTTTGTAGGAGGAATAAAATTTTAGGAATCAGGCACAGGGTGAACAATAACTAACGCTCTAGTCATCCTAAGCAAATGATAAAACTATGAGTAAACAAGTCAATACAGATCCGCTGGTTTATTAATGGTAACCATGGCTAAAATTATCGCACCATACAAAAACAATAAAATAAGTAGATAACAAAATATAAAGTAAAATGATAATAAATGATATTTCGGGCAATATAAAAAGAAAAAATGGGCTAATAAATGTTGTACTATTTATGGTCTAAACTCTAGTTAATAAATAGAAAACTAATAATCAGCTGTGTAACATAAAAGTATATAAGTGCCGTTAATGTAACAAATTCATAATATAAAGCTCGCAATGCACTAAAGTTCATGGGTGTAAAAGCAAAAAAAAAATGTTGGTGCCATAATAACCAATTAGAATTAAGTAGTGGATAAATGGTGATACCCCTCCTCAGGAATGCACTGCGATCACTTATGATGTTTCGAAGAGCTTGAGACCTGCACTAATGCCACTTGTCAGGGGCGTGTCCTTGCAACAGATCTCACCGCCTGCACTCTACATCATGCTAGTCAATATTGCAATATAATAGGACTACACAACAAAAGCCAAAAATCCTAATCCCTTTTCTAGTTTTTAATACAGCTCCAACATTCTTAGAGATCTCGTGAGGGTGTTGAGGGATGGGCGTGGTTTGGCTATAAATAAGTATGTAAATACCTAGACATAAACATCATGTACACTTGCATTAGAAGAGACAAACGCCTATACATGCAGGTATGCACAATAAATTATTAAAAGTAAACAAATTTAATGTATAGAAATAACACAAAGCAAATAGAAAATAGTAATTGATAACTAAGAGTAACTTACCGTTTCTTTTATGACTGTAATATGTCTTGTAAATATAATAAGTAAATGCCACTCATAAACATTGAAACTAAGTAAAGATGGTGTGTGGTTAGTACAAAAGTAGTTGGTAGAAAATGTGGTAACTCCAATAGTATGAGAAACATTAATCTTGCCTGATAAGTAGAGACAATAGCTACCGCACAAAACAGACTCTGAGTAATTAAAAAATGATCAGCCAGAAATAAAAAAATATACAACCATTAAATCAGTAGGCAGAGAATAGTGAGAAAATAAACTGATGAGACAATAAATGCAATTTTTTACTAATAGCTTATAACCACTGAAAAATGTATTGTTAAAAAACAATATTGTTGACTCATCGACCAAAAGAACGTTAGTGAAGACTGTATAGTGCAAACCACAGCAAACTAACATAGCGATGTCAGATCAAGAACATTGGATAGAAACAAAAAAGCGAACGAGATTGTGATATGTTTAAACTTATCTAGTAGAATTGTTCAGTACATTCCAACCAAAAATACATTTGCTATAAAAATACGCTAATACGTGTTTTTGCGTAAAATTTTTTGCACTGTTATGCTTCTCACTAATATACGGTCTCATTCACACATAATAACACAAATCTGAATAAATATACAAGGATAAGGTCAAAAAAAGATTATGAACAAAAGTATATACTAAAGAACAATTATTTGATTTACTGATTTTAGAAACTGTTGATATCTACAGGTGAGATTATGTAGTGCATTAGTATGTTCCGTTTGGTTGTCTAGTATGGTTTCGTTATGTTTTCGTTCACTTTCAAATTGGGTGAATAGAAAGCTAAACACACTCACTCCTTGCGCTTATGGGCTAGCACATCAGAGCCAGACGTAAGACCTACAGAATGGATTTCAATTGATCGAATGCACACATTATTCACTGTAGGCCACAAGCCATCACTCTTAGCCAAAACAGCTACTGCCCCATACTGGTGTGGAATGATGTGCTATGGAGTGAGATTTTAGATCTGAGCACATAGTCAGCGAGCGCTGATCCAACGTGCATTGTGGAGTTTCTGAATGAACGTGTGCGTGAGTGTCAGCGTAGTCATTAGGTTGTTTAGCGCCATAACCACATCCAGCAGGATAGCCTAATGTCCGTTTTGTTGTTGTGGTGTACATTGGAAAAAGTTAGGGCTCACAAGGCAAAAAGAATATATGTATTGTTTATGCAACACAATGATCGCCTAAAAGTGACCAATGGAGCCGTCCAGTTACGTAGACCTGGGAGATATGATATTAAAAACAGTTAGTAGATGGTGTCGTTAAATAAAAAATAAAAATCATAAGAAAAAATAAAATGAGTGGTAAGACTTTCGTGAAGGTGAAAAACAAAGTTAGATGCTCGGGAGCAGGGGGAGAAACAACTAACGCTCTAGTCACTCTGTGTGTAAAACACATGTAACAAAGAACAAATATTTGATTGATTGCTTTTAGAAACTGTTGATGTCTACAGGTGTGATGATGTAATGTATTAGTATGTACCATTTGGTCGTCATTATATTGTCTCATTATGATTGAAGGTTTTCCTGAACTTTATTTGAGAGCATTGGTAGGCCAAACCTTTTCTTAACGGGCAAAGGCATGTGCCATGGCAGACATGTGGTTCTCTTACATTTCTCAACGTATATTTTGGTCTCTTGTTTCAGGTCTCATTTGTATTGAATTGAAATTAAGCAAAGGAGGGACTATAACCTCTTTCTCCTCTTGTTTCCTGTGCAAAATTGTTCTACACAACCGCAAAATCCTTGTGGTATCCGAGAATCACTGGTATTGACCTTTGTCTTGTTCAGTTGGCATATTCTATTTGCTTGGAAAGCAGTAAGCTTTTTTTAGTCAAGAGCAAGCACACAAATTTTCAATTTTCATTGTGAACCTTTGCCTGATTTAGCATTGGGGCAATTCACTAAACTTTACTAAATTAAACTATACCTTTTACAAAATTTAACCTAAATTTATATGGATAACAACCCATTAAAATACCTACAAATATTATTAATTCCAAACGATTAAAATCAAAAAAATAGTTACTTAAATTACAGGTAAATAATTCTTACATAATTCTTTGCTTTAAAGGAAAGAATTATTTAAATTAATGACACTTGTCATACTTATTGACAATTTAGAAGAGTTTTTATTTCATGACGCATTCTTAAAAAAAAATTTTACTGCTCCTTAAAGGACTATTCTCTCTTTTATAAGATTTTCCTATGACTGGCCCCCCCACACTTTTGTCAATTATTTAGTTATCTAAATTTATATTCTTTTTTTATGTAGGAATCTTTATAAATGCTTTTCAACCATTTTTTAACATTTTCATGCATTTTGACAGTAGTTTATACATTTTAAAATGCTGATATTTTCACGCAACGCATAAGCCAAGTGGAACCACGCTTCAAATAGCAAATCAATTTTTTATCTATAGAATGAAGATGGTATACGCAGCAATAAAACAATCATAATAAAAATTGTTGATATTTCATAGTAAGAAACTCCTGTAACCTTTATCATACTAATTGGTAACATTTTGAGGTCTAAGCAAAAAACTAACAAAATATAAACTAAAACTGCCATAAATCCTTAACCAGTTAACTGATCCGGCTAAAATATTTTTATCCAGAGTTTGGTGCGGCCATATGCTACATTTGCACCAGTTTTTATCAAATTATATACAGTGGTTCTCATTTTACAGGTGTTTTTATTGTCGCACTTTGATTCATTCTAAGTAGTAGAAGTAAAAATTTCACTTAATTTGAACATTCAAGTTAAATTATTTTCCGCGGACAAAATTAAAAGATTTCAAAATTTGCATTACATGGTACCTTGATCACCATATATAAATGGTGTTCTTGGGTCAGCTGGGTTGGCATTGTCAGGATTCGTGCTAACCGTGTAAAGATTGGTAGTATTTTGTGTTTTAAAATGTTTTTAAAATAAAAAAGTTTTTTATAAAATTTAGAAGGTTTTTTAACCTAACCCAACCCTAACTCTAGCCCTAAAAAAATGTAAAAAAAAGTCGACAAAAAATTATGTTCACTACATTTTATACTTATGGGCAAACTTACCCTAATGATGAGCTCCGCATAATACTAAGCATTCAATCGAGTGAAGACTCAATCGAAACGACGGATCAACCTTTTAATGTTTCTAACGTCTCGATCGCTGGGTAAAAATGAATGACCTCTAATTGGAAAATAATGCGTGATGTTTTGGAAGACCTAATTATCTGGCAAATTCCTTTAAAATTTTATTAATGTAATATTTTTATTCTTTCCGCCACATGGAGCACTAAATAAAGTAAGGTTGTTTAATTTTGGTGGCAATTCGTTCTTCGTATAATCAAGCAAGAATGTATAAAACTCGTCTGGAGACCTTCTCCCATTCAGTTGAATCATTTATTGCAAACATCTTTGCGATTGACCATAGCGTAAATTTTCTTTATCTTTTGTATTTAATTAAATTTATTTAATAAAATTATCTTTTGTAGTAAACATATGAAACTTTTATTTCTGGATGTTTATTGCAAAAATTAAATCCTTATATTCGACTTACATCCAAATACTTTATTGTTTTTCCGGAATAATGACTAATTCACATTATACGAGCTAACATGATCAAATATTTTTATACAAACTTCTCCTGGTATTGCATTAGAACTTCATTTTTTTCCTCTCATATCTACTGGTGTTTTATCAACAACCTTAAAATCTGCCAATCTACGAATTTGTCGGTTTGGTGTTGTTTTATGTAATGATCCAAACGCTTACTTGCAAATCTTCAT
Source organism: Hydra vulgaris (assembly GCF_038396675.1). Classification (NCBI taxonomy): domain Eukaryota; kingdom Metazoa; phylum Cnidaria; class Hydrozoa; order Anthoathecata; family Hydridae; genus Hydra; species Hydra vulgaris. Next base: position 9,515,762 of record NC_088925.1, on the reverse strand, counting down.
TTGTTCCACTTGCAGTTCAATGATATAATCAAACAATTTTTTTCTTCTGGAGATTTTTTCTGTAAAATTCTTCAATCTTCTAGTTATTTTCTTAGCAGAAAATATTTTGTTAACAGAAATCATTGATTAAATACAAATCCTGTTCATTTTTAGAGTTCACAAAAAACAGGTTTTAGCAGTGCCGTGACTAATGGGCGGTGCCCCCCCTAAAGAAAGTGTCATTACGGTCTTAAAATCTTTTTAATTTTACCGCAAGGTTTTGCTAGAATAAAAACCTCTTTAAACTAGCAAAAGGGTACAAAACTCGTTCCCCCCCCCTCCCTCCAATTAAGGGGTATGGGTAGCCTACCCTCGGCACTGGGTTTTAGGCTTTGTTTTCAATATTACTGATCTCAGGTAAGACTCGTTTTTTACGGATTTATTAAATAGGGGTGTCTGAAAAAAACGTCCACCCTAAGTATAGTTTATTTTTATTTGATTCGTCATTAAAACAAAAACAAAGTAGAATATGAGACTCGTACTCCGTACTCCATAGCATTAACCTCTCGGCCAAGCGAACGTGTTGTTGACAAATAATTTAACTTTATTAAAATAAATACTTGTATATATTTATTTGAAGACATGTCCTTTAAATTGAGATCCTGTACCAAAAACAAAGGGCTTTGGGGATGTATAAAGTATCGAAGGTACCCTCTCCACCTTTTTTTTTCAATAAACTTTTATTGAAAAAAATAAGTGTGTGGAGGGAGGGTATTTCAAAAACGTACGTACTTTTTAAGGAGGAGGGGGGAATTTATAAGTACACATGGCAACAGGGGGAGAGGTTTAAATTTCAAAATTCATACTTGTACCGGTTGTTAAGAAAATATATTAGGAAAAAAAAAAAAACTTTCTCGTCTAATAATTAGATGAGAGAGCTAGACGTGATTTTTTAATTTTTTTCAGTATTATATATAGTCTCTATATAGCTTTTTTGTCTAATAATTAGACTTGATCTCGTCGTCTAATAATTAGACGAGATCTCATCATCTAATAATTAGACGAGATCTCTTCGTCTAATAACTAGACGAGAAAATTAAACGTGATTTTTTAATTTTTTTTTAGCTTTACATAGCTTTTTATAGCTTTCTCGTCTTTCTCCTCTAATAGTTAGACGAGGAAGCTAGACAAGTTAGACATGATTTTTTAATTTTTTTTTATGGTGATTTTTTAAGAGTTATTGGAACGCTTCAAAATAACCAAGAGTTTAGTAAAGCCTACAAATGCCCCGAAGGCTCAATAATGAATCCAAAGAAGAAATGTCGCGTTTGGTGAAAGATTTTTTAAACCTAAATGAATATTCTTTATATTTATAGATTCAAATATATTACTGTAAATATTTTATTTATATGTGATTTGAAATTTCAGCTAAAATTAAGTTATGAAATGAAAATTCTAAAAGAATAAGCTTTTATAGAAAATTTTTTTTTGCTGAAAAGACTGAAAATAGTACTGCCGTAAAGGCCCGGCCGTAACTATAGTAACTTGTTATAATGTATATTGTTACTGTAATTGCTAGCTAATTTAAGTTAAAAACTTCAAATAAAAAAAGAAATAAATAAATGAAAGGTTTTGCTAAATTGTATATAAAAGCAATCTATTTAATATCTAGATTCTTTAACATTTGTAACCGAGCGACCAAAACTTGTTCAATTAATATGTTAATGTTTTTTTAATTTGCATATAATTTTGTTTATTTTGAAACTTTTTAATAATTTCATATTGTTGACAGAAATAAGTCGATCAAATGATAAAAGTTAAGAAATAAAGAGTTTTTTTTTTTAAATAAATAGCAAATGATAAAAGTTAAGAAACAATTTTTATTTAAAAAAAAATAAAAATAAAAATAGCTCGCAAAATATGAATAATGTCAAAGAATGGGTTTCCTGTATTTAAAAACCTTTCTCAACATGACGTAAAAATGCTCGTAGTTTTAATTTTTACTGTTTGTCAAGACCCTAAAAAAACTGTTAATTCTTCAAAACTACTGAAATGTTATGTAAATACATCAGTAAAGTAACATTAAATATATCATTAGTTAGACATCAAAAATTATACTGTAAAGTAATATCTGAAATATCATTACTACTTTAAAAGTAAACTTCTCGAGTGTTTTTTTATGTCAATGCTAAGAAGATTTTGTTGTTTTAACATCAAGCGCCATTGTTGGAATGGGGTTTGAAAAATCGTTGTTTTTTTTTAAAAAAAACTATGGGAAAGGCGCCTATGATGGCAGACTTAACTTTGAAGCTTCATTATTCAGTATCCTGAAGACCAATAATAAAAGTTTTGATATGGATACATTCCTTGTTACATCTAGAACAATAATTACCCTGGGAGTTTTCATCAGTTTTATTTTTTTTATAAGTTATTCTTATTGTAAAAAAAAGCACAAGTATGCCATCATAGGCAACCACTGCTCATAGGGGCATAGGGGAGGATGGGGCTAGTTAGGATCGAGGGTAACTTAATGATTTCATTTAACCTTAGAGTCTTCCCTCAGAAAAGCAGAAATTACTCGAAACCATCCTAATTTACCATTTCATGCTACACACCAGCATTGTAAAATTTTGCGCATGCGCATTGGATATATTGCGTTTTACGTATTTATTAAACCAAAAAAAAATTTTGGAGCATCGCTTTCTTTTAACTTTACTTAAAAATAAGTTTTTCTTATAAAAAAAAAAGGTTTTCCCAACTCGTTAATATTTCAACACTCCCAACTCGTCAGTATGCCATCATGGGTAAAATTCATCATTTTCATTAAAACAAGCTGTGTCTGCTTTGTTCAAAAGATAAAATTAAAGTAACTATTCCACTAAATGCACAAAACTTGAATATAAAATGCATGAAAATTTCATTTCTGCACAGTTAATAGTAAAATCACAATCTTAAATATATGAAAGAAATAAAACTACAACAGCACATCCCAAAATCGATTTCTGTTGATTATAAAAACAATACTTGTGCCCAAGAGACGTTTTTTCACTAAAACTAATGTAAAGTCAGTATAGTCATGTAGGTCTAATCATTTTTTTACCAAAACCAATTTTAATTGAAATATGACCGGTATGCCATCATAGGCGCTATGCCATCATAGGCACCTTTCCCCTACTTAATATTTAAAAGTCGAATTTCTTTTTTTGATTTTTAATTATTAAGTACATTTTTCTTAAAATACTTTCTAAATACTGTTGTTTTTATCTTTACGCAAATTCAGGATTTTTGATATTTTAGATATAAAATTTCAAACGTTGTCAAAGCTCTAAAATTAAGTATGTTCGTGCTTATATCGAATGAGAATATTTTTCAAAAAAAAAAAAAAAAGAATGATTGGAGCCTTGGAATAAAAATGCTCCAACAGATTTACCGCCGCTAGCCCAAATACAAGGGCTAACGACAATAGATTTGTTTAATTATGTTTTAGCTTTCAAACCTTATGCCATTGCAAAATTTACAACATTTTGATCGAGGTGAAATCTTTACTTGTTTAACAACTTTTCAACATTAGAAGATAATTAAATGAAATTCGGAACATGACAATGAATTCGAATTTAGAATAAGTTAGTAAGTTAAAATATTTTATTATGTCTTTGCCCTCGCGTTCGGGCCACGGGTATTTTTGTTCCCAGGCTTATTGTTGATTAGAATAAAAAATGATGCAAAAGCAAAAAATTTTATTTAAAAAAAATCCAATTAACTTCTAAAAATATTCATCGAAAAATGTTATTTATTGTGATTATTTATTAAAAACTACTTAATTAACCTTTGAAAGAAACTTAGAAAAAGGAAAGGGGAGGCGGAGCGCAACTTCCTCCCCCCTCCCTTTCTCTCTTTTATTCCTCCTCCTAAATAATAAATGTTTTTATTTTAGCTATGATTATTTTTAATTTTAGATTAGGGTATTTTGAGCACCTTAAGCAAAAAATGGAATATTTTCAAAAATAATTATGCTGGATCCAAAACTTTTGAGAATAAACGATTTTTAGGGATCACTACTCATGATTCACTTAGATATTTGGGCACCCGAAAGTTTTTCTTAAAGACACAGACGTTTTAAAAAAATAGCGAAAGTGCTTATACTACCAAGACCACTTGATGATATGAGCACTTTAAATAAGCTCAAAAAAAGTAGCATTATTAAGTAAAGGAATGCCAATCTGAAAATTAGAAATAATATGTGGAATAATTTGTTATTAACAAATTTTATCATTAGATGATCAAGTTTTGAGTCACTTTACGAAGAAAAAATTGTTATTTTTTCAATTCTATTGACTCAAACCTTAAAATGATAACAACAAATTTTTTGAAATCAAATTACAGAGAAATATTTAGTATTATTGTAATAATAAAAAATTTTGTGTGTTTGTTCAAAAAGCAATCAAAACCACTGCAATTTTATGTATTTAAACTAGGTAGTTTCAATAAAAAAACTAGGTAATTTGAGCATGCTCAAATTACACGAAAAACGGTATCTTTAAACGAAATCAGAAATAAATGTTACCATACATTGTTTTCCAAACAAAATAAGAACGGATTTCTAGCTAACATTTTTCTTTATAAACAAGTAAATACTATATATTTAAAATACTATATTAAAATACCTATATTTCAAAATTAAAATTTCGTGCCATAGATTCTTCCATGTGTGACGATAATATTTTAGCAAAACAAAAAACTGAATAGTTTAAATAGAGGAGAGCTGTCTATAAGCTGACATGGGTAGCATCGTAACCTGGACTTAAACCTGATTGATGGAGCTCAAAGTCAAGAAATGCAGACCCACAATTACAATGTTTTACAACACGTTTACTCAATAAACGAGCATAACGCTAACTGCAAAGTCCGTAGAACAGTAATTGAATCAACGACATTCAAAAAAGACCTTAGCGTTTGAATTACTAACAGCTTTAAGCAGAGGTCTAAGCACCAAAATTGCCGCTGTCAAAACCAAAAATGTCCTTGGAATCTTAAAATACATCTTCATCAGCTAAGTCATCAAAATATAGAAAAAAGTTTACACCACCTATATACGCCCAAATCTCAAGTTTGCAGTTTGGTGCCGTACCTTGAAAAAGACATAAATACCATCAAACTCTTTTCAAGAAAGTAGGCAAAGTTAATGATGCTAATGCATGTTGGTGTAAAAAGCATTGAGTTATTGTGACAATAGAAGCCTCGATCTTGACCGATGCTGAAAAACCAAAAGCGTTTCCTTCTGAACCCAAGCTTACTCTACCTTTACTCTCAAATTTCCGAGAACCTTTTTATCAGAATAAAAATATCCTTTGCTTTTGTAGTTCCCAAAAATGAGTTGCAAAACAGAAACTCTTCTTTCGTAGTTTGTTTTTCCAGATGTACATTTGTATTTTTGATGCTTACAAACACTAAGAGTTAGCTACACAGTAATACATCTGTGCTCTTGGCTAGTTGCATGCTGAATAGAAATGGCGAAAAATTCAGTTCATTAATGATCTGTTGCAAAACGTTGGAAGACATTTTAAAAAAATTCTAGAATGGGTGACATCATTTAAAAAAGATAACGCTTCAATTTTTTTCTTTGATCTCTACCATAAATGAGTTCTACTATTTATCTACTAAAAAAGACTTTAGAAGAGTTTCTGCAATAGGGAACATCTTTTTTTGTTGGGTAACACAATATGCAATTTTGTATGATGCTTCTAAACATAGTTTTTGTGTTGAAGTAAAACCTAGCTTTGGTAAAGCTCCGCATTTCTCAAATTATCTTTGGCACAAGAAATATCAACATTATTAAATGCGTTTCTTGAATGGACAGATTTAAGATGCTTCATGATCATTTTTCTTGCTTTATACCATTGCAAGCAATTTATCACACAAAAACCATTGCAAGCAATTTATCACACAAAAAGCACTGTGGCTTTTGTGTTCAGCATCTTGTTCAGCAACAAAAGTAAAACCGAAGGTGACATGAATTGTTATATTTTCTTTTTTCTTTTTCTTTTTTTTTTTGTTTTTTATTTTTCTTGACACTTTTAACAAACAAAAAAATTTTTTTTTACAAAAATACACTTCCATTAATGAAAAACTAAACAATATCTTTGTTTTAAATTGGAGTGCACATGTTACGCTATCAACATCAATAAAAAATATAACAAATTTTTGTTCAAAAAACCAAAATTCCAAGCCGTAATTTTTCCGTAACTGCTACATGCAACCCCAGAACGCAGGCCGTGGACCCCTAAAATTTTCACGGACCACAGGAAGCCCTATATTATTGGAAGGACAGAGATTACTTTAAACAAAAACTAAGCCTATACCTAAACTTTAATTTGTTTCCAAATTTAAGTATAGGTTTCCAAATTTAAGTATAAACCCAATGAATGGAAAATAGCCTTAGCTATTTTCCATTCATAGGGTTTTGATCCTGTTTTTATAACATGTTTACAAATATGTGATAAAGAAACTTTTATTTTTTCTTAGTTATCTTTAAGTAAAAAAGAATGAAGACAAATGAAGTTTATAAATATTTGTCTAGTAAAAATTGTTTCGTTTATTTTGAGATTATGCATTTTTTGAGGAAGATTCTCGGTTTTATTTGGTTTGTTAAATAAACTAATTTTTTTTTTTAATGTTAAGCGAGAATTATTTGAAATTTCTCTCACAATGGCATGGTTGTGGATTTTATTTCGTAAGTTTCCTGCAGGATAGTTTGAAAAACAAGTAGGTGTTATATTTGGGTTTAGGAACTTAACTTCATTAAAATTCCTGTAGATTTTGAAATACTGAATCAAATTGCCTTTCATTCGTCTTACTGAAAGTGTTCTTAATTTCGAATTTGCCAATCAAGATTCGTAGTTCATGTTTCTTAATTGAGGAACAAGTTTAGTTGCTCTGCGTTGAATTTTTTCGAGTCTTTCAATATCTTTCTTTGAATAGGGGTTCCACAATGAAGCGTAAAAATTCAAGCAGCTGACGAACATAGGTAATATATAGTTTAAAAACATAATCGGACTCCAGTTAATATAAGTTCTTTTAAGAATACCAAGCATCTGGTTAGCTTTTAATGCTGCATTACTTATTTGATTAGACCACTTAACCTTATTGTTGAAATAAATTCCTAGTGACTTATCAATATCGACATTTTCAAAAGGAATAAGAGTGTTTGATGAGTTAAGCATACCAAAAGAGTAGTCTAAAATATCGAAACCACTATAAAAGTTTATTACTTTGCATTTATTTATATTAAATTTCATGCCCCAAAGTTTAGACCGGTGTAGTAAGTAATCAATATCTTTTTGGACTAGTTCTAGATCAGATGAACTTTTGATTTTTGCAATTAATTGAGTGTCATCAGCAAATAGCTTACAGAAATTAGATAAAAACTCAGGCATGTCATTAACAAAATTTAAAAACAAAAGTAGAGCAATAACCGAGCCCTGAGGAACTCCACTCAGTACATCTATCTAATCAGAAGTGGATTTACCAGGAATAACACGTTGTTTTCTATTGCTCAAAAAATGTTTTATCCAATTAAGGATCATGTCACTGAAACCGTATCCTTTTAGTTTTAGCAGAACGTGACCCGAGTGCTTATCTGTTTTAACTCCCAAAAACACATCATTGAAAAAATGAGGATAAAAGATTCAAAGTTGTTTTTCTCAACATATATACGCCTTTAAAATTTCTCATTAACTTTATTTGAAAAAGATAATAATTATATATCTTCAGATTAACTTTAAACATTTCTTTATTGTAAAAATATTTTTATATGAATTGAATAGTTTTGGAGATTGTACTCTTCAAAAAAGTATTTGTAAAAAAACAATTTTTATTATCTCCAAAAACAGAAATCAGGATATCATTTTTGAAGCATTTTACTACGTTTGCGATACTCATAATTTGACTATTGTTTTAAACTGTTTCTTCAAGTAAACAAAACGTTTTTTTTAAATTAACAAAGAAGGGTTACCCTAAAACCATGACATTACCACTGTCTACATTGTGGATACAAAAGGTACACTATACAAAATTAATATTAAATAATTTCAACATACAGTAAAAATCAAAGATTATTTCAACAAAACAAAAAATTAGTTTTATAACAAAAAGTTTTTATTTTAAGATTGTTTCATAAAAAGCACAGTCAATTGCAGGCATTAAACATAGCATTGACTTTATATCTTTAGTTATTCTATGTTTAGAGGAATTGGTGATGTTAATAATGAGACACTAGAGATTGGGACTATTTCCTTCAAATGTGTTTTTGTGCCAACTCGTAATGTTCTTCCTTTTATCAAAATACTTACACATATTTCTGGTTCAGTGATAGAGTGACAGTCCTTGTATGTTACAAAATGCGGCATATTTGAAAGATATTTTAGTTGTTTGACAGAAAAAAAGGTATCTGCAAAAAATTCATTGTCTTTGATAATTTTTCAAAGTTAAAAAAATCTGATGATCTCATCTGAAGAATGTGGAGTTGGGGCTTTCTTCTCAGCGTTTTTAATACATGAATTAAGCTAGTTGGGCTAAATACTTCATTCTTATCTAAACTTTTTTCAATTAAGCTATGAGCATTATCAACTTCTTGCACAAGAGAATGATCTTTTTCTGAAAATTTTTTAAAAAGTAGAGATAAGACAAAGTGAATTCTTAATTGACACGTAATTGTGTAATAATACACGTATTACACAAATGTGTAATACGCGTATTATTTCACAAATCAAGAATTAAAATATAAATATTTTAATGTCTTATTGACTGCTTTATAGTTATTTTGATTTTTTACAAAATTGGAGTTAGAACAAATAAGCACTCAGGTCGCGAGAAGAATGTGTTAGATACGATCAAAAACTATTGTGAAGTCTAAACGAATTAGTAGTGCAGAGCAGCAATCATTAAGAGTTTCGGTAATAATGTCTAATACTTCTAAAAGATTAGTCGTACACAAACGATTTTGAACAATCCCATGTTGATGATAGGATAATAAATTGTGGGTGTACAAATGGTCTGCCAGAAAGTCGCGAAGTAACTTTTTCATAACCTTACAAACGACAGAAGTAAGTGAAATAGGCCGATAGTTTTCTGGATCTGTACGACAACCTTTCTTGTGAATTGGAAAAGACATTTTCAAGCTTCCAATATGATGGAACTTGACCAGAAACTATGGAGCATTTAAATATAAGTGAAAGTAGCCTGCTGCTGAAACTAACTGAGCAACTTTTTAAAACATAAGCGTGTGTACCATCAATACTTATACCCTTAGAAGTATCAAGGGATGATAATAATGCTTCTAAATTTTTTCTAGAGAATAAGGAGCTGACGTCTAGAGAACAGATTGCATTAGTTCTAATAATAAACACTGGTAAGCTTAGATTACTTGTGATGGGAGAAAACAATTTGGAAAAATGAAGATTGAAACATTCTGCAATTGATTTTTTATCTACTAGTTGATTACCATTTAAGTCCAAATAGAACAAATTACACTTTTACAAGATTTTTGACTGTTTACATACGAATAGAGCCATTTTCGATTGGATTAACAACATATGAAATTGAAAAAACCACACAATTGATTAAGTTAATGTTGCAATACTATTTGAAACATCAAATAATAAATATGATGTGATACGATATCACACAATCCTTGAGAAATTCTATTAAACTATATGAGTCAATTATATAAGAAAGAGCGGGGAGAGGTTGAACGCGGAGAAGTGGGACATCTTCAAAATTCCAATTAGGAGAGGTAACCAAGCAACTTTATCTAATGTAAACAATGAGATTTTCCCCTATCTATTTAGCAAACATCGCTCTGTTCTCCTTCGTGTGGTATAAAACACCTTTTTGATAAGAACCCCACCATTTTTGATAAGATTCTTTGATAGGTGAAGTGGAACAAAGAAAATTAAATAATCTCCTATTTATTTCACTTTTGTGTAAATATTTTGTGAAAATCTCTTAAGTATTTTGATAAGGATTACGTGTTGTTAATATGTTGTTAATTATTAGCTTTTCCCATTTCACCTCATGGCTGTCCCACTTTACCCCAGTAACACAGTTCCTCTAAAGGTAAAAATAGCATATTGTAAAGCTTATATTTCATTTTACTCTGCAGTCAATCTTAAGGGATGGAATCAGTGCCCGAAATGATGCTTTATTTGTTTGGTGCAGTGCAAAAATTTATCTAAAAAAGATATTAAAGTTATTCTCGAAATTTTTTTTTTTTGTCCCGCTTCTACCCACTCTCCCCTACATCTCAGGTATTATATAAATTTACAAATTTAAATACTAATCGTTTAAAAAAGTAAAATACAAATTCTCTTGAAGACCCGAGCTGCGATACCAAATGATAATATTGTTATTGGTATCAAATGATACCAACAACCAATACTTTCGATACCAGTATAGCGTGATCTCGATATCGATACTTTAAGGTATTGCACCGATACCAAACAATCACCAACATAACCGATACTTTCTATACTAGTATCGCGTGATCCTAATATCGATACTGTAAGATACTGCACCGATACCAGACGGTAAACCGAGACTCGATACCGATTATCTAATGTCAAATGCAAATAACTGACTTATGTAAACTTCAAACTAAACAATGTTAAAACATATATTAAGTTTTATAGTTTTACTTTTTAGTTGAAAATTGAATTGCGGCAACATCTCCTTAAATTTGCAACATCTCCTTAAATTTGCAACATCTCCTTAAATTTGATTTATAACATTTATTTGCTCTTTTTGTTTATTAAATAGTGTTAAAACATACTTATGTTATTAATGTGCTTAGGTTTTAAGTCTGCGCGTTTAACACACATTAAAGAGACAACTTTCTTTCTGATAGAAAAATTGATTTTACACTTAAACTTTTATTTTCTTCAAAATTAATTAACAGGGTGAGGTTCATAATAAGCTGCGGTTGGTTTGAAAAACAAATTTGATTAAACCTGTTTGTAGGCACATCAACATTTTTTTCTTTTTAATGTAAAATAAAAACAAAACAAGTACCATAAGAGCAAAGAGGAACGCTCAAATATTAACTTTCTAAAAATAACCAAACTTATTGTTATATTATTGTTAGTTGAAAAGTTATGCAACTTTTAAACCACAAAATTATTATTATTATTTTTTTTTTGTATAAAAAAATCTAATTAAAAAAACACTAAACGCACTAATGTCATGGGCCCAAAAGTAGAAAGAAAAAAAAACAACAACAAAAATATTTACTTTGGTTTGAATTAAAGTTTATTAATTAAATAAGGAATATAAATTATTAGTTAAATAAAAATGTTATTAATTAAATAAATAATATAAATTATTAATTAAATAAAAAAGGCTGCATCAAATTTCAATGCTGCCCGAAATAGGAATATCTTACTTTACTTGAATAGAATCTCTTTAAGTTCAAACTCTAATACCTAAATTTTGAAACTTTTTGACGTAGTGTCACCCTAAACTTTTGTTGATGTAGTGTCACTTAAACCTTAAAATTAGTCACGTAAAGTTTAAAATTTGTTTATAGAGAAATCGTAATTAATAATCGATTATTACTTTTGATTTGAGGTATTTGTATAATCAAATATATGAGGTATATATATGATACAAAAGGGATATATATGATACAAATATATGAGGTATTTGATTAATCAAATACCGCAAAATTAAATTTTTTAACAGAATAGTTTAATAAATAAAAATAATTAAAAAATAAAACTATTATTTTATTATTCTTGTAATTATATTCATTAATAATTATGTAATCAATTTTGTAATTGTAGTGTAATTACCTCAATTTAATAAATAAAAATAGTTTTAAAAATAAAACTTCTACTTTTATTTATTAAATTGACTTATATTTATATTTTGCATATATTTGAGAAGCTAATATTTATTTTTATACTTTCATAGTTACATTTTGAATATATAAGAGGTTTATACAAAATATATTTAGCATATTTATAATTTTAAATTCATATTTTGCATATATTTGAGTGATTAATACAAAATATATTTAACATTTGTTAAAGAGGTTAATACAAAACATATTTCACATTTGTTAAAGAGGTTTTACAAAACATATTTCACATTTGTTAAAGAGGTTAATACAAACTATATTTTGTACTTCAAACGCGTAAAATGAGTTCAGTGCTTTAAAAGCATTTGGCAATGCCGAAGTTTAACAGGTCAACGAGATACAGAGACGTGTGCATAGAAGCTTGAAATATTAAAAATCGAATATTAAGAAGTTTATTTTACCTTACTTATTACGTCATATAAATGGCAATTCAAGCGGTTTAATAATGGAATTACCTTTAAAAAGAACCCTTAACATCGCATGGTAACAAGTCACTTTTATAAACTTTAAGTTAAAAAAAAAATGTCTGATTTATTGAGTTATTATATTTTTTATTTACAAGCATGAAAAATTTATTGCAATATTATAATAGTATCCTTCTTTAAATTAAGAATTAAAAACTTCATATATGTATGTATGTATGTATATATATATATATATATATATATATATATATATATATATATATATATATATATATATATATATATATATATATATATATATATATATATATATATATATATATATATATATATACACACACACACATGTATATACATATATATATATATATATATATATATATATATATATATATATATATATATATATATATATATATATCTATATATATGTATGTATGTATATATGCATATATATATATATATGTATACAGGGTATATATGTATATGTATATAGTATACATTTATATATTACATACATATATATAAAGTAATGCACAAATGTTTTGTAATAACAAACTAATGTACTGTTTATACTGTAAATTAATTTACCAATATCTTACTTATTGGCATTAATTGTAATTTCTTCCATAAATCCTTATCCGTTTGCATTACCTGTAACCATCATCATTAATTGTATTAATTCGTTAATCCATACTCATTTGATTCAATTCAAAACCTAGTAATCTAGTAAACTTTTTAACTTGCATAACATGATTCTGGAATATTAACACTAAAAAAAAAAAAGCAAAAAAAAATCAAAAACGAAATGCAACATTATTTACTTTAACAGACCATGGTTTGATTTAAAAGTAAGACCATGGCTTACCTAAATGACAGAAACTACTAAATTTATATTTCAAGAAAATATAAATCTGAGCAATTTACTTTTTATCAGCATCTGAGTTTGAGTCGGCTCAATCAATCTAAGTCTGACCTTTAATTTACAAATTTTTATTAATAATTTAATTTATATATTACATAAGTAACGATGTTTTTAAGGTTATAGAAAAATCCACACTTACCCAGTATAAACAAAGATGTTTTAAATCTCTTTTAGGAAGTCTAAAACGCGTGTTCGTAGACATTCTAGATCATGAATCAAAAAGATGTCTTTTAAGATGTCTTTAGGGGGAAAAAATGCTCAATATGTTGTGTCTCCCCTACTAAAAAACGTCTTTTTAAAAACATAACATTTGTGAAAACGCAAAGTATTAGAGACGTAACATTTGTGGAAGCACATAGTATTTTAAAAAAAGGGATCAAATTCAATTTTTTTATAATACAGTTATAAAATACAAAAGATATTTTTATATCAACTAATAGACAGTTATTAATAGCTTAATACTGCTAATAGTAGAGTTCAATATTATTATTTATAATATCACTTTGAAAAAATAATGATATTAGCTGTAATAACGTAATGTTTTTCTTTTAAATGCTTCAATCTAAATGCTTGAATAAGTTACAGAAACAGATTTCTTTTTTTTAGGATCTATAAATAGTCATAACGCAAAAATAAATGTTAACAACTTTATAAAATTAAAAAAGAATATTAAATTTAATGCGCAAGCGTTTTATTTGTTATGGTGTTTTGTAAAACATTATAATAAGATAAATCTAATAATTTTTGCATTTTAATAATTTAAACATCCTAAAATATTGAATTGGACATATTTCGCATATATGAGACGTCTAATGACGTCTAAAAGCTTAGTTTTCATTTTTCAAAAAAATTTACATTAGGCATTTTGACGTATAATAGATGTCTTTTGTAAAGACATTTAAAATTCGTCTAAGGCGTTTAAATTTTCCTTAATAAAAAACGTCTAATAGTCGTCTTTAACAATGTATCTTTTTCTAAATCTTAGAGTTCTATAGACATCTAAAATGCGTCGTGTATTTACTGGGAACTAACTGTTTCTCACGAAGAGATTTGAACACTGTTTACCGACTTCCAAGTTCATCTAATTTAGTTGCTAATTTAAATTGTTAACATTATTTAAAATTTAGAATTCCTAACATTATTTATAATTTGTGGTAAAATTTCAGTATTAGTGGAAAGATTTTGCATTCTTGTCATTTTCACTTTACTTTTGTTTCATCCATCCTACTAAACCAAGTATTCTATTATTCTCCACTTACTTCTGGAATGCTCGGTCCGGCTCTTCTGCAATTAACACGTTTTCATATCCTTTCAGTTCCGGAAAAAACTGAACATACTCCTTCGCATTTTCAGAACAAAATCAATCCCGACATTCTTTTTAAACAACGTTACAGAAATAACAATTAGCGTGTTATCCTCCTCTAAAAAATCATTTCACATTTTAGAGAAGTTGCGAGCAATGAAATTACAGTTGCAAGCAATAAAATTACACAGTGAAACTACAGTTCAATAATTTGAGACGATGCAAATTTCTGTACTTACTATGGAGCTTTAACATCTTATCTCCAAGATAGGAACTTCTTCAAGAAAGTTTTGAAACCCTTTTTCTTCTGAGATTTAATGTTTGATCTGTGTTGTTTCTGCTTTAATGGATGTTTGATCCATTACTTCTAGAATCGTAAATTTTGTTTAGGAATCTCTCAGAAACTCTCTCCGATCTCAGCAGATCAGATTCCAGTTCTTATGATTCTTAAAAAAAATTGTTTTTTAAACACAATCGCTAGAAAATTTAAAAACTGTTAACGTACATAAAAATGTGAAGGAATTATTTAAACTCGAGTTTCAAAAGTTATATATGTATATATGTACATATATATATATATACATATATATATATATATATATATATATATATATATATATATATATATATATATATATATATATATATATATATATATATAAATTATGTTAGTGTATTCTACAAATAGAGCGCTCAATTTTCTTAAAAAACAGCAATGATAAATTAAATTATAAATATATATATAATATAATTATTAATATAAAATAATAATATTTATAAGATATATATATATATATTTATATATATATATAAATATATATATATATATATATATATATATATATATATATATATATATATATATATATATACATATCTACTTCAACCGTTTCCGACTATTAGTAATATGTTATATACTTGTTTCCTTCATTTCATTGTTAACCTTTTGTTGCATCACAAAGCATATTTATTACATCAACTTAACAAATTAGTATATTATTAGTTTTAATGAGAATAATCAATTTTTTTATTAGTTTTGTTTTAACAACTGTTCAAACAAACAATCTAATATAAAAAAAACTCTTTGAAATGAAAACTTTTTTAAAACTAAATTACACAAAATTTTATTTATGTTTAGGAAATAAGATTAAAAAGAAACTGAAATGGTATAACAATGGCAATGTTTGCAACGTTGGCAAACGCCTGGTTTGGGTTGGTATTTCGAAGAAAAAAAGTAAATCGACAATCTTCATTACAACAAGGTCTTTCAAAATGCTTGACAACTTGGCAATTAATACACTTAGGTGTTGGTGCAACACTTGGAGCTGGCACATACGTTGTTACTGGTCAGGTTGCCGCTAAAATGGCTGGCCCTGCGGTAGTAATTTCATTTACAATTGCTGCTATAACGTCTCTTTTATCTGGCCTTTGCTACGCAGAGTTTGGCTCACGAGTGCCTCAAACAACAGGTAGTGCTTATACGTATAGTTATGTTACTATTGGAGAAATTTGGGCGTTTTTTATTGGCTGGAACTTAGTGTTAGAGTATATGATTGGAACAGCTGCAGATGCTGCTGCACTATCAGGTTCATTTGATTACGCAATTGGTTATCGTGTTCGCGAATGGACCCAAGAAAATATTGGTAGTTTCAACAGCGAATATTTAGGAGATTTTCCTGACATACTGTCATTTGTATTTACCATTGCTGTCACAATTGTTCTGGCTTTTGGAGTACGCGAATCAGCAGTATTTACAGTGACATTTAATTTTTTTAATATTAGTGTTGTTGCTTTCATAATCATTACTGGAATATTCTATATTGATTTTGATAACTGGACAAAAGGAGATGGATTTTTTCCTTACGGCGCATCTGGTGTACTGTCAGGTGCAGCTACTTGTTTTTATGCATTTGTTGGATTCGATATAATTGCAACCACAGGGGAAGAGGCTAAAAATCCAGCAAAGTCTATTCCAATTGCCATTGTGGCATCATTAGTCATAATTTTTCTTTGTTACTTTGGTGTATCATCTGTAATTACTTTAATTGTGCCATATAGTAAACTTGATAAACATTCGCCAATACCGGGTGCATTCTCTCAAAGAGGGTTGGGCTGGGCTAACTATATTATATCTGTTGGTGCTATATGTGGATTGAGTTCTAGTTTGTTAGGAAATCTTTTCCCACTGCCACGCATTATTTACGCTATGGCAAAAGACGGACTATTATTTAAAATGTTTACAAAAATAAATAAGAAAACTGAAGTACCTGTAAATGCTACTATTTACCCAGGAATTCTTACTGCCTTGTTTGCATTTTTTTTTGATTTAGAAGAGTTGGTTGAAATGATGTCAATAGGCACGTTACTTGCATATACACTTGTTTCTCTTTGCGTTCTTATACTTCGTTACCAGCCTGACAGTTATTGTAGTTACGAATCGCAGCCTTTTGTTAATAAAAATAATGATAGTGAAACTGATGACGGTGAAAATACGTCAAGCACAATTTTCATGAACGATATTTCTTCTATTAAGACAATAAACAACATAAATAAAGCAGATGAGCCAAATAATCCACTAATAACCAATAAGGAAGAGTTAAAGGAAAGTTTGCTACCAAACAGCGAGGAAAAAGTTCCAATAAATAAAAAAATAAATGCTGTAAAAGAAGCTGACCTACCAACTGAGTTCTCAGGGAGAGTAGTTTCGTGCATGTGTTTATGCCTGTTTGTCTGGTTTTTCGCATTTAATAGCACCCTCTTGTTTGCATTTGATCAAATCTACAACAAACAGGCATGGGCTATATTTTTATTAGCCTTTTTTGGAGTTTTAATTCTAATATCAATAGGTCTCATATATTCAATGCCTCAATCACAAACTAAATACTCATTTATGTGCCCTTGTGTTCCAGCTTTACCTATAATCGCAATATACGCAAACACATTTTTAATGTTAAAACTGTCAAAAATTACTTGGATTAGATTTACTGTTTGGATGGTCATTGGAGTAGCAATTTATCTATTTTATGGAACTAGAAATAGCAAAGTTGATGTCAATAATGAACATACTGATGAATCTACGTGATAATATAAATAAAAGTTAATAGAATCTTTCTAAAAAACAAAAATTTAGGAAAACATTTGTTATTTAAGTATAACAAGCTGTAGGTAAGTAGTAAAAATCCAAAGCGTTTTGCTACAAGAATAAAACTTGTATTTCAATTAAAACTTCAGTTAACTTATTATGTCTAAAAAATTGTCTCAATCTACAAATGATTTTCTTTTTTGTTTGATTTTACAAACCTGTTTGTACAAACCTTGAATAATCTTACATAGGCGTTACCTTATTTAAACATTTTACTATTCAAACTAACTTATTTTCGTTTTTGTAGAACACTAACAAAAAATATACGAACACCGCATTAAGTTAGATATTATATTTAAATTCAGTCGTCGCGTCGCAGCGCAAAGCGTATTTGCATCTTGAGTTTCATGTACTTTTTATTGCATGCATAGCAACAGATATAACACTTTTAGATATTTATGTGTTAAAGTTAAGTGTTATTTAATCAAACAAGAAAATCCAAATTCGTGACTCGAATTTAAAAAAAGAATTTATCATAGGTTAATTACACTGAAAAACAGTTAAAATTCCTTTACCCTGGTTATGTGCTGTCAAAGGTTTTTGAAATTATTAATGAATTTTTTAAACTGAATTAATATTTTTACTGTAAACTTTTTTTACTATTTTGAAGCCCATTTTATTAATTTTTTAAATGATCTTTAATTGTAACATAATTATAACTTTTTAAATATATAATATAGTACACCCAGATCAAGGATGCCACAAGTCAAAAATTATGGATATTAAGTTATGAATGTCATTTAATAGTATGTTATGTGTAGTACATGGTGACAAAATGCCACAAGTCTAAAACGAATGTTTACAAAATGACAGATAAAAATGGCACTCTTAGTTGGAAAAAATATTAAAAACTTAAAACTTTAACCCTGATTTTCTCAGTTTGACACTTTTTGGCTTGTGGCACCCTTGATCTGGGTGTACGATATGTTTGTAATATTTGTGGTAAATATTATTTGTAAAAACGCCAAATAAATACAACTCAATAATAAAATTTAAAAAAGTATTGTTACGCCAAACGCAATTAGTATTCGTTGGCGCAACTGCATTTTTTTATTTGGTTTGCGCAACTGTTGTGAGTATACCATTGAGCCTATTTCATTTTGCGTTAGTTGCTGCAACTGCATTAGATTTGCAGTTGAACTGACTACAATTAGCCCAATATAACTAATATGATTTGCGTCGCTTTGGTACATGAGTAATTTTGTACCACAAGTAAGTAATTTAACTTTTTCTTAGAGTTTTAGCAAAATTTCTGCTTTTGCTATGCTTGCTTTCTTACAAAATTACTTCTTGTTGTTGACTTGTTTTCCCATAACTTAAGTTCTTCACAAAACTCACTTACTTTTGGTCCGTGGAGATGAATAACAATGCGGATTTAGGTATGTGGCCTCTATATGACATTAGGCCGAAAGAATTTTTTTCCAAGTCACTGATATTTTTTTATTATTCGTATTTCATACTGGAGAATAAATAAAATAAGTGAGATAAAAATTGGTAGAGTAGAAATAATATATAATATAAACCATCAAACTAAAAGTAATTCAAATCTAAATTCCATAACAAAAAACTAGTTGGACCGAGGAATGATGCCATGCTTTTTATTTTAAACGGTCATAGAAAAATAAATCAAAGTTTTAAATAAAACGTGTTTTTGAAATAGTACCAAACTAATTAAGAGAACTTTCTTTATTCTACAGAGAGCTATTAAAACTATCGGTGAAATTAAACTGAGATATCATTAATTAGGGTGAACTGAGATATCATTTATTGGAGTGAATTGAGGTATCATTAATTGGAGTGAACTGACATATCATTATTTAGGGTGAACTGATATATCATAAGGTGACCAGACGCGTACAAAGAATAAATTTGGCATGTATAAATATAAATGGTATTTAAATCAGGCCCGTAGCCTGATTTAAATACCATTTGTATTTATACATGCCAAAATATAGACTGAATATAGACGCTAATTAAAAGCGTCCAAGGGCAACTTTTTTTAGCGTCTATGTTCACCTATTTTTTGATAAGATTTTGCATAAAATGATTTTAAGCAAAATCTTATCAAAAAATAGGTGAAACCGTCTTGAAAAAATAAAAAGTATAATTAATCATTTTTAATAAAATGATTAATTATATTTTTTATATTTTCAAGACGGTTTCGCCTTGCCCATTTTTGTGTTGTACTAACAATTTTTGAATATATGTTTAATTTCAATTTTTTAGTGGTTTAAATGGGTTTTACTAAAAATTTGTTTATTTCATAATAGCATGCGAAGAAACTAATTTATGGAAGAAATATTAAACAATATTTGCTTTTTTAAATCACAAATAGTTTTCATAAGAATGAATTGTTTTCAGCAACATGTCATCTTTTTTAATTTTATCTGCAAATTCTGAGCAGCTAAATTTTTTAAAATTAAATTTAACAAACAAAATAGCTGCAAAAGTTTTCATTGTAAGTTGGGATTTCCCTTCCGTCCAAATATAATTGGCAATCGAAAACAATCGCTCAACGGAAGCGTTTGTACCTGGCAAACATAAAGCGGCTTCCACCAATTTTAACAAATTGTTATAAGAAACGTGATTATTTTCGAAATGAGAAAAAATTTCAACCCATCGCTTGTCACATTTAACACTGTGAGTTCCAAGAAGAAAACCTTTACTCTGTGCAATATAAATTAGTCCTCCGAATTTCATCGAACAATTCATTGTCGTCGAATTTGATTTCTATTGATTTTTTCAAAAAAAAATTTTTCTTTATTTCTAGATTTTATCTGGTCTTTCAAATCCTTTAATACTTCAGAAACTTCAGCGGCAGAAAAATCATCTTTCTTAATTTTTTTACCGTGTTATAAAAAACATTGGCTTGACTGTGAATAAAAAACAATACTATTTCACCCATTTCGTTATTGAAAAAGTCAAATAAAAGTTTCGGAAAATTTTCTAAGCTTAAAAAGTATGATCTTAGAGACTGATATAACTTAAGCACTCTTTCGATAGCTGAAAGTAAAGCCAACCAACTATATTGTTAGCACTAATGCATTTAAAGATAACTTCTGATAAAATATCTGATGTTTCTCCATTTACACAATCCATGTTAATCAGCTGAATTTGCACTCCCTCTTTAACATCAAAATAACGAGCCAAAATTGGATACATTTTAACGCCCTTGAGGTTTGATGCATGAGAAAGAATTGACACATGATTTGTTTAATAAATCATTTTCTGAGTTAGTTTCACAATATTTCTTGAACACGTTTACAATTATTGCTTCGCATTTTGTATGCGCACAAGCAAATTTTGGATTATAAAATTTCTTAATTTGCTTTGATGTACAATTTGGGAAAAAGACATTTTTTTTGTTCTGATTGAAAAATCTTTCGAAGTAATTTTTTTTCTTCTCTAATGGGAATTTTAAAAACTTTATTTTACGGGAATTTAATTCATTTAGTTTCGTGTTTTATAGTTAAGTTTATTGGAATTTTAATTATGTTATTTTTTAACTACATTTTAGAAAATTCATTTATTAAAAGTCTTTCAAATAATATTTTTTGAAAGAATTTTATTTGCTTTTTTTTAATATATAAACGCGTACACTAACGCGTACACACCCCAAACGCGCAAAACTACCATCAAACGCTTACTGTATGCGCCAAACGCATTCGTATGGTCACTTTAATATGATTAATTGGAGTGAACTGAGATATCATAAACCGATAACTACAATAAAACAAATCTTAAACCAACTATTTTCCTTCAATAAACTTATCAAAAAATCATAATAAAAGTTCATAAAATCAAAGGAAAATCATATAAAGAAAAATTAATTTGAGTTGCTGACGTTACATAAACGTTTCAGCCTGGTTTCGCAAATCTCAAAAAGTTAAGAGTTTCTGTGAAAGAAATGAAAAAACTAATTAGTTTCTTACCTGTAATAATTGTTACGCAAACAATAACTAGACAATAACTTCTAACAATCGTCAGAATAACAATTTGCGATTGCGGAACAAGTATTTTCCTTTATTTTATTTTTATTATTTAACTTTTATTTCGCTGATTAACAGTATTACAATTTTTCATATAAAATAAAAAAACTGTATCAAAGGCCTTGGAAAGATCAGTAAAAACTCCTAATACCAGTTCATCTCTATCAAACGACATATATAGTAGAGCAATTATATATAGTAGAGCAATTGCTTTGAAATCCAAACTGATTTTTGTATAATAAATTGCTCAATGTAAAGTACTTATTAACTCTATTATAAATTACTCTCTCATATACTTTTGAAAAAACTGGGAGTAGAGAAATAGGTCGGTAGTTAGAAATATTATTGCAATCACCTTTTTTGAGAATGAGATTAATTTTGGCTAATTTAAGTTTGTCAGGGAATATACTATTTTCAAATGAAGATGATATTAAATAAAATAATGGTTTACAAATGCTGTCCATAACATAAATAGCTACATTACTGGAAATACCATCATATCCACATGACTTATTGCGTTTAAGTTCAATAATTGCTTTATTAAATTCAAGTTTAGTTATCTTTTCATTATTTATACTAGTGTTAGGTTTTCTCCCAAAAAATTATTAAATGTTTTATTTGGTTGCGCAATGTTAAAAGCAAGAGAGGGGCCTACATTAACAAAATATTTGTTAAATTCTTGACATATCTTTGTTTCACTTGTTATAATTTTTTTTATCGGAAATTAATTTTTGTGGTAAACAAGTATGCTTCTTTTTTTCTCTTCCTGTTAGTTGGTTTATAACAGCCCAAGTCCTTTTTATATTGAATTTATGCTTATCAAGCTGATTAGAAAAATATCTTATTTTTGCTTCTTTTATATTATGTTGAAAAATTTTTTTATAATTTTTGTAGAATATTTCATCATCTTTATTTTTTGATTTTAAAAATTTTACGTAAAGTTTTTGTTTTCTTTTTGATGTTTTAATTAAAGTTATTGTCATCCATGGATTCTTATATCCTTTGTTTTTTAATTTTGGGCATGTATTATCAAAGATATTTTGAAATGCGCCTTAGAAATTATCAAACGCAATATTAGGATCTGTTGATGAATAACGTTGTCCCATCGTTCTATTTGGAATTTTTTTTTTAAATTATTCAGGTTTTTTATAGAAAGATTTCTGTAAGTCACAAAGATTTTTTTTATTGTCAACATGAGATAGTACTTCGCGTGCTATATGGAAAACCGGAAAATGATCAGAAAAGTCTGCAATAAAAAGGCCTGATTCAAATTTAGTATTTAGGGAACTGATTGTTAAAATATTGTCAATCACAGAAGATGATTGGTTAGTAATGTGTGTGGGTTTAAATATGGTGGGTATTACATTAAATTCAAATACTCGGTGTAGTTAATGCGATTTACAAATTATTCGAATTCTTTTATTTGGAATTAGCATGATTTTGTCAGCGTATTGTGTCCAAACAAGAACTTTAGACGTTATAAATTTTTTTGCTTCAGATTTTTATAATGTTTAAAGAAACTTTTCTTTTTTTATATATATAATTTTCAAAACCTTTTTACTACCCTTAATAGTAAATCTGAAGAACGCCATTTTATATTCTTTAGATCATTTTCGCTCATCGGTGTTAACATGAATTTAGTTAAAATCTTTTGAAAAAGTGCCTTAACCCATTATAGATCCTAGTTCTAATCAGTTCTGACGTATATTAACTAAATATAGTTGTTAAAATACAATATTTTTATAAAATTTCACGACTATTTTAGGAATTCCGACCAAGAAAGAGCTTATAATTAAGAAAAACTGCCAATAAACGGTCAGAAAATATCATATTATTAAACTATGATGTTCATTTCACCTAAAAAATGTATTCATTTAAAATCTTATTTAAATCTGGACCAGTGATCGCAATTCTTAAGAGATTAAAAAATAATAATAAAAATCTTCGGCCAGGGTTTTTTTGACACAAACATTTTTATTTTATGTTACGTCATATACTTCGCGCAAATCCAAAAATCGAGATATGATAATTATAATGCAATTAAACAAAATCTAATTATATATTTATAATTATTTATATTATTTATAAAAACTAAATTTACTAATTATATATATATATATATATATATATATATATATATATATATATATATATATTATATATATATATTTATTTATCAATTAATTTTTACAATAAAAATCATATAGTTTTCTTTTATAACTTGGTGTTTAAAGGTGACATTTAAAAGTACCATGTCCTCATTTATTCATCCAACAACATGTGGTTATGCAAAAATTTCAGCCTTTAATGCATCTACCCTGGCAAATTTTGATGTAGCCCTCAATGAGAATCAACGGAGTTTTATTATGCGAAATAATATGCACCGATATGACGTATATACACAGCAGTTTACTGATACAAATACTGACTTTATTATACAGTATAAATTCTTTTCAAAACAAATATTAAAAAATTTACGATATATTGGAAAAAACAGTAAGCTCATCAAAGCACAAGTTCTTAGTGTATTCTCTAAAGAAAGATGGGACAAGCTTTCCAGTAAAAGTAAATCAGAGCATTGTTTTGACAATTGTCCGGCATGTTTAGGAGATATTGAATTAAAGTTATATCTTTCTCAGTTTCCAAATTTCACCAGTGACTACAAACTAATTGCAAAATCAGTGGATCTACTGAAAAAAAAAGAAGAGGCATTATTATATATAACAAAAAAAATAGTCAAAAAGTTGGATGTACAATTTAATAAAACATTTAAAACATCATTTTCTAAAACACATGCTGATCTCCTGGAAATTGGATATGAAAATCCATCAGAAATTAAACGAAAACAGAAACTAATAATAAAAAGCCTTAATAAAACACCTTAATATATATATGTTATATATATATATATATATATATATATATATATATATATATATATATATATATATATATATATATATATATATATATATATAATTTTGTTTTTTTTATATATATATTTATATCCATCTTGAAAATTTATTAATTTAGGGTGTTAAGCGGAAAAAAAGTCATGTTGGCTCCACTAAACGATATACATGGAAAAAAGAGGAGTGTCTCAATGAATTTTTAAATTACAAAGGAGGAAAAAAAATAAACTTCACAGGTATGGCCAGAAAATATGATTTAAAAGATAATGATGGAAAAACACCTCGCAATGCTGGTCAAATCATAAAGGAACTCCTTTAGAATCAAAGTGAAATAAGCTTAACAGAATTTTTTCAAATAGCAGGAGAATCTAATACAAGAGTTCGTCGTAAAAAAATAAGGTAAAATCAAAAATTTTGTAACTATAATTTCTAATTGTAAAAAATTTAAAACTAAATACAATCCATACAATAGGAAATATAATCCATAATAGGAATATAAGTCAATATGCACGATATTCCTTAGCAGTATGGTAATAACCATAAATATTAGACAATATAACATCCTTCACATTTTTTGTAGATTGGATATAGATAAAAGTGAATCTCTTCCACAAGAAGAAAGCAACTTCATGGTTACAGAAAGAATGAAGAGACAAATTTATGAAAAGAAGTATTCATTAGGCGAGTTAGTTGTACCGCAGTCATTTGAAAAGTCAGTGATAAAAGAAAAAAATTTAGAAAAAGAAGTTAGTTAAGTTTACAGTAGAAGGACGAAAACAACCTTTTGATACCATAATAAAATATACTAATGAAAGAGTTCATGAGAATCAAAAGTGACAAAGAATATATTGATATGTCAGAAACCAATATTATAGACTTTTTAAAAAGAATTCACGAGTACAATAAAACTCAACAATTAACTACAAAAGAACTCAGATCAAGACTTTAATTTTTTGAACGAAAACGTCATTTAATGTTCTGGCATGATGCTTCAACTGTCTGTAACCATGGGTATATTCTTATGACAGTTTCAACTTTACATGATACCGCTTTATACTACACAGATAAAGAATATAATTTAATAAGTGGGCAAAAAATTATTATCCAGGCAATTGTTGAATCTCCAATATGGTATCTTTTGGCCAGATCTATTGATTCTATCTGTTGACCAGCCTCGCACCCCTTCTTCATCTATTAGGCTGGCGCAGATGAATTTTTAATACATTGTTTCCAGTTTAGGATGTTGAATGCTGGATCTTCTTGACTCAATGCATGGGTTTTGCTTGTGTCTCTGTTTTTATGACTAGGCAACTCATTTTATTATCTCCTAATGAGGGTACAGCTCTAAAACTCAGTTTTATGGTTCTGAGGCCGGCTGGTAGTCAGGTTTCCCGAACTCTGTGGTAGCTCTCAGAGAGGCTGATTCCATCAACAGCTGAAAAATATCAAAGTATTAACAGTGCCATGTTGCGCATGGATGGTGTCCCTGTTTGTACTTTTGGTGTGCATTGCGGAGGCCACATTTGGAGCCCTTTGATACGGCTTAGGGTTTATTAGTAGTAATGAGGCAATTGCTTGGGCTATTAAACAGTGTTCTGAGTACTATCTATGCTTTGAGTCAAGTTCTTTAATCCAAAAACTATAAAACACAAAAAACCATCATCATCACCAAGTTCTCTAAACCTATCATTCACTAATATTCGTGGTCTTCGAAGTGACTTTTCTTCTGTTGAGTCTTATCTCTTGCAAAGTTCACCAGACCTACTTGCTCTTTGTGAGACTAATTTGAGTTCGGCTGTCTCATCTTGTGATCTTAGTGTTGATGGTTATCTTCCTCTAATTCGTAAAGACTCTAATAGTCACATGCTTGGCCTCGGCATTTACATTCGTAAGAATTCACCCATTTATCGTGAAACTAGGTTTGAATCCACAGACTATTCTTTTATGTGCTTTCGTTTAGCACCACTTCACTCTATTTCTATTTGTTCTATATCGCTCTCCTTCATCTCAAAACTCCACTATTTTTGCTGTTATTTCTGATCATATTGACCAAACCCTCTCTCTTTATACATCAGCTAATATAGTTGTTGTCGATGACTTTAATGCTCACCACTCTGAATGGCTTGGCTCTAGTGTCAGTGATTCGGCAGGCATTAAACCCACAACTTTTGCCTTTCTCAATCCCTAACTCAAATAGTCAACTTTCCAACTCGCTTTCCAGACAACCCGAATCATTTACCTTCTCTACTCGACTTATGTCTTGTTTCTGATCCTAGTCAGTGCTCAGTTTCTCCACATTCACCCTTAGGTGCTTCTGATCACAGTTTGATCTCTCTAAAACTAATATCTCATTCTTTTTCATCACCTGAATCCCCCTATTATTGTACCTCTTACAACTACAGTAAAGCTGACTGGGATTCTTTCCGTGATTTTCTTCGTGATGGCCCTTGGGTAGAAATCTTTCGTCTTCCTGTCGACAAATGCGCATCTTACATAACTTCGTGGATTCAGGCTGGCATGGAATCTTTTGTTCCCTCTCGACGATTCCAGGTCAAGCCTCACTCTCCTCCATGGTTTTCTTCACACTGTGCTGCTGCGATTGCCAATCGAAACCGTTACTTCCATATTTATCAGCAAAACAATTCTCCAGAAAACAGACGTCTGTTTATTACTGCTAGAAACAATTGTAAAAAGGTTTTGTCTAACGCCAAAACCCGCTATTCTCAGGTCATGAAATCTCGTATCTCATCTCAAAAATTAGGCTCTCGTGACTTCTGGAGAATCTTTAATAATATCAATAATAAGGGCAAATCTATAATTCCACCTCTCTTGTATGGTTCAGACTTTGTCACCTCACCTAAAGACAAAGCCGAATTGTTTGCTAAAAACTTCATCAATATCATCTCTTGATTCCACTAGTTGCATTCTACCTGATATCGCCAACAAACAGGTTGATCCATTGCTTGACATTCATATCACTCCAGCATCTGTATTTAAAGTGATTTCCTGCCTAGACTCTTCTACAGCTTGTGGCCCGGACAACATACCTGTTATTGTCTTGCAGAAGTGTTCTTCGGAGCTGTCATCTATACTCTCAAAACTATTCAACAAGTGCTTATCAGAGTCTTGCTTTCCAGCCTGCTGGAAAGCGGCATCTGTTATCCCTATCTTCAAAAATTCTGGAGAGCGATCTGATTCGTCTAACTACCGTCCCATAAGTCTTCTTCCTATCATAAGCAAGGTTTTTGAATCTTTAATTAACAAACCCTTAATTTCTCATCGTGAATCTAATAACTTACTTTCTGACCATCAATATGGATTTCAATCTTCTCGTTCTACAGCTGATTTGCTAACAGTAATAACTGACAGGTTTTAGCGTGCATTAGATAAAGGTAGAGAGGTTAAGGCTATCACTCTTGACATTTCAAAAGCTTTTGATAAAGTTTGGCATGCTGGTCTTCTCCATAAGCTTTCTTCTTATGGTGTATCCGGCAACATCTTCAAGATCATTGAATCCTTCCTTTCCAATCGTAGCATAAAAGTTGTCCTCGATGGACAACACTCTTCTTCTTATTCTGTAACTTCAGGGGTTCCTCAAGGTTTTATCCTTGGCCCTATACTCTTTTTAATTTACATTAACGATCTTCCAGATATTCTCACATCTAAGGTGGCATTGTTTGCTGATGATACTACCATTTATTCTTGTCGTGATAAGAAACCAACACCCTTTGATTGCTTGGAGGGGGTATTTGAGCTTGAAAAGGATTTCACTTCTGCTACAGCATGGGGCTCATAGTGGCTGGTGAACTTTAATTCAGATAAAACTCAATTTTTTTCAGCCAATCGTTATCGCAATAATTTAGATCTTCCTATATTTATGAACGGTGATGTACTTGATGAGTCACCTACTCTTCATCTTCTAGGATTAACTCTTACTTCCAATCTTTCTCGGAAAACATATATCAAATCAGTTGCAAAATTAGCATCTGCTAAGGTTCCATCTCTTTATCGAGCTCGTCACTTTCTTACTTCGGATTCTATTCTCTATCTCTATAAATCTCAAATCCGGCCTTGTATGGAATATTGTTGCCATATCTGGGGCGGATCGTCTAATGATGCCCTTTTTCTTTTAGACAAGGTGCAAAAACGCATTGTAAACATAGTTGGACCTGCTCTTGCAGCCAACCTCCAACCATTATCACATCGTCGTAATGTTGCTTCTCTTTCTCTTTTCTACAAATACTATAATGGGCACTGCTCTAAAGAGCTAGCGTCTCTTGTGCCATCTACTATAATTCATTCTCGTGTTACTCGTCATTCAATTAAGTGTCATCCTTTTTCTGTGGCTGTTCCCAAGTGCTCCAAAAACGCTTATTCGTCTAGTTTTTTTCCTCGAACATCAGCTCTTTGGAATTTGCTTCCTTCATCTTGCTTTCCTGATTCATATAATTTGCAATCTTTTAAGTCGTTTGTCAATCGTTATCTTGCTCTACAATCTTCATCTTTTCTCTTTCAGTAACTTCCAACTTTAATTAGTGGCTGCTTGCAGCCTTGTTGGAAGCGAAGATGTTTAAAAAAAAAAAAAAAAAAAAAAACATCACCTTTAACGGATGATTTACTGATGTATTTAACGACCAGAATAAATGACGTTATTTCTCCAAAAACTCCTACACTTATAAATAATATAGAAATTACAGATGAAATGCGATTTTTTAAGGGAGATGGGTCAGCTTCTCAGTTTGAGGCTGGACAGCAGAAAGGAGGGCACTATTTGTGTTGGGTGTGTGGCATAAATGTATAGGCAAACTTATGAAAGAATGAAGTTATTAATGAACTAGTCCAAAGAAATATAAATTTTAAAATGGATATGAAAAAATCTGTCTTATATCAAAAACTTGTTAATGAAATGCATGGTATACAAAGATTACCAAGCCTAATTTTTCTATGAACCTGAATCATTATTCAAAGATCATGGTTTACAAAATTATGAGTTACTAATGGAACCTCTCCACGACATATTTAATCATATTAAAAGCTTATTTATTGAGCTACCTTCTCATTTTTCAAAGCCAGAGTGTAAACAACTAGAAAAAGTAATTAAAGCAGCATTTGACGGAAAAGAATCTAGACGAGCTGCAATTATAAAGATAACAGTATATTGTTAACAACTCCATCCAAATAATACTTTGATTCAAATATTTCTAACTATGTGTCAAATCCAGGAGTACATTTATAAACCTGAATCTGAACGAACAAATGAACTAATTCTTAGTTTTTATTTACATTTGAACATATAATCTTATTGAAAGAAAACATTGGTTCAAATCCTAATATTTTGACTAAAAGGAAATTCTATGGAAAATATTTTCACTGCCTATTTATACACACTCCAGACCAGTTGAGAGTTATTTCAGGGCATGTGGCCAATACTGAGAAAGAAAAAAGACTATTTAATTTTATTAAAAATATGTCTAATTCCACATCAAACCGACACTCTGACAACATAATTTCTAATGCAACCATAAGAATTCAAGTATCTGAGGATTTAAAAATAAAAGCCCAAAAAGTCAAATTGAATCATCAATTTCCAAACTTTACAAAAACAGTTTTATTCAAAACAGCGGCAATACTACCAAGAAAGAAATTGATCGTGTTAAAAAATGCTGGGAGCTATGCTTACTCAATGCAACGTTGTTAATACCAGCTTTTCAAGTTAAAATTGACAGTGTAGATGGTTCTGTTATAAAATTCTTGGATACAATAAAAAATTCTGAACAAGAAGTTTAGGCAAATTAGTAGCCTTTTTTTGTCATGTAGTTGTATATGCAACAACAAAAAATTATGTTAGAAAAAAAATTAATTTGCTCTGTATTTTTGGTTTAAGGGTGAAGCATGGGTTTTCTTTATTATTTAGTCTGATTTAGAATCTCTCTTATGATTGTTGATCTTTGATATAATAGCAAAATCTGTTATGTTTTTCAGTAAGCTTAAACAATAATGGATAAATAATTATCCTAATTTAAAATAATAATTAAATATTAATCTTTTATTTTAGAATAGATTTAGAGCATTAAAACCTTTCTTTATGTAACACACAGTTTAAGGTGTATTTTCTTTTTCTCTTTATAAACAATAAAATGACACTCTTTTCACCTCATAGAAATATTTTTAAAAAAAGGTGGTGGTTATTATTTATATTGATTTAAAAAAATGAGTAATGAAGAAACATGAAAAACTGACCACAAAATCTTGCTCTTTTTAATTATAACAAACAAACAAAGCACATTAATTTGAGTGCATGTATGATGTGTTGCAATGCAATTTGTCATTATATACAAATTTTTTTAAGATATAGTATATTTTCTTACCTTATTTGTATCGAATCAATGATAATTTCTATGTTCGTTAAATAATGATTAAAAAAGTAAATTCCAGTCATGTAAATTTACTAAATTAAATCCATTTTTCAACAGTATTTGCTCTAAAATAAAATATATAAGATAATAAGAGGTAGAGTTATTACCTTTACAAAAAATTTATGAATGTAAAATATGATACTTGTAGAATATTAATTCAACAAAATTCCTTAGTGTATTTAAAATTGAGAAAATTACAGAATAAAAATTACAGATAAACTAAACATCAATCAGCAATCCCACAAAATTTTATTAAATTTTTTGAACTTTTAATATATAAACAAAGCATATCAATTTGTGTGCATGTACTATATGTTTGTGTGTGCAATTTGTCAACAATGTATGTATATTGCATACATACATTGTTGACAAATTGCATACATACATTGTTGACAAATTACTTTATAATGTAGAATTTTATATTTTTTCATGTTTGTAGTGAATTCAAGTTTATTTCTATTTTCGTTAAATAATGATCACAAAACATATTCCATTCATGTAAAATTACTAAATTTCATCTATTTTCTAACAGTATTTGCTTTAAAAAACAATATAAAATATAACAGGGGCTTAACTTATGAAGTTTACAAAAAATGTATTAATGTAAAATAAGTTACTTGTGGAATATACTTAGCACATAAATACTCCATTAATTGGCCTAAAATAATTTTTATTAGAAAAATAATTTGTGTCATAATATTATACATATTTAATTAAAACTGTTGATAAATATAAAAATAGACATAAATAAATAATTCTGTTATATAGGGCAGAAAAATATATACTCTACTCAAGTGTAAACTATATATACAACTAAGAATACAAAAAAAGCTAATTAATTTAAATTTTAAACAACTATAGTTGTGAATTTTATGTTATAGATTGTTGTATAAATATGTTGTAAATTTTAAACAACTATATTTTGTATACGGCAAAATATAAAAACTCATTTTGTTTTGTCATAATTCAGAGACCGTATTATTTAAAGAAATTATGTTATGGTCAGCAAAATATCATACAGACCCTATAATATTTTAAAACGGCCTTAACTACATCGAGTAGTAAATTGAAAAAGTTTTTTATGTTTGCAAACTTTTCAAAACGTAATGCGTCCATATTTGTATCTCCCGCGAAGAAAACATGCTTGTTTTGCTTACTCATTTGAGACATAAAATTTCTTAAGGATATTAAGGAAACTTCCTTAACTTGTTTACCACATGGCGGTCGATACAATGAGGAGATTAAAAACGATTTACCAGAAGTATTTAACACTTCAAGGCACAAAGTTTCAATATGTTTTTGAAAATGTGTTGTTTTTTTTTAATTCAAATTTATCAAGAATATATACTGCAACGCCACCTCCCTTGCTGATTACACGTGGTTGACTTATCATTTTATATGAATCTAAATTGTAAAGGGAATTTTCGGGCATGGGCGAATTCGCATCTTCCCAAGTTTCTGATATACATATTACATCAAAAAGATAATTTAAAGAATAATAAAAATGTTTAAATGATTCAAAATTTTTGTTCATTGACCGTATATTAATACTTAAAATGTTTAAATCTTTGTAACGTTTTTCTGTCTTAAATTCTTCTGGTTTATAATATTCATTATTTAAGCAGTTAATATCTATTTCAGTCCTAAAATTATAATCATTTTTGTTATATTTCAAAATTTCGAAAATAGGTGATATTAATTTTGTCAAATTAGCTTCATCGTTATGCATTGTTTTAGATATACTCATTGTTAATATAATCCTTAATAAAAACCTTAATTTAGTACTTAATAAAATAATTAAAACGTAAATAAATAAACTACTTGCTTTCAACACCCTCGTTCTCGTTTTTCATTTCTCTTACCACTAATCGATTATATATGACTTTCGCGTATTTTCCGTTACCACGATGTATTTTTGCTTGGACAAAAAGCTCTTTACGAATTCGCATTGTTTCATCGCTATAGTCTTCGTTAATAAATATGTTTTTTCCCGTCGGTTTCGATCCTCAAGATTTCTTTTATTTTCATTTAAATCGTTGCTTAATTTTCCGTGGAATGATTTAATACCCACAATAGTTTCTTTAATTTCTCCCATTTTACTATCAACCTTGCTCACTTTTGTCTCCATTTAATCACCAACAAAGGTAAGTCCACGTTTTATTTCTTCAATGTCTTTGGCTAAGTTATCAACTTTTTCAAGAACACTGAGCAAACTTTCCTTAAAACATTTGAAAATTGTATCTCCTTGTAATGACATGAGTTCTCTAAGCATTTCCATCGTAATTACTTTATCGTTATCCATTTTTTATGTTTTTTAATATATGTTCTTATTTTTATAGATATACAACATATATATGTAAATACATACATACATATATATATATATATATATATATATATATATATATATATATATATATATATATATATATATATATATATATATATATATGTATGTATATATATATATATATATATATATATATATATATATATATATATATATATATATATATATATATATATATATATATATATAAATTTACATTTTTAACAATAAAGTCCGGAGTCTAAATAAATATTTTGAAAATTTAAAGTTTTTTTTGAATGATGTTAAACATAATTTGAGGATTATTTGTTCAACAGAAAGGTGATTTTGACAGAAAAATAAATTTCGATGAATCAACCGCATGAAAATTATGCATGAATCAACCGCATGAAAAGGTGATTTTGACAGAAAAATAAATTTCAGTGAATCAACCGCATGAAAATTATGAAGACGGTGTCGTAAGTTTTTTTGTTTACAATTCAATTAACTTTATCCTTCATAATGAACTATGAGTTAATGAAACAAATTGTGAGTCATTATGCATTGAACTTGTTAAAAACAGTAAAAAACATAATCATTAATACTATTTTTAGAAAACTAACTGGTAGTTTAAAAAAATTTACTTTAACACATTTTTAACTGTCAATAAAGAAGAGAGACATCGATGAAAAATGTTTCTAATAATACTATATATTTTAAAAATACTCTTTTTTCACGTAATCTTATTTACACAATAAATAAGTCAACGAGAATAACCAAGACCTCTTTCTATCTTACTAGATTATAACAAAAATTCTAAGACCTTTTAATATGTAATGATATGTATAAATGTATAAATAATAAATGTATAAAGTGTGATATATAAACTAGCTAATATAGCTAATTGTGTATGAATAATATAAACTAGCAGTCCGGAGCCGTAAAAAAGGGGTCTTTGTAAGTTAATTTTACACCGACTACTTCTATACGTAATTGATTGCCGCTTACGATAAAATATTAATGTAAAAATTAATCCCTACTTCAATATTTTATCGTAAGCGGTAGAAAATAAGTCTTTCAAATATTTGCTTTGAATTAAGGATTAGTCTTTATTACTTCTTATTGTAAAATTGTAAACTTCTAAATAAAAAAAAACGGGGACGGGTCCTAATACTTTTTTTCTTTATTAAGTTGCTATTAATATGCGCTTCAGCGTAATATTGATAATTGATAAAACACGGAAAAAAGATCTGATGTTTTATGCCAACAAAATAGTTTGGTGTATGCTCTTCCATCGTTCAACCGATGACTTAAAATACAATAACTTTTTATTTGTTTATTGCAAAAAGTAGAACCACAGCTTGTTGACCGCGATCCGTGATATAAAAATGTTATAAGAAAACAGTTTTCTTGACCTCCCTCTCAGAACTACTTTATTTTTTCCAAACTTGCGTTTTAAAGTATACTGCTTGTGAATTTGAAAAGTTCCCCATTTTTCCTCCGGCAGCTTTCGAGAAATATACGATTTAGTTTTATATTGTCGAGTGAATCGATTTTTATCGTGTAAGTAAATAGTGATCTAAAAACTGTTTTTAGCAGCTACAACTGCATAAATACTAAATTGTATATAAATGTATGAAATATTTTTAATATAAAACTAATTATACATTTATTTACATAGGTATATAAGAATGAATCGATTTTTATCGTGTAGGTCTAAAAGTTAATTTGAAATATCGTTTTAACAACTAATAATACATTGTTCATTTAGCTTTTTTAAATTTATTTTATCATCTTACAAACGTAAAAGTTTACAATGGCTGATTATCTATATCAGAATCATAATCACTTGAAATTATTCCATTGTAAGTATCATCGCTGTCTTTGGCGAATTGCCAGCAAGATTAACTTAGCAAACAAATTTGTGGTGTTCTTTATTTCTGCCATTTCCCCCTTTTCTATTTTTAGTATGCACTTTATTGTGCATGTTGGAAAATGTATGTAACATTGTTTTTTAATTGGAGAAAATACGTCTGGCTCTTTGCAAATACTATTTTTTTAAATAAAATTCTTAGCCTTTTGTTTCCCAAAGACTAAGCATATCTCTCAAAGTATTTTCTGTGGCAACTTTCCCACTTGCTAACTGTAAAAGTTTATTTCTGTCATTGTCAAAAGGGTTTACTATTGTATTAATAGTCTCCAGAATTGATGTACCATTCTCTTCATCCTTTTTAATTCTTAAATCATCCAATTCTTTTCTACAACTAAATATTATGTTTAAAAGTATACTTTTGAAACATTCTTTAAAAAAATTAAAAAACCTATTTAAAAAACTAGAATTATAAAATTTTTCAAAATTTTAGAATGTAAAATTATATCCATTCAATCAATTATGTAATTTCATAAATAAAAAAAGGATTGTTAGTACAAATATGTTTACTGTGTTACTGAAGATACTCTTGCGGATTCCTCAGCTGCTTCAGTTAACAAAGCCCTCTCCAGTTGGGTTAACAGCTCCTGGCTTACGTGTTATACCTAAAATTCCACCCGTAACTTTACTACTCCTGTTATAAATTTGTTCTATAGTTTAATCACATGCAATATCTTTAACCGTCCAGTTTTCTTTTATTTCATGACAAATATCTGTCAAACATAAAAAAGGAAATTATTCCAGGTTGATTACTATAAAATCAAACATATAAGATAATTCTATAATGTTTTTAAAAACACACAAGACAATTATCTTGTTAGTAAACTATATATTGTTGTAAAACAAATTTTTTTACTTAACCTTAACACTTCAATACGAAAGAAAAAATAGACAATACCTTTATGCACTTGATTAAGTACGCTTATTTCTAACCAATAGCAAGATACATATCTGCTGTAGTTGATACGATCTGTAACAAAAAACCATCCAAGCATAGAGTTAACTGTAGATAGATGCAGATCCCAATTTCCAGCACAAAATATTTTGTGCTGAGCATTTAAATGGTCTTAAATGAAGCAGTATTAATTGCACCATTTCTAAGTAGACACTACAGAAAGAAAACAACAGGGGCTTTGTGAATAATATAAGTCTGATAGCTTATAATATCTTTGACCAATAACAATTGACTTTGTATATAGTCATCAAAATCTAGATCTTCATAACATTCTTTCTTACCACAAATAAAATTTAAAATGTCAGCTTCTTCTTCTCTGGTCTTTGAAGGAAGAAAGAACTAAAACCTCAGACGACTTAGTGCTTTATACATCAGTTTATGAGCTCTAACACCTCAATTAAAATGTTTGACATTACTCCATTGCAAGAGCCACAAGCAATAACACCAGACTCAATGAGCATACCCTTATAAAGCAAAATTTATATATATAGTAAAGATTTTTATTTTTACAAATAATACAAAGTGGCTGCAAAACTGAAGAATTAGTTGAGATACTAACTGATGACAATCGAGAAGATTTTCTTTTATTTTCTATTTAAAAACTTTCAGATATATGATTCAATTTTCTTTTTCTGGCTCTTTCAATTTTAGAAATATCTGTGAAATACTTGTAACATTTTAGATGGTATACCAAATGAAAGTTTTTATCAAAATGTTCAGGGCAATTTACAACTTTATGTGCTATGCGCGTAGTTCTGACTTTTCTTTACTTATCATAAGCCATTTCGTGATAAAATAAATTTTTCATAGGTTAAATTAGTAAAATTTCTTAATTATTCAACTTCACAATTCGAAAAATGAATAAGACATGAGTGTTTGCAAGACTCGGCTGCGACCATATTTTTATTTTGTTTTGATTATTAAGACGAGTAATTTGCCGCATGTATTTAAAATTAGCCTTAGAAAAATTATACAAAAACACGTTCTGTTTTTTATTGATAATTTTCAACGAAACGAAACGATGGTCGTTTAAATCGATTTTTATAGGGAGTTGTAACACTTTTTTCTCAAAAGCTGCAGAAGAAAAACTTGAGAACTTTTTCGATAATGTTATTACATATTACAAAATCCTTTTTCTGAAAAAAATACTTGGTTCTGAGAGGAAGGTCACAGACCGATGCGATTAGCATGCTCGGATCACGGTCTATTAACAATAGTATCAAAAGTATTTTTTTGAAATTTTTATTTTAGAGATAATTTAATTCATAAATTAAGATTTATAACCTGAATAAACTTTATAACCTAAATATTTTTTTAAATATTTTGCGTTTTTTTTTATAAGAAAATCATTTATAACACCATATTACCCTAGTAGTGTGCATAATTTTGAATGGTGAGCATTGATGTGTGATAAACGAAATCTAAATAAAAAAATATGCCTTCACCAAAAAGTCAATTTTTAGTAGACAAAAATTTTTTTTTCTTTTACCACTCGTCAATTTTCAAGACTTTATAGACATTTTTATGAGAAAGCAGACGGAAATTAAATTTTTTAAAGTTTTCAGTTAAAAGAGTTAGTTTCTTTTAGTTTCTTTTTTAAAACCTTTTTGTATTAATGGTACCATAAAATACCAAGTAAATATATTTTAAATATAAATACTATTTATGTAAAAGTGTTTAGAGGAAATTATAATACTTGTAAAATAATAGTTTATGATTCCTAAATTTATTTTCGATTAGAAAGGCATTAAAGTTTTGAAGAGAAAAGTGAAAAGAATAGAAAAGTGAAACGTTTTGAATAGAAAAGTGAAACGACAGACACTTTTGAAGCATTTTTATGAATTATAATACTTTTTAACTAACATAAAAAACTTTTATAAGTGTTTTTTAATGATTAAAAAGTGTTTTTGAATTATCTTTAATTTATTTGGAACTTTTGATTTGCATTTTATTACACTCAACGGCTTCAGCTTTTGCCGTTTTTACAAATGGCGGACTATATTTAAAAACAAAACAAAACAAAAGACGGCTTCATTTATCGTCCGATAATGTTCCGCAAGTTAGACACCTAGTTTACAGTAGTCTCTCGCTTAATTGCGCAAATTGAAACAGGCACTGTGATGCGCAATTAACTAGGAGTGCGCAAATAAGAAAAAGATAAGAAAAAATTTAACAAACTAAATTATTAACCATATATACAAATCTTTATTAAGAAATATATTATGTATGACGGAAAAAGTCATGAATTGTAGGCTGATATGCATTCTGCAGCTTTTCTCGTTTAATTTTCATAATTACTGACCGTATGTTTGATGATAGTTGTTCGTTGCTATTTATCGTTGTCGTCTTTTAAAATTGCTTTAGCTTTTTGACATTTTAATTGCTTGCCAATATCGATCAGAGATAAATGTATAAATTCAATACCTAAAAAGTTGGTACCATCGTCTATCTCATCATTATTAGCTTCTTCTTCATCAGAATTGTTATCCATAGCAACTGCATTATTTTCTTCGAGAGACAAACAATCTTCAACATCTTCCTTGATTGCTTCAATATACGTTGGAGAATCTTCACAGTCAATTGATTCAAAATTGCTGATATCTTCCGAACTGAACATAATTCCTAT
Source organism: Hydra vulgaris (assembly GCF_038396675.1). Classification (NCBI taxonomy): domain Eukaryota; kingdom Metazoa; phylum Cnidaria; class Hydrozoa; order Anthoathecata; family Hydridae; genus Hydra; species Hydra vulgaris. The sequence goes on along the minus strand of NC_088925.1, from coordinate 9,476,941 downwards.
TCCTTCAATTTCGTTCAGCAGCAAGAGCATATTAAAAGATGTGAAGTCAGCCTTCTCAGAGCATAGTTCAGTGTTAACGGGACTGGAAATATGAAATAATTCTGCCTTGTCGAAGCAATTTTTGAGAGATGAAGCTTGAACTGATTTCCAAGCCAAATCGACATACTTAACAGCGTCAAGAAGATGTGCGGGCATCCCGTATTCAACTCCTGCTGCACCTCTTTTGCACAAAAGACTACTTTCTTTCAGACATTCTTTTGTATTTACATCGAGGCTGTAATATGACAATATGTCTGAGAGATATAGATATTTATATCGCTTTTTGAGAGCCGCAATAATCCCCATATCACATGGTTGCTTCCAACTTGTGCAATTTGGAGGGAAGAAAACAACTTTTACAAGATTTTGCTCAAACGCCTCAAAATGTCCAGGTGCGTTGTCTAATAATAAAAGAACAGGCAAGCCAGTTTTGCTTTTAACTTCAGGATAAAAGACTTCATTGAACCATTTCCAACATATAGAGACATCCATCCATGCATTTTTCTGACAAAAATATGGTATAGGCCATGTTCTACCGACTATACAAGCAGGTTGTGCAGCTTTTCTAATCATAAAACAGGGTATTTTGTGAGATCCTGTTGCGTTGGAGTAAAGTCACTCTTTCTTTAGATTTTTTTTACCTCTTGTAGTTACTAAGCTTTCAGAAGGCATTATCAGAGAATATCTTGGCAGCAAGCGACAAAAAAATCCAGTTTCGTCCATATTATATACGGGTCTGTACATTTTAATAACTGAGTAAAGGTCCTCAAGTTGCTGAAGAAGAACAGGATCATTTTCCAAAGAGATGCATCGATTTAAGCCTCGACGACGACAAAAGTTTGCGAGCCATTGCCAAGAAGCTTTAAATTCTTCTTCTTTTATATTTAATTTTTGCGCTATTTCTTTTGCTTTCATAATTGCTACCAATGGAAGCACTTCAATCTTCAAACGACGCAATGCATTAATCCAACTATATAGCTCATTTTCTATTGCTTCAAATTTTCCAGACGATGATTGAAACACTTTTTTTCTAGCTTCTTCTGTCATTGGTAAACTCCTTTTTTCTATTTGATCTCGATAATTCCAGAGAGATCGAATTGAATTTTCAGTTACATTATATTCTCTTTTTTTTTAAGTTTAGCTATAATTTCGACTCGTTGATCTTCTGATAATCTTTTTCCTTTACTTTTAGCCATAAGAAGTAAGGATAAAAAGTTGGAATAAGAGAACTGTGAATAGACGGCTAATTTTAAAATGAACTTTTTTTATTAAAGTTTTTTCACTGAGACTTGATTTATAAATCGTTAAAACTTATTATTATCTGTTTAAAACAAGATTTATCATTTACTTCGATTCGAGTTCGAATTATTTATGTATTTACATTCTGATAAAATCATTATCTCAAAATATTTATGATAAAAACTTCCTGTGTTAAGTTAAAAACTTCCTGTTTAAGTTTTTAACTTAACACAGGAAAGTAATAGTTACGTTTTCTGATCTAATTACACTTTCAACAAAAAACTAAATAAAAAATTGAAAAACAAATATTTTGGGCCTAAACGCGCAATTAACTGGGATGCGCAACTTATTGGTTGCGCAATTAAGCGAGAGACTACTGTATATAATACATCATTGGTTCTAACCATTACAACTCGAATTATTATACTTTTTAAAAATGGTATTATTACGGAGTTTTGAATAACAACGGTCGTTGTTAAATAATATATAATATATAAATAATAAATAATATAAAATAAGACTGTTTTTTTGAATAACAACAGTCTTGTTTATTGTTACTATTTATACTTTATTTTACGAGTTTCTAAAAGAACGGACGTGATGGAAACCTTGATGCGATTTTAAGAGTTTACGTTAATTGCTGGTAACGCTAATTGCTAAAAACGTCAAAAGTCGTATCTTTTTTTTAATTTTGTACGTACCAGGCTGAAGGAGGCAAACTAGTTACAAATTTTACTGATTGTAGCTATAAAAACTGATGCATGGACATTGTCCGTGTCAGTTCTTGTCTTGGTTGCAAATAGAAATAAGGGTATTTGGAAAATACCCTAATATGACGGAAAATATTTTGTTTTTAAGCAAAATAAAGGACTTTAAACCACTAAGCATTTGTTTATGGAGTTCACCTAGTAGGTTTTATATTAGTCATAGACACTTAAAACCTTATTAAAATGTTGCTAATGTTGAACTACAAGAAATCTTAAAATTGTTTTTCTTATTTTTATGTAAAACTCTAGTATTTTTTAAACATTATATTTTTGACTTCAATTTCTGTTTACACACCCTAATGGGCAAACCATGTAACTCAGGACCAGGGTCTTAGGAAGTGAGTAATCTGTTTTTTACCAACCAACGAGTAAAAAAAACATACGTGTACATACATTGGCTAACTTTATTTGGGATAAACGAAGTGAGTTATCGACACAAAATTTATACTGTAAAATCCTGTTAACTCGGACCCTGGATAAGTCGGACATTTACTAAGTTAGACAAATTTTCAATTCCCTTTAAACTTTTTTTATCAACTTACTATAAAATCATCCATTTAAGTCGTATACTGGTTAAGTTGGACCATTCGCTATTTCGTACTGTTTTTGGGGGATCCCTTTGGCAAAAACTATGCTTAACTAGGAATTTTATTTTGAATTGCATATCAGTGCATATAACAACAAAACTTCCAATACTTCAATAAAAATTCCAAACTTTGAACGCTCGAAAATGAAATACCTTTGCGTCGAATATAATTAAACTTAACTAAACATTTCCACAGATATATTCAAATCGGTTAAGCTTCGATTAAGTTCTATTTATTAATGTATTTTATATTAAAAATTCAAAAACATCAATTGAAATTCAAAACTTAGAACGTTCAAAAGTTAAATGCCTATGCGTCAAATACAAGTTAACAAACTAAATATTTTTACCGATATCTTCGATTCGGTTTATTTTCGATTAAATTTTATTTATTAAAAATGTCTAAGGTTGCTAAAAGAAAGCTAACAAGTAAGACTACAAAACCATAACATAAAAAATACATACTATAAATACTATAAATTCGATCATGGTCGAAAGAAAAAATAAAACTTCAAAATATCGAAAGAAATAAAACTTTTGCGAAAAGAGTGAGAATGCGAGTCTACCTAAATGAAGATTTGGAAAAAGCATGTTATATGTGGCTTTTGAACACCCGACACCAAAACATTCTGTGTCAATAAGTCTCGAAGCCTCGATAAGTCGGACATTTTCAGAAAGTCCGACATAACGAGAGCTTCGTTTAATTCGAACATTGATTTAAGTCGGACAAAATTTATATATATGTACCTCTTCAGAATCCGACTTAACGGGATTTTACTGTATTTTTAAGTTCTGTAAAATTTTAAAATGACTTCTCGAAAAAGATTTTTATTTCTCTTGAAAAAGTTTAGAGATAATAATGTTCATATTGATTTATAATATGTACTTATATGTTGTATTTTATAAAATAATAATATGCGTTTGTATTTATATGTAATAAAATGATATCAAGTTTAGTGCCAGTTCAAACTGAAGCGGGGCATTACGCGAGTTTAGTTTGCGGGACCTTCAAATGAAAACTTATAAAAAAGGGGGATGGGGTGAAGAATACTAATGTATGAGGGTGAAATCGTATTCAATAATATATATATATATATATATATATATATATATATATATATATATATATATATATATATATATATATATATATATATATATATATACATACATATATATATATATATATATACATATATATATATATATATATATATATATATATATATATATATATATATATATATATATATATATATATATATATATATATTTATCATTCAGACTTTTCTTTTGCAACCCAAATTTTGATATGCACTCATTTAAGTATGTTTTTTGAAGTGTTGCAACCTTGTTATATATATATATAATATATATATATATATATATATATATATATATATATATATATATATATATATATATATATATATATATATATATATATAATCAAATTTTAGGCCACTTTTAACTAAAACAATAGAACTTTATAAAACTAACTCGTTATTATTTCAATTTTATTAACTTTTAATCGATAAAAATACAAATTTTTTGAATTTAAATTGCAGAAAGATATTTAGTTTATTTAAAATATTAAGTTTTACTATGTTTTGCTTTTATTTAAAAAGCAATTAAAACCACTGCAATTTTAGGACTTTAAACTAGGTAATTTCGAATAATTTTACTCCACTTCGGATACTCCTGGTTGCATTACAGTCACGTGACATATGCACATTTAATCTTATCACTTATACAAAATTCCATTTGATTTTAGATTATTAATTGTAAAATATATATACAGAGTATTTATAATTTAGTAGCACAACAATTAATGACTCTGCTAAACTCTTTTTATCTTATTATGCAACTCTAAGGCGCTCACTGTTAAGTGTAGCTTTATTAGAATGCTTTGCATTCAACACAAAAAGTGCTTATATTTGCAATTATATTACTTATAAAACGAATATATCTTTTCCTCCTTTTCTAAGTGATTTGTGTGGTAGACACTAACAATAACAACCTTACAAGCAATTTTGATTTTTGTCTTATGCTATTACATTTACGATGGATCCTGTAATGTAACATCATAAATTCTTCTGTAGAATAAAAATCTGGCTCATTTAGACTTTATAAATTACCGCGAAATTAATACCGCGTTTTTTGACTCGCCTGCCTCATTTTCCCTGATTTAGGATAAAAACCAATTCTAGAACCGCACGGTATTCTATTTGAGCTCTGCAACAGAGCGGTAAGTTTAAAATTACTTAAATTTGTTTATATTCACGTGGTCTTGGTATGTAATATTATTCTAATCAATCTTTACATTTTCTACATACCATTGATTGTTTACTATCTTTTATATGTTATATTGAGCTTTTATAACAACAATGAAAGGTTTTATGGAATCTATGTTTTCTGGTTATATGTTAATGGTTATATGTTTATTTATGTGTTCATCTATGTGTTTATAACATATAATGTTCATAATTGCAGTTAAAAATTATAAATATGTTTTGACTTAAATACCAATTTATGCTGTATATATGTGTAACATAATATTTGTTATATGATATCTAGCTGAATGTTTACATTGCTGTTTGAACCTAAGAGAATAAGCACACGTATCTTTTACTTGACTTTGTTTTATTCACAATTATATTTACAAACTATGTTTATATACCAAAATATTTATTTATATTTATATATTTTGCTTTTTTCACTAAGCTACTTATTACAGTGTTCCTAACTGTGGTTAGTTGTTTTAAATATGAATCAGTGTGACTATTAACTCATGTTGTATGTCTGTGGTACATAATATATGCGTAATGATATCTATGTAAATGTCACTATTGGCATTTCCATGTAGATGTACTAAAACCCCAATCAGGGTTAGGCATCAAGAGAACAAGCTAATATTAAAGCACATCATCCCATCATAAAATACTGGTGTTCTACAAACTTGAGCACGTGCTCTATTTTAGCAAGGTAGTGTCCACAGGGTGTCGACCATTGGTCAGGCGTCACACCTTCGAAACTCCCTGATGACAATTATTGGTCCTGATAAGAATGTCATCTCGGTACTACATGGGTAGTTGGATAATAAAACACCTATATTTTAATCATCTACCACTCAATACACTAATGCTTGTCATTCTAAGACTTATACTAATATTTCTAGAGTTTATATTTGTTAATTTATGCCTATAGGGTTATACTTTATCCAAACTGGGTCATTAAAACATTACTCTAACACCTATTTAACACAATAAATGTGTGAAATAACCATTGTAACATATATAATGCATATAAATAATTTATGGATGCCTTGGAATATATATGTATGTCCATGGGTTATATGTATGTGTATACACATACGTGAGAACATATATACTCATATATGTTTGTATGAATATATACGTAACTGTGTTTATCAGTGTGTGTATGTTCATATGTATGTATTTATGTATATATTTGTAGACAGATACATATCTATTTTTATGTATATGTATTTGTGTTTGTGGGTGTATGTAAATGTATATGAGTATTTACTATATATATATATATATATTTATCATACCAATAACGTAAGCCACACCACACTAACTATGTATAAAACGAATCATTCCACTCCAAATATTCTACTCCAGCTCTGCTACATACACATTCTGATAACTACTTAAAAAACGAATAATTCTACTCCAACTCTGTGACATGCACCCATACACATCCCTCTATAAAAGATAAGTAATAACACTTAATTTTTAACTTAAATTATATTTAAATATATATACATGTTATTGTTAATGTATCATTTTCACACTGTTAAATACTATAATAACGCTAATAAAGAGTTATTAGGCTATAAAAAAGAATAAAAAACACAAATTCACATTATTACTAGATACCACATAACTTAATTTTGATAACCAGCTTCTAACCACTAACATTATTTTGATACTCATACTAAAGACACAAGTCACTATGAATTAAGTAAATACAAAATCAGCCATGCTATACATACAGTTTTTTTAATTGACAAGAGGCTACCTGCTTCCTGTTTTATAAAACAAATAATTCTACTCCACTTCAGATACTTCTGGTAACATTGCAGTCACATGACATATTCACAGTTTTTCATATAACTTATACAAGATACAAAATTCCATATAATCTTAGATTATTAGTTGTAAAATATATATACAGATTATTAGTTGTAAATTATATATTCAAGTTATTGTTACTATGTTGGTGTAATTCTACTTAAATTTTCCAGATTATCTAGTTGCAATAGTTTGTTATTTTTTAAAATACATGTTATTGGACTTCTAGTATTCACGTCTAGCTTTCGTTACATCAGTTTTAATGACTTTCAACCAATTTTGTACTAACAACTCATACTATCAAGACATTCTATCACAGTAGAAACACACATGTACTAACTGCATTAACTATTTTAATTACATACACAGCTATAAGAACTCAAAACAGTTCACAACTCTCACTGACCCATGTTATACTGCGACAATGCACTGCACTTATCGCCACTCATATCAAAAAAGTTACTTACAATTGTATGCAAGTTGTACCAAACTCCACTAAGTGTCCTCTGGTCTCAGTGTCAATACAGACGTCTGTGGCAATCGGCCTGATCGGATACTCTGAGAATAGTCCTTTTGGGATAACACAATAGGATACCTGAACAAGATACCCCGGTGTAGACCCAGAGTGGAACTTCTTTTGGGATTCTGGTCTTGGGCGAAAGTTGGAGGTCTTCTTGTGTTCATACTGTATCATATGGTACGAATCCATACTGTGCTCAAGACACCCATGACACACTTATATCTAAAATGTATGTTTTTCACCCTAAAAATAAAGACCACATGATAACTACTTAGAAAACGATTAATTCTGCTCCATGCATGATACTGTCTATACATCACACTTATGCTAACAACAATTTCGTAGAACACTAACACTAACAACAGCTCAGTAGAACAACAGTAAATGACTCTTACTTATCTCGACTATCGTTTATTGTTATTGTTTATTTTTACAACATTTTACTTATCAGTTTTTTAATATTTTTCTACTTTTAAGCTCTTTGTTTTCCACTGGATATCTGTCCTTTTGTACTTTTATCCCACTCTGCTAAAATCTTTTTAACTTATTATTCATGTCTAAGGCGTTCACTGCTCGGTGTAGCTTCACTAAAATGCATTGCATTTACAATAAAAACACTTGGTAATTTGAGCATGCTCATACTACACGAAAATGATTTCTTTAGAATATTATTATCTCCCAATAGGAGATTGTAATTATAAGGTATTCATGGTGCAAAAAATGCTCTTGAATTTTCCTTTAGAAGCCTAGCTTGCACCCCTGAAATCTTTCTCTTCATGTTAGAACCATTGTCATAGCCTTGCCTTCTGATGTCATTAATATTTATTCCTAAAGATTTAATTTCTTGTTTGAACACAGATAATAGGTTTACTCATGTACTGCTCTTTACATGTACAAATTTAATAAACTGTTTATATACACTGGCACTTGAACCTGGTGATGCATGTAATTTTTAAAATATTTTAAAATACAAAAAAATAATTTTAAAACTGCTTTTCCAATAGCGTCTATGTTGTTAAGGTGTTATGTTAGCATATCTCAAGGCCATATATAACCTTTGGAACTGTTAAGAAGTTATTTAAATGAGCTATTGTTGACGGCAAAACAATATTGTTGACGGCAAAATAATATTGTTGACGGCTGGCAAAAGCGACTTCCACTCTCATTCAGACTTTTCTTTTGCAACCCAAATTTAGATATGCACTCATTTAAGTATGTTTTTTGAAGTGTTGCAACCTTGTTATATATATTATATATATATATATATATATATATATATATATATATATATATATATATATATATATATATATATATATATATATATATATATATATATATATATATATAGATATATATGTATGTGTGTGTGTATGTGTGTATGTGTGTGTGTGTGTTTGTATGTGTGTATTTATGTATGTATGTGTGTATGTATGTGTGTATGTATGTATGTATGTATGTATGTATGTATGTATGTATGTATGTATGTATGTATGTATGTATATAATAGCACCCTGTAGTTAAAGAAACATAACTCCGAGTTTCACTGGGCTTAGTTCCACAAACATTACAAAATTAGGGGAAGGGCAGAGTGTTAGTGAGGGCATCAACTACTATCAAACATCATACATAAGAAAAAATGAAAAACACCACCCCAATATGGGGAAAAATGGAACACCTGTGGGGAGAAATGGAACGACTTTGGGAGAGAAATCGACCACCAGTGGAAGACACAAGAAGCTTTAAAGAAATTAATAAAAAATTTTTTTTTTAAAGATACATCAAATGAGATATATCTTTCTGTTCTTTTTGTACCTTTACAATTTACTGGTGGTGACAAAATTGTTTTAAATTGTCCCATTCTGACTGTCCCAATGTCTTCTACTGTCGGCCAAAAAACATGTCAACTATTTTCCCACTCTTTCGCAAAAAAGAAACTTCGATATCACCATCCTTATCTTCTTCTTTCATAACCTTACCAACAAAATATTTTGTTTTCTTTCCCACCTCTTAAAGTCACACAAAACATAGTCCTTAACATTCACACTTTCAACACCAACCATTCTGACATCAATACTTTCATCACTACTGTTGCTTCTGTCACTAATACTGTCTGTCCTATCATCAGTCATGTCAGTATCAAAATGATTCTTTTTTACATTGCATTTATCCCCACATTTAATGCACTGCTTTAATTTTATTTCCTCTATCATTGGTGTTGATGTCGCGATCATACATTTTCTATGTTTATTCCCTCTGTTGGTTTGCTTGCGAGGAGCAGCTTTAGGATAGTCTACAAATATTTCAGGCAAAGCAAACATTTTTGGTGAAGCTGCATCCAAAGATATTGTATGGACCAACTCATCAATTAATGTGTCCCCTTGTGAAGCTGCGTCGCAAGATACTGTCGGGACTAACAAATTAATTGACGTGTCCGCTTGTGGAGTTGCATCAGGAACAAAAGGAGTGTCAGTGTTACTTCATCAGAAAATATGTCTTTATCTAGAGGCCACACAAATAATAGATATGGTCAATTTATTGATCATTTTACAATTTTAAGTATTATTTATAAATAGTTTAAATGGCTCGTTGCCCAATCAAAATCTCATAAATTCAAATAAAGGTTTTTTAAACGATATACGTAAAACGATTTGAGGCCTGTGGCCAAAACTTGCTTTTTATAACAGCTGTTTTATTATAATTATGTAGTGGAACCAAAATCTCATTTTCGAGCAATTTGAGATTTACAATAGGTTGATTTTTAAAGCCTGATAATATGGAGTTTTTTATTAAATTTATTTAAGGCCGGTTTACATCGAAAGTTTTTAGATAAAGATTTTTAGATAAAGTTAATAAAAAGCTCAATTTGGGTGGGAAAATTTTTCGAAAATTAATAAACTTCCCGTGAATTAAACTCTTGAAAGTTGGTTTTTACGGCCAAGAAAAAAAATAGTTTTTTGGATAAAACTGTTGGTTTTTCACAGAAAATAGTGAAATATTAAAAAAAGAGCTTGATAAAGTAAATTAAAAAAGCTATTAGCATGAAAAAAATGTTTACATTATTTTATTTAAAAGTAATATTAATGTTCATAAAATCACAATCAAATTTAAAAAACAAGTAAATACTGTGAAAATAACAAAAAAACAAAGAAATAGTATATTGAAATGGATTTATTTATTTATTCAGTCATCATTAATTATTTATAAATTTATTGAAATCTTGCACGGTAAAAACAATTCGTGGCAAGAATTTATCTAAAATGCATGTTCTAATTATTGATGGAGAGAGGCAGAAAAGGACCCCTCTTTTCTGACAACATTTGCAACTATTGCTGCGCTAGCCAAATTGAAAAGCGTGAATAAACTGTACTAATCAAGTCTACATTTAAAACAGTTGAGTGATGGTGCATTTACTGTGGTAGTTAATGAGGAATTCCAGCTTTTAACTACTCAATTAGTGAAAAAATTATGTCTTTCATAATGTTTCAAATTTTTTTCCACACCTAATTCAAAGACATGGCTCCCTATTCTTAAATTATTCTTAGATCTTCAATACGCTGTTATAAGGTCCGTACGCGTGCGGCATTTTTCAAGGGTAGTCAAATTAGGCCGTGTTAAACGTTCCTCGTATTTTAGGTAACTTATTGACTTAATCCATTTTGTGGTTCGATGTTGAATTTTTTTGATTGTATTTATGTCTCCTATGAATTAGGAGACCACGCTAAGACGGTAAATTTTAATAATGGTCAGATGTAAGTAGTATATAGGAAACGCCAAAGAGTAAAACTACGACTTCTGAACTCTTTTTTAAATTTCTCTAGCATTCTATTTCCAACTGCACCTGCGTGCTCAGCTTGTAACTTTACTTTAAGATTAATAGATGCTATAACGCCCAAATCGCATTCTTTTGCCGCGGTTTGTTTGTGATGACCATTTTGTGATTCCATCGTATATATAAGGTTTGGCTCCCTTTTTTTTTTTTTTTTGCATATAAGCATAACTTTGCATTTTTCAATGTTAAATGGCATAAGGCATTTTTAAGACCAATTAACAGCTGTGTTAAGATCTTTTTCAGACTTAATAATAACTATGATCATGCTGTTATCTGCATACATTTTTATATGACTTAAAATTAAGTCCGGTTAATAGTTAATATAGAGCACAAACAGGAGCGGACCTAAAATTGAACCGTGAGGTACTCCGATAAATACTTTTCTTCATAGCGATAATGTATTATCTATTTTGACACGTTGTTCTCTATTTGTCAACCAATTTTTATCCAGTTATGTAGTTGACGTTGATTCCATATGCCTTCAACATCCTTTTTGAATATAGGTGTAACTTCTGCTTTTCTCCACTGATCTGGAACAAAAGATATTAAAATAGAGGACTTAAATAACATGGTTAAAGGGACAGAAAAAGCTTCTGCACAGTTTTTCAAGACTCTAGGATGAGTTCCATCAGGAACTGTTGATTTTGAAGGATCAAGTTTCAGCAATTCAAAAATTAGGTAGCGGTCCTTGCGGCTCTACTTCAAATACATATGTTAAATATGTTATCGGTCACCGATCCATTGCTGTCTTCAAGTAAATGGATTTCATCGCGAACTTTGATTTTGCTTTTGACATAAGAATTGAGTCCCTTTGGGTTAAGTTTAAACGAAGGAGTTAGCGCATCTTCGTAGTCAAGTTTTGCTTTTTTTTACCACTTTTTTGACGGTTTTTGCTGCTTTTCTAAATTCTGCTCTAATAAGTTGGTGTGATCCTGGTCCTGCTGACACATATTTACCCCAGAGTTTACTCCTATTTTTTACAGCTTCCATGACCTCACAAATAACCCATGGGTTTTTATTTGGCTGGTATGGTTTTGTGTACTTGGTTCTTTTGGTTATTCTTTCGGTTTTTTTAGATTTAAAAGTAAAAACCTTTTTTTAAATAGAATTGTCAAAATCAAATTATTTATGTAGGAGAGCGTAGTACAAATCTTAATTTAAAGTAAGTTTTGCATTGCGCTTATCTCCATAAATAATGGGATTTCGAAAACTCTATTTTCGATAATTAATAACCGTTTACTTATTGTTAAAGTATTTATCACGATATTATAAATAAATGTTATAGTACTGTTAAAATGCTGATGATGCATGAAGATTGTTTAACCTAAAATTTTAAAGAGCTTTCTTGCGGCATATCATATAGTTTCAGCGTTTGACCATTCATTTCATGCTTTTTTAAAAAAAATATTAAACTATAGCTTGAAAACAGAAAAAATCGCCTAAAAAAAATTGATCAATAAAACTGTTTTTTGTTGAATAAACAGTTTGTAGCTAATCCTCTAAAATGTTTTAAAGCAATTTTTGGCTTTGGTTAAACAAAACCCAGTAAACACACAAACGTCTATTAAACGTCAAAACAACGTTTTGACAAAACGTTCAGATTTCGTCAATTATCCATTTAGAATAAAATCCAGATTAACGTTTAGAACAAACGTCTTTAAAACGTCTATATTCAGACGTATTTTATACGTTTATTACAGAACTATTATACGTATATAAAGCGTTTAGATTTTGTCTAATTTACGTTTAAATCTAGTCTAATTAACGTATATAAAGCGTATAGATTTAGTCTTTGTGAACGTGTATAAAACTTTTAGATCTTGTCTAATAGTTTCTTTGATTTTGTTATCGTAATTTCAATTTATTTAAGTTATAAAACTAATATAAATTAAAATTACGTGATAACTTTTAAACTTTATATAAATAATAAGAGCTATACTGGTCTTGAAATTTATAAATAAGATATAGTTATAAAAGACCCGGTCTTATTTTTTATATTTTTTATAATTATTATAATATGTTTATAAACTTTTATACCATACTACTTATACTATACTTTCATTTTATAAAACTATATATAGAGTTATAAACTTATATAAAACGTTTTCATATAGTGGGGATTTAGAGAAAAAATGTTTGTGCGCTAAACTCGTTTATTTTTCTATAATTAAAATAAATGATCAAGCTTTTTGCAGTGAAAATTTCTACCAAATATTTTTAAAATTTAATCTCATTAGCAAAAAATAAGAGTTTACATTAAGATTAAGTCAAAGATTACTAATAAAACTAATATTTTGGATCATTACAAATATTTTGGATCACTGTTTTCTCTGGTTTATGCATTATCAAAAATCTTCCTAGAATACCGCCTATCGCTTGTTCATCATGCATGTTTTAAATTTAATCTCATTAGCAGAAAATAAAAGTTTACATAAAGATTAAGTCAAAAAGTCAAAGAATACTAATAAACTTATAAACAAATATTTTGGATCACTGTTTTCTCTGGTTTATGCATTGTCAAAAAATCTTCCTAGAATACTGTCTACCGCTTTTTCATCATGTATGTTTGTGCAACATCATCTTTTTTATTCGCATGCTGATCGTCTGGTTTCGTAACCTGATTTGTTACCACAAAAAACTAGGGTAAAATAGTTAGCATTTTAAATGTAAATTCATAAATCAAAATAGGAATTACGCAGAACAACTTTTCATATAGAGGATTTCCTGAATGGAAGTTTCCGAAATCTCCTGTACCATCCATGCTTATTTTTGACATTAAAAAGTTAGTAACGTCGCGACATAAAATACGCAGTGGCTTTTACCAGCTATTTTCCACCGATTTACTTTAGCAAATGTTACTAAATAAAGCTAAAATGCATCTAAAATAAAAATAATAAATATTTAATTATTAAAGCTCTTGATTATTGCAAAGATGAATACCTACTGTTATGCAATCATTATTACTGTTACGCAATCATACTAGTATTAACTAATAGCTATTTTACAGAATGAATTTAAACTGTTTATAAAATTTACAAAAAAGTACTTGCAGCAGGACTTTCATAACATGAAACCTGTAACTTTTATTTTTTAACTGTGTCAATGTTGCCATCAATAATTTCTAATACATCGGAGTCCATTGATTTGTTGGTATTTAGGAAGGTACATTGTTGCGATAAGAGCTTATTAACTTCCATGAATTAAAATGGCGCACCCGACACTCGTTTATTATTTATATATCAGTCGTTTTGCCTTCAGTTTTTGTAAGGAAGGGAATCTTGAAACGCCTTTAAGTCTAATTTAATTATTTAGCCAATAAAAAATAATTTTTTAATAGGTTTTTTATTTCGTTTTATTTATGTCTATTTAAATCGCGTGACTTAAGCTGTTATGTGAGTTTCTGACCAATGGCTATATATTATAACATTATATACGTTTATTAAACGTCGATCAAACGTTTAGAATAACGACTTAAATTAGTCAATATTGTAAACGTTTGATCGGCGTTTAATAAAAGTATAAATTAAAAGATTTAAAGCGTAGATTTTAAATCTATAAATGTTTAGGTTAAATTAAGCTTGATTAAAGGTTTACAACATTGACTAATGTAAACGTATATATAAAAAGTGTGAAATCTACATTTCAAATCAAGCGTTAATTTTTAGTCAATAAACGTTTTATCCATTTTTCGACCGATTTCGACTAAATATTGACCAATTCTGAACTAATCTGTGTTTAATGGGAAGTTTAAATTGCACTTTGCATATTTTAAAAAACTAAAACTTTTACACCCAAGAAGTTTGCATCTTTGTCTGGGCTTCTCATAGATGATCCAGTGACCAACCTGCTCTAACATTAGATGGTGATGCTTTTGCTGCAAGCCCTCTATGTCTCTTCTCTTCTAAAGAATTTTTAATGTCACTGGGTCTACCTTTTTTATTTGATTTAAAACTCCTATTTTACACAGACACTGCGCTACTTCCTTACGAAATTGCCACAATGTCAATTTTGTTATAGTTTCTTTTTGTTTTGAAGCTCGACAAAAGAGCAGCCAGGCATTTATAGACGCTACATCTAACAAATGGCAAAAAAAGCCTGAAATACCACTTTTTTGAGCGGAGCATAATACGCCTTGTTGCAAGGTGGCTGTCATTGAGGTCAACGCCTCCCATGTGTTTATTGTATTTTTTTATTACACTGGGACAATCAACTTGTATCACTTGCTTTGACTTTCTGCCATATCTTGATACTTTTGTTTTTGGTAATTCTCCTGTGCTCGTTGATAACAGGGTTATTATTTTGTTGTCTACCCATGATACGCAACTAACTTCAATATTATCATTGTTTGGATTAAACTGCTCTGAACTGCCTTTTGAAAGTTTCTTTATTTTACATTTTTTTTTTTTTTTTTTTTTTATATATATAATAATTATCACATGCAGTGGGCAGTTTTCAAACTTATTTATTACCCTAGACAGTCTGATATGCAATTATATGCCAATTAAATATTTAAATCCTGATGCCCCGCATAGCACAAACAAGTTGAAGCTCTATTTATTTGGCTAAAAGTCCTATATTGCTTCAAGTGATGTCGAACTTTTGTTGCACATATTTGTTCGTCGATTGCCATGCTAGGTTCTATAGACACCGATGAAAATTTATTACTTTTCTGATTTTGTATAGTTTATCATATAAATGATGTGGTTTTTCCAGAATTTTGGAGTTGGCATTGAAATGAAGACATGCTTTCCAGGTTTCAAATTTATTTATGGATATTGCTGATATGATATTTTCTATACCAATTTCAGGATCCTAAAAGCATTGGGTTCCCGGCGGTGAAACAACTAACCTATACTGTAAAATGCCAATAAATTTTTTTTTTCTGGGACATCACAATTTGAAGACAAACTAGGGCTATTTTGAATTCTAAATATATTAGTTTGTTGACAAATGAAATCCATGAAATTATCATCAAAGAAGTACTTGTTAAAACTCATAAGGAGTTGTCAATGTTATAGCTGTTTTCACTATCTGTTTGCAAATCATCTTTAACATCTTCTTGATCATCATCAGATATTTTTAAGTCATCCTCACTATTATCTAAGTTATCTAGAAAGGCTAGAAGTTCTTTCTCAATTAGAGGTTTTTAACTTCTTTTAAACATCCTATAAAAAATATAAAACATAAATATAAAATAAAAAGTTTAAATTCATATTTATAGCAATCTTATATAGCACAAACACTATTATTTTTCTGGTATTTTTTTTAAATCATCACTTTTAGACTTTGAAGAAGCAGTTGTGAGTTCCGCCTAAAACTACAAACATAATGACAGTATCATGCTAAAAGTGTAAAAATAGCGGCAAAAATTACATCAGTTAAAAAAACTGCGCACACTAAATTGTAAATTTACATGAAAATAACTTTAAATTATTTACTTTAGATTTTACTAAACACGATGCTGATGATTTTATTTATATTAGATTTATAACTTATTTTCGATAACCTGTCATTACTAGTGATACTAGTGCATAATGTAGCATTTTAGCTACAAAGCTCAAAAGATCAATATTTACATTATAATTTTATGAATATTTAAATCAGCTAATGTAAATTGTAAACTACTTACCCAAGAATCATAAAATATTTTTTACATTACAAATAATTTAAGGGTGCAAGGGAAGAACAGGGGATGTCAGTTTTTCGCAAACTGAGATAAATCAAATTTTGTTTTCAAAGACTTCCCGTACGTCATGTTTTTCCTTTTCTTATCACAAAACTAGACCATTAATTTTTATTTATTTGCTTCAAATTTAACACTGAAGGTAGTTTATGATTAGTAAAACATGTTAATAAAAAAATTTCAATATTTTCAAAACTGACAATCCCTGTTTTTCCTTTGCACCCTTCAGCTGAGTTAAAGTACATACAACGTCTCTGAGTTGCCAATGAAAACAACACTTTAAAAATTGTGTACAAAATTTGCCTTTGAAAGAAGTAGTATATATTGAAAGAAGAAGTATATATTGACTAATGGCGTCAGTGACTTTTGTTTTTTTTGCTTCATCTGTTATTTAGCAAAGTAGATACAACAATGCAATAGTATGTTGAAGACTATTAATGTGTGTATGCCAAGTAAATTGAGTTTTTATCATATTTAATACTATATGAAATGAAGGGGTAAAAGTAAGTTTTCTTGTGTCAAATTTAGTTTAGCTAAGTTATGTAATACCTATGATGCATGGGAGATTTTAGTTAAACAAAACCCTTTGAACTGAGGTCAGCAACAAAATTTCCACTTCAAACACTTTCTTGTTTGTTTGTGTGTTTTTGTTTTGTTTGTTTATTTCGCCGTTTAATAACTTTTATTATTTGAAAGTTTATAAATAAAAACACTGGCGATGCAAGTAGAAGACATTATTTTGTCTTATCCCCGAGCACCAATCGTACGTATTTAAAATAGCCGTATAATATATTACCACTGGGCACAGGACCTAAATAAGACGTCTTTTGAACGTTCAAAAGACGTCCAAAACGTTCAAAAGACGTTTAAAAGACGTCTTTTTTACGTCCTGTGCCCACTGGGTTTATACTTTGCAAACTATTTATTGAAAATTATAAATGTAAAAATAAATAACAATTAGTTTAAGAAATACTTCAAGAACAATATTCATGTTAAGAGTAATAACCAAGTAAACAAGAAAAACTGAAAGAAAAGTAAAAAAGAAAAACAAAAAATAAATTAATTAAAAATCACGTATTAACAAGAACCACACTATATACGTATATTACACAAAGTATTTATTGAAAAATATGAAAATAAAATTTATAACAATTTGTAATAAATTAATATTTAAATAAACAACACAAAATTAAAAATAAAAGAGTATTTAATTTACATAAACCGTTATGCTTATGTATATTTTAAAACCAATTTGAATAAAAGTAAAATAAATAACAATTCATTAATAGTTAAAAAAAAAAGAAAAATATTCAAGAACTCAGATTAGATTCGAACAATTAATTTTTAAGATTAGAGGAAACACCATAACTGAAATAATGAAGAAAAAAAAAAGTTGATAAATTCTGAGACATTTTATATAATTGAATTTTAGTTTAAAAGAAGCATTTAAAATCGGATATGTCAAAATCTATAAGTAATAACACTTGTTTCGATTTATTTTTAAACTGTTGTATACTAATTTTTTTCGTATTTGCAATATTAGGAAACTTTTTCCACAAATTAGCTTTTGAACCAAAGAAAGTTATTATTTTTTACTCCATAATATTCAAGTTTTTTTATAAGCATGTTATGGTTTACAGTATCTAAAGCCTTTGACAGATCAATGAAAACCTAATGTAAAGTAGTTAGTACATAATGCGTTTGTTATTTGATTGACTATTTCAAGCACTGCATGTTCAGTGGAACATTTTTTTTGAAACCAAACTGTTTTGAGTACAACATTGTTTTCTGATAAATAATTAAATAGCCTGTTGCATATAATTCTTTCAAGCAATTTTGAGAAACACGGTAATATAGATATAGGTCTATAATTAGAAATAATAGAGTCATCGGCAGTCTTAAAAACCAGTGTGATTCGCGCTATTTTTTATTTTTATGGACAATACCTGTTTTAAAAGAAAGATTAAAGATGTGAAACAAAAGAGGTTCAATTATATCATAAACAGATTTTACAACATTAACGTTAATTTTATCAAATCCAGCACTTTTGTTTGTTTTAAGATTATAAAAGGTGGCTCGCAATTCAATTAATTTAAGATTAGGTTCATCCATAACTTTATCGTAATTTTTTAAATAAGACTCAAGTGAAGTTGAATTCAGAGGAATTATTGATGCCAAATTTGGACCAGCGTTAATAAAAAAACTGTTTATTTTTTCAGCAATAATTGATTTATCATAAATATTTTTTTCATAAACTGTTATTTTTTTTGGCCGAGTGTTTCTCGCATAATTTTTTTGCCAATTACTTCTTTAATTAAATTCCAGGTTTTTTTAGTGTTTCCGCCTGCTTTGAAATGATATATAAAAAATACAAAAATGTATTCGAAAAAAAAAAAGAAAATCTAAAAAGCTTTATTATGCAAAGCTGTTAAGCTTTGCATAATAAAGCTTTTTAGAGTTTCTTTTTTTTTTTCGAATACATTTTTGTATTTTTTATATATCATTTCGTTTTTACAAGTTTTTTTTTTTTTAAGTATTTATCATACAACTTTTGTTTTCCATGGAGTCATAACTGTTTTGTGTTCACAATCATTTTTTTTTTCAAGAAACGCTGTTTCATATTGCTTGCAGAATTGACTTAGAAACAGATTATATGAGTTGTTAGCGTCGTTTGATTGCAATACCAGATTCCAATCAACGTTAAGCTCGACATTGGCGAATGTCTACCCTAACTCCGAGGTCTGCTACTATGTAAACTGCTTCTAAGTTTCTCATCCTCTTTGTAAAATTTATAAAAGAGGACGTCATTTTGTACAATTTTTTGATAACGGCCAGTTAAGAAGGCTGGTGCAGGTGCTTGTGTTATATACATACGCATAGTAATTTGACAAATAAATGCGAGTGATTAACCTTATTGAAAGCTTTAGCAACGTTCAGAAGAATTATAACAAGTTCTAAAGGAGATTCGTGGTTGTGGTTAATCATATGTTTAAGCAC
The DNA here is from genome assembly GCF_038396675.1 of Hydra vulgaris. NCBI lineage: Eukaryota > Metazoa > Cnidaria > Hydrozoa > Anthoathecata > Hydridae > Hydra > Hydra vulgaris. The sequence continues at coordinate 9,457,178 of NC_088925.1, read as the reverse complement.
ATCATCGCAAGTTAAGCGCTCCATTATCATGCAGAAAATAGAAGTAAGTGATTAAGGGCGATAGTTTATTTGCTTTTCCTGAAATCTTTCCTAAAGATTGGTGTGACGTTTGTTTGCTTTCAGCAAAGATAAACAGAACTGGAAGTGAAAGACTTTTTTGTTGACTAGTTAGAAGGGCAGGACTAACGCAGATCGGGCTTCTGAAAAGATTTACGGATAGAATCTATCATTAAATAGTAGTTAGTTTTTGTCCAGTTTTAAGAAACGCAACTAGACAAAGTTTTTGGAATAGTTGTGTTCATTTATGTTAAGAATCTCATTCAAAAGGATACCGGGAAAGTCCTTGCTACATGCAGAGAAGAAATATTTGTATAGCAAGTTGCATATCTCAGATCCGTCAAATGTTAGCGCACTGTCTTTATTCTGTCATTATTCTCAAATACGTTATTTCCATTCTTTTGTCTTGTTTATTTAGTCATAAAGAAAACAAGGGTAATCTTTACACTACCTTATGCTTCACTCGTATGTGCAGAAATTTAAAGAATTTTTATAGACTTCTAATAGAGTGACATAACACTGGCCATCTGTAAAATTACCAAATTTTAGAACCTAATCGTACTAAGTTGAAGTAATCGCATTTTCAAAATTTTTATGCTTATAAATCAAAATGTTTTTGAAAGTTTTTGAAGCTTTCTGAATGATAGTCCTAGATAAAAAACTCCCAGTAAAGCGTATAGCGTTTATGTGTTTTAATTTAATGGACACATGATGAGAATCACTTTTTACATGTTAGATATATGTTGAATCTTTTTTTTCTTGCTTGAATTTTTTTTTTTTTTTTTTTTTTTTTTGTAATTTATTTTCCAGAATAATATGAACAAGGTAAATTTACAATGAATATATTACTGGTAGGACTTCCAGAAGATCACATGATCTTATCATGAAGTCCTTTACAATCTATATTAAAAAAAAAAATTCGTACATTAAAAAATTACATATGCGTTATAATACTCTTCAGATGTTAAGCAAGTTTTAACATAATATTTTATAATAATAGTATATAACATTCTCAATATTAAATAATATTATAATATAAAGTATTCAATATATGTTGTATAAATTATATTCTTTATACAGTAAACAAAAATAATGTATTAAATCATATTAATTTGAAATACTAAAAATAGATGAATATATTTTGTGTTGAAAATAATGTTTCCTTTAATTTCTTTTTAAAGGGAGAAAAAGACCAGTTGAAAGAAAAATCAAAGTTAGATAATACTATTTTATTCCAGAGAAATGGACCACAATATGAAATACAAAACTGGTCAATTTTTATTTTGCAAAATAGCTCTTGAATATTTTTACTACAACGAAGTTCATATTTGTTTTTAGTTTTCAAATTATAGAGATTTATAAATACACTAGGAGATACATTTTCTTTACATTTAAACATAATACATAAAATATTAAAAATATTTAGTTCGTATATATTTGAAACTTTCATTTCTATAAGAAGTGGTGTTAAGGTTGAAAAATAATTTGCAAAATTAATTATGGAGCTGCGTGTTTCTGATGCCGATAGAGAGGTTTAAGTTTGGTTTTTTGAGCGCTTCCCTATATAATATTAGCATAGTGTATATGGCAATGAATAAATGAATAATATAGTTGAGTTAGTCGGTGCTTATTTAGTATATATCTAGCTTTATATAGAATTCCAATGCTTTCAGCAACTTTTATGGAAATATTATCAATTTGTTGATTCCAAGATAAGTTTTCGTCTATCATGACTCCTAAGAATTTTGTAACTTTTTCTCTTTTTATGATTGTATTGTCAATTTGTATTGTAATGCACTTCCGCGGTGCTCTGTGACAAGACCGTTAGGACTTCTTGGGGCACCTAAAATAAAAAAATAAAAAAATAAAAAATTAATAAGTCAGGCAAGATATTTTGGATTTTCTTTTTTTTAGAGTTTGGGTAAAAAAGTAAAAATTTTGTTTTATCCGTATTCAAAGACAATTTATTTTTTCTAAACCAATATGATATTCTTTTTAGTTCATTATTCATTTAATAAAAAGTGTATCTATGTCTTCGTGCGACTGAAATAAATTCGTTTCATCCGCAAAATTTACGGTCGTTAAGTTAGAAGCTTTGTAAAGATCATTTGTGCATAATAAAAATAACAGTGGCCCAAGTATGGACCTTTGGGGGACACCACATGTTGTATTCGTTATTATTTGCGATGAAGATTCTTTATTATAAACAAATTGTTTGCGATTACTTAGGTAGTCTTTGAACCAATTTAGGGTTTTATCTTTTACACCATAGCTCTCCAACTTTTTAATTAAAATATGATGATTAACAGTATCGAAAGCCTTTGACAAGTCAATGAATATGCCTAGCGTGAATTGAGAATTCTTAAATGAGTCGGCAATACTGAGCGTTACTTGGAGAATAGCGTGTTCAGTAGAACAGTTTTTTTGAAAACCAAATTGATTTTTATGGAGAAGTTTATTATCAATAAGATAAGTGTATATTCTGTTATACATTATTCTTTCTAATATTTTTGAAAAGACTGGTAGACTGATAGTTTGTTATATTGGTTTGATCACCTGTTTTAAAGATTGGAGTTTTTGCTATTTTCTAACTATCTGGAAAAGATCCTTGAGTAATAGATGCTTAAAAGACGTTTTAGAGGATATCTTTGATCACATTAAAAGAGTCAATTATAATATTTCCATTTATAACATCAGGCCCAATTGCTTTATTCCTTTTTTTAATGATTTTAATGCTTGAAGACTTGAATAGATGCTTGACAAATTGACAAATATTTTTGATTTTGATAATGACAGCTTTGGAGGGCTACGAGGGCATTTTTTAGAATTAAGACCGATATTTTATAAGCTCATGCCTTTTCGATACCAGTTTCAGAAAGAGTATTGTCTTTGTTGAACTTGAATGTTCACAGAGTTTTTATTGTGCAGACAGCGATTTCTACTCGGGACCTAAAACGCAGAAAGATGTCGAGTAGTTATTGATCGAAACTAGCTTGTTTATGTCAAACCAAATCTCACAAAAGCAGATTACGTTGTGGTAGTCCTTTTGTACAGATAGAAAAAGAGTTCTTTACATTTGTTTGAGACTGAGGTTGGGTTCGTGTAAAACTATTTGAGTAGTTTAGGAGAAGCTGAATAAAACAAATAGGGGAACATGGGACAAGATGACGAACGTTTCGAAAAACGCCTGTTTCTTAGTCAATATTTGTCCCAAAAATTAAAACTTGATTTAAAAGTGATAAAAAATTATTCCGCGTCACTGATGTATCAAAAAACCACTCTAAAAGTAGAAAATAGCTAAGGAAAAACTCATTAAACGATGTTAACTCAAATCGTCATCTTGCCCCGCATACGGGGCAAGATGACGATTTGAGTTAACAATGTTTAAAACTTTAAGAAAGAAAACTCTATGAAGCTATAAACGCCTCAAAAATCATAATCACAAATTCTTTTTTATTAAAAAAGTAATACAAATAAAGGTGTAACTTTTAAAACTAATAAATTATACATTTATATCGGTCAATGCAAAAAAAACAGTAACAACCTAGTAATCAGTTTGTAGCAAACTCCAACGCAACAAAATAAAACTATTGTCAAACAAATATTGTATTTCGTAATAAAATAATGACTGAACAATACAAGAATAGCAAACAGTACAAGTAAACTTCCGTTTAATATAGATTACGGAAAAGCCATCTTGCCCCGGTCATCTTGCCCCAGGCTAATACAATCTTTAAAATGAATCAGAATCAGTACATAATCAAATTATCATAGCCTAATACTTCTTGTATGGCTTCCAGTTTAATCAAATAAAATAAAAATTTCTCGCTTAGCTTTAGCTGGTGATGCACAGTGGGCCAGTAGGTGGACAAAATGGGAAAAATTTTAGTTGTCTAATCTTGAAAACCTATTTAATTTTAGTATCTACATATATTAGGAGAAATCTATTGATAATTTATTTATATTAAATCCCTTAGTTACCAGGACTCTAAGCATTTGAATATTGAGATAAAATAAAAAAATAAAAAAATTATAAATAAGTAATTAACGGTGACATCAACGTTGTGTTATATTTCAATTACATCTACGTTTTTGAAACAAAAAATTAGTACATGTTATTCTAGAGTATTTAGAGATAAGAAAAACCAATGTGTGAAATAAATTTGTCATAGCATGTTATCTCAGTTATACTTTGAAAATCACAGATTAAAAAAAAAAATTTCTTAAGAAACTTATTTTTTGCCGCACAATAACTAATAATTACCACAATTTGCCATGTGTTGTCTTATATTTATTTGAGCTATATGATGCTTCAATCGAGTTTTAATTGATTGCTCGTCCCCTTAAATCCCCGTTCAGATTTTATGTATGTTTTAACTTGGTTGCTATGGTACTAAATTTTGCATAGCAACAACTCATTTTTACATTAACGTTTTAACAGTATTTTACTTGCGCTAAATACACAATATTGGGGGTATGTATTAAAATGAGATTCAGAATTCTTATGAGGTTAACTTTTTTTGGTTACTATAGATACCTTACTTTGCATAACATAGCAACAACATATTTTCGGTAGTTGTTAGTAATTTAATTACTAACACTGACAGTAATTTAATTACTTTCAATTTTAATTACTAACACTTGTAGTAACTTAATTACTAACAAGTATTAGTAGTCCAGGCGGCATATATATTATAACATTTTACTTTTAAATACAAAATACTTGTTACAATAATTATTTAGATATGGTTTTGTTAAACTTAGACATTCATAATTTTCTCCAAAAAAACAATCTTAGTATTTCAAAACAAAATATTACTGAAGATATATGAAAATTTATTCAGCCAAAATTTGCTGATTTTAAAGACGTTGATTTTAGACATGCTGTTCAACGATTTGTTTACTTGTATAAAAAAAAGTGGAAATCTGCAAACTATACTGTGAAAATTTTTGAAAAGAAGTTTGTGAACTGGCTTAATGAATATTTAATTGTCAGAAAAAAAGACAATGAACCAACTGCAAGTAGACGTGGTCGAAAACCAGTTGCATTTGATAATAGTTCTAATAAAACTAAAAAACGACGTGTATCTTGTTTAATTGAATCTCATTCATCCAATGAATTATTTTTTGCTGCTAATAAAAAATTTAGAGATGAATCTGTTGTTATTGCTGCCAAGAATGTTTTAAATATATCAAATACAGATAAAGCAACTAAATATTCACCAGACGAAGCACTGGCTTTAATAATTGATGCAAGTCTGACAAAAGCTTCCTATCAATTGATTAGAAGCGGAGCCTTGGAGAAAGAATATAACATCTACCCCGCTTACAATGATGTCAGAGATGCAAAATTGAAATGTTATCCTGCAAACATAACAGTGGAGGACTATTCAGCTTCAGTTCCTTTAAAAGATTTAATGATTCATACTTTGCAAAGAATCTGTGCAGTTCAGGAACCTGTGCTAAGGCACTTGATATTGAACGACGAAGCAATAAAAACAATGACACTAACGTGTAAGGCTGGTTTTGATGGTGCTACTGGCCAAAGCATTTATAAACAAGTTTTATCAGAACCCGACATTAACAGAGATTTAAAGCGTGAAGAATCATTATTTATTACTTGTCTTGTCCCATTGGATTTGACTGGATTTAACAACAGCAACGAAAAGGTGCCTATTTGGAGAAATCAAAAGTCGTCCTCCACAGCCTATTGTAGACCCATAAGATTTGCATACAAAATGGAATCCAAGGAATCTGTGATTGAAGAAGATCAGTACATTAAAAGTGAGATAGAAAGCTTGGGTATGATTTTATTAGAGGTTTGCGGATCTTCTATTGAAGTGAATTGTATTATTGAACTTACAATGATTGATGGGAAGGTTCAAACAATATTATCTGAAAAAAATAACTCATACCAATGCTGTTCAGTGTGTGGTGTCTCTCCAAAAAATATGAATAGTCTTGATATCTTTAATATAGATTATACTAACAGAGAGTTCAAATATGGTCTTTCCAGTCTTCATGCATGGATTCGATTTTTTGAGATGTTATTGCACATTGCATATAAAAAAGAAACAAGAAAGTGGCAAGCAAGATCTAAAGAACACAAAGAAAAGGCATCTGTAGCTAAACAAAAGATTCAGACTGATTTTATGAACAAAATGGGACTTGTTGTTGATTTCCCTAAAAGTGGTGGTTCTGGAACAAGTAATGATGGCAATACCTCAAGGCGTGCTTTTGCAGCATATGAACAAACAGCTGAAATTCTGGGTATTGACCAAAACCTTATATTCAGAATTTACATTATCTTGGTAACGCTCTCTTCAGGATATGAAATAGACTGCTTAAAGTTCAAGGATTATTGTTTTGACACTTTTAGACTATATGTGTCCCTTTATCCATGGTATTACATGGCTCAATCAGTTCACAAAGTATTGATACATGGACATGACATAATAAAAAGCCTTACATTACCCATCGGACTTATGTCAGAGGAAGCTCAAGAGGCTAGAAATAAAGACTTTAAATCTTATCGCGAAAATTTCAGCCGAAAAACATCCAGAAAAGCAACAAATACTGATCTTATCAATAGACTCCTAGTTTCCAGTGATCCTGTTATTTCATCATTGCGTAAATCAACATCACACCAAACAAATCATAAAGCATTTCCTTCAGATGTTTTACAATTACTTAAACAATCTTCAAACGATATTATTGTTTTATAATTTTTTGATGTAATTTAAAATTGATAACGTTTTCTTGCACTATTTTTTGCTTTTATTATTCCTAAAACATTATTTACCTAAATACTCAATTTTTATTCAATATAGGTGGGTCAAAAATCCGATAAGATATTCAAATATCAATATACCACTTTGTAACTAAGGAAAGTATCCGGTAACTAAGCAATATTAGTATCCATAACAACTAAATTTAAAAAATTATCACTTTTGTAAGAAGTGCGATCTCATATTGGTACTCATGCCAAATTTAGTGAATATAGCACTTATAAAATATCTGCAGATAACAAAAGTAGGTTGTTGCTAAGCAAAATAAAGGTATCCATAGCAACGAAATAAAAAAATATTACCTTCATAAAAAGCGCAGACATCATATTAGTACTCATACTAATTTTAGTGAATATAGCTCTAATATTAAATTAGTTATGAATTTTGTCCAGTAAAAGTGCATTCTGGCCCACTGTGTGATGTAGCGATGTAATAAATCAAGTAAAACGAGGATTAAAAGTTTTTTTCTCAATGTCGGAAAAACTTTTTTAATACTTAACTTTCGTCACAAAAATAATATTTAAAAAGAAACCATTGATAAATCTAGTAAAATTAATCTACCTCTCTTTCAGCTAAAGTCAACTGTTATATTTAGTTTTGCTCAAGAGATAACTGTAGGTCGTCATCTTGCCCCATTCGTCATCTTACCCCATGTTCCCCTCTTTGCTAGTAAATTTGGATGATGATGTTGGATTTTAATGTTAGACGGTTAATCTTGGTTTGTAGGCCTCGCAGGCAGCCTTCCAGTTGCTGAATAGAATTTAGTGAATTGATTTTTAGATTATTACTAAAATTGGTTCACTCTCATAAACATTTTTATCTCCAATAAAATGTGTAAGTCTAATATAAAAAACAAAATTTACATTTTACTATATTACATATACTGGTGGTGTATAAATTGACTTAAGGGGAGAAGTGAGTTTTAATTAAAGTAGGTTATCGAAAAAGTAAGAAAAAAAAAGATTGATCAGTGTCCTTTTTCTCAAGGAAAGAAATATATACCCCTCCAACCTAAAAAAATAAAAAAAGTTTAAAATGTTTCAAGGAGAAATTATTTAAAATCATAGAAGTTTTAATATATAATGATAGTACAAAATACTCTTTTTTTTATTTTTTTATTTTTATGTAAATATATATGCATTCCTTAAGTTACTTACATGTAATATATAGGTAGCAGGGGCGAGAAGAAGACTAATATGTCTTATCGCCAAGCCCCTTGATAAATTCCGTAAATAAAAAGTTTAATTTGAAAATAAGAAATTTCGTTAACTATATAAAATAAACAAATGTAAAAGTGATAAAATAATAAATAAAACACCTATTATGTAAAAATAGCAAGAAGCGCTACTAGCTTAAACGTATTTTTCTAAAAACATGGAAATATTATTTAAATTTCATTTATTGAAAAATCGTGAATTTAAATTTTTATTTTAATACCAAACTTCAGAACACAAAGCTTAAGTCAAAAATAAAAAGAATGACAACACATATCAAACTAAAACATAAATTAATTTAAAAAGTTACTTATTACATTTAAATCAATTATCAATAAAGTATTTTGTAAAATTAATAAACTTTTCATTTATGTGATAGATCAATCATAAGGGTATATTAGCATTTTCAGAAATAGTTTTGTGATATACCATTCTTTAGTAATAACTTTCTAAGTTTAGCCTTAAACTCATTAAACATTGTAAGAGTTTTAAGTTCAGTTGAAAGTATTTTATTCGATGTCTTTGGTCCTCTAATTGTAATTGAAAATTCAGTTGCAGCAAAATAACTTTTGGGTTGTATATAGGTAATATTTGAATATCTAATTAAGTATTTATTCTGCCTTGTTTTGAATAACGGATTAAAAGTTTTTAGAATAACACTTTTAATAATTTTATGCAAAAAAATTAAAAGATGATAAATATTTATTTGGTAGATAATTTGTATATTTAACTTAGTAAATAAAGGTTGTTAGGGTGTATATAAATTACCAATTTAACCTGTGTTAAATAAAACCAATACAAACATTGTATTTGTTAATTTAAATTATGGTAATGGTAATAATGCTTTATTCGCATTACAATAGGCATCAGGGTATCCATTTTCGTAGGGATGTTAGACCATCCTTCCCTATAACCTCAAAAACTTAAAATATTTTGAAACAAAACTTGTAATTATTTTATATTTCGGCTTTTCGTAAATGATTATAGTTTTAAACTCTACTAACGAAACGAAATAACAATAATTTTTAACGATAGTCACGTTTATGTAAGCCAGAACCATTTACCAAATAGTTTCACAAGTCACAACGCTTGCTGGTTTGTTACTTAAAGATTTTAAATTAAAAGAATATCTTCAAACTTTATTATTATTATTTTTAATGAAATTGTCTTATTATAAAAAATAAAACACGAGGCTGACATTTTCGTACTTAAATTTTAATTTTAATGAATCTAAAGATAAAAAAAAGTAAGAAAAACATGTTTTGACAATAACAAACCTTGAAAAAATAGGTAAATATAATAACTTTAACTATATTTGTTTTTTGTTTTGTTTTGAGTGTGACTCAAAATAAAACAAAAAACAAATATAGTTAAAGTTTATTTAAGCAAATAATTAAAATAATTAAAGTTTAACTTATTTTACTAATATTTATTTCTAACGAATCTAAAGACAGCAAAAGGAACTAATAACTTAATTTAAAAAAAGTAACTTAACAAAAATATTTAGGTACGTACAGTGGTGTTGCTGAGGTTGGTGTCACCCAGAGCGGTAAACTTTTAGTGTCACCCCTCTAGATTAACAAAAAAATTCGGGCATATTTCCTTTTTATTCATTTTGGTGTCACCCCTCTGTGTCGCGTTGTGATTGTGTCACCCGGTGCCGTCCGCATCCCCTAGCGACGCCACCGTTTACGTACAATAAAGAAAAAGTTCTGGTGCAAGACTAATAACAGAAGTAACAAAAGTTACACGACAACTTCTCAAAATAAACAAAAAATTCAATATTAAAAACCGACAGTTAAATACTGTATAACTAAAATAATATAAATACTATAATAATAAATATAATACTATAAATAATAATAAATAAATACTATAAATAACTAAAAACTAAAAACAATAACTAAAAACAAGAATACTGATTTAGTATCAGATGAGTATTTTTATCTTAACAATGAAAACATATGCTGAAAATATATAAAATATGTTTAAAGTATTTTTATAAAACAATAAAAATACTTGTTTTACTGGTTTTTAAATAAAAATTAGTTGTTATAGATAAATTTACTAGCTGATGTTGTTTGTTTTGTTGTCGTCAACTAAAACAATATATAAATTATATTTTATAATAAAAATATACTTTGAGCTTTGTAATATGTTGTATGAAATTTTAAAATAAATCTAATATGAAGTTAAATGTTACTTAGTTAGTGTAACTAATTGAATTATTATAGCAGTTTTGGTTTTATATGAATATCAGGATTATCATTTATAATCATGAAAATGATGGAACATTTCAGAGTATAAATATTTGAAATAAGATAACAGTAAAAACCTTTACATTCATACAGAGGCGATTCTACAAATAAAATTAGGGAGGGGGGTTATTCCTCAAAAAGTATCAACTGGCTTCTAAAAAAAAAAAGGTCCCCAAGACCAAAGTTTGCCCGTCTGTTTTGTGCCAAACACCCGACTAGCCGACTAAATTCGTAAAAAACCCGTCTAAATTCGTAAAAAGCCAACTAAATTCGTAAAAAACCAAAATTTACTCAACTGATTTGTGTCAAACACCCGACTAAATTGGTAAAAAACCGACTATAACTTGAAATCGCCTTCTTTGGGGTGTAACGCCCCCCCCCCCCCACACACACACACACGCACATACACACACACCCGTAAAGTCGCCTCTGCATTCATATTTAACCTGTGGCATGCTTATTATGTTATTTTTCAAAAGTTATTTAATCATTATTTTATGTGTCGTAAATAATATTTATATAAATTAATTTTCATTTTCTTATAATTTTTTGAAAAGTTCAAGCTGCAACCCCTTCCCTAGCAACCTCGACTAAAGTGAAAAAACTTAAATTTAAGTACCTATTTTATGACAAAAAATAAGGCAAAATTTTAGCGCAAAATTTGGTTGCGTAAAATTTTTGCACACCCAGGGGAGGGTTTAGGGTTTGGCTTGTTAGGTCTTTTTTGCTACACAATAATAATTTAAACAGGTTTTTGATTTTATAAAAAGCATTCTTTAATTTTATTTTGTGATTCTTTGTGTGTAAAAGTGTCTAAGAAATTATTATAATTATATAGTTTCCATCTTGCTCGTTTTTTATCAGCTCTTGAGTTTAAGAAATATAAGTGGCTTCTAATTTTGTGTTCGGTAATCGTAATTTTAAACCATATAAGGCAAACAGATACAGAATTTTTTTTCTTGGTACCGATACCGATACTATTATTTAGCAAAAAATTTATTAGCCTTGTTTTCCTTTCTTCAGAAAAATTCCCCCTCTTGGAAGAGTTTTGGTTTATATCTAAAATCAAGAAATATTGCTAAGATGATGTTGTAGTTGTTGGCGCAAAATAAAAGATTCATATAATGATATGAATCTTTTATTTTGAAACAGTTAGAGTTAAAGGATATACTCTCTAGATCACCTAGCGTTTAATCACTAGAAGCATTCTTAAGAAAATGTTTTAAAAATTGTTTTTGAGAAATAGTGTCTAATATGATACTGTTTCTTTCATTTAAGCAGCGACCTTACATGCTCATAAAAGCTTCATTGCCATACAATACCATAGAAATACTTGCCATACAATAGTAGAAAAAATTATTAATTCTGCTCTGTTTAAAATAATTTTTACATTATCTATTATTTTTGAGTAACTCTTAAAATGTTTTCTGAATTAAATGGAGCTCGCATTTAATTGTACAACGATGAAATGCTTTGTATAAAAACATATTTCAAAGATTTAATGTGAAAAACTTAATTACTTGATATTTGCTTTGAAAAAAGTTGATGATATCCACGTTAATGTATTTTTGATTGCCTTCAAAATTTAATTAATCTTCAATACATTTCCTCTGTGTTTTGCAAAAAAGTGGACTTCTTATTAATGTTAATAATGTCATGACTTCGAATGCATCATAATGCTTACAAATAATGGAAACTGAAATGAATCATGCTCAGTTGACAAGCTATATTATCTGTTGTTCTTAATAGCATGTCCAAAAATATATCTGAGCATCAAAATCAAGCATTAGCAAAAGAAACAGAAGTTACTGAAAACAATTGTTCTTCGGTTAGTATTGTAATATTGTGTTTAAGAAATCTTAGAACCACCAAACTTTAGTTCTACGACGGTTTCAGATTTTCCATTTGCAAACTCTTTCTACCCTGGTAAGTCAATTATTTCACAAAGCAATCAATATTTTCATAGCAACAATGCAACTTTTAAAATAATTCAAAATTTTAAAAATTATTTAAATACTTGTACTTTTATGGAGTATATGTTTTTATCAACGCAGGTAATGGAGATAATAATGTCTTGGCATATCCTAAGGCAACCGCACGGAAAAAGATTGCGAAAGAAGCATACTTAGCCAAGCTGAAATATCACCAAGAAAAAATCCAACAGGAAAGAAAAAAATGCAAAAGAAAACAACAGCAACTTATCAATGCTGTTAAGCGACTCAAAGAAAAAGAAGAAAGAAGGTAATGGCCTAGAAAAGAAAATTAGAAACTTTCGCATTCAAAAAAACCCTTGGTTTTATACTTTCTTTATTAATTAATTAATGGTACAATTGAGCATACAAATTAACTAACGAGATTTAATCTCACTTACCTGTATATAATGTCGCGCTAGGCAATTATAAGTTCTTTTTCACACAGTGGGTGAATTTAAATCAACATGGCGAGATTGAGTTCAAGTGGACTAGAATCAGTGCTTTTGACACACTGTACAATTTATAATGGTACTGCCAACTACTCTCATAAAATCTAAAGAATTCTACATAGTTTTGTAGCTGAAGGAATAAGCTATCTAATAATATATAGCGCAGCTGTGTAAGTCTAATAACAGCCTGTCAACATCAATTTCAGTGCGAATGTGGGCGAGTTTCGATTAAGTTACTCTAAAGTTAAAAAAGTGATAAGAAATATTCTATTCAGACTTTAAAAGTAGCTCTAATTGATACTAGAAAAAATAGTTTAGTAGTTTGTTGTGCATCAAAAAAGTATTAAATATCCGAGATAATCCGAAAGATAAAAAAATGACAAGCGAAAAAAAAAGGATTTGGACCTGTAATGACAAAAGGACTAAGAAAAACCAATAGTCAGTTGGCTTATAAGTTGCGCAAAACGCGGTCTTCTAATAAGAAACGTTGAGTTAATGAAAACAGTGGCTAAAATACGAATGCTAAGAAGCCACTAATTGCCACCTAAATTCAAGAACGGTTATCCTTGTATATTCTGAATTAGAAATATGTTTAGGGCGAAACAACAACGTAGCATTAAAAAAGCCAGAATCATTAAGTAGAGTTTGTTGTTTGTTTCAACAGGTCAAATTAAGGATTTTTTAAAAGAAAATCTATGATTTTTTTGTAAGACGCAATTATATAAAGCATCTCAAAAGGTCAAGTTTTTTCATAAATCTTAACAAAACTAGCATTTTATAAATGGCAAACGTTTCTGTCTTTGTATGAAAAATGGTTGGCAAAATAAATGCGATTAGAAACGAATAAACCAAAAAAATGAAATTAATAAGATATTTTTTTTAAGTATTGAATAAAAGTCGATGAATGAATGTATCATAAAGTCAGAGGAAAAAAACGGCTTTGAGAAACGGGCATTTATCCATTCAATTATCAAAAAATACATACATATAATTGTCTTGGAAGAAATATACCCGCTGAAACACTTCAATTGAAGGTAACAGGTTTTTAAATTTTCGTTTTTAATTATTCTGGTTAACATAACTTTTATTGCCTAAAGAGAATTATAGTTTTAATTCTTGCCTTAGTAACAAATTAGAGGAATTTACACACAGTCTTATTTTTAAATGGCATAAAAGCCAAATAAAAAGTTTGAAAAAACTTAATTTAATTTTCTTTTGCAGATCCAAGAGTTGATTTTTCAATAGTTTTGACTGAATCAATTGATACAAAAATATCAAACAGGTTTTCAAATTTGAATTCAAAGCCAGAAGGATTACTTGAAATCATGCGACAAAAGAATGATGGTGATTTTACTTTAAATTTGCTCATTATACAACCGCAGATAAACATACTCACGGAAAAATATTCAAATTTAAGTTGTTTGTTATTTACTATAATGAATTCCTTTATTCCATTTGCATTTAATATTATGACAAAAGTATCTAATCATTTTAGAATGTTCTTTAAGTACCAGAACTGTTTGAAAAGAAAACTAAGAGGTGGTTCAAAAAACGAAACTATGGTGTTTTAACTAGTCAGCAAATTATTGAAGAATTTCAGAATAAAAAACGAGGCCAAAGAAAAGACGGAAAAGGTAAAAAATAAAAGAAGAATCATTCGTGCAGAGCGAAAATTTTTTTTGACTGATAAAAATATAAACACTAAAAAGAAGAAACATTTAAACGTGTCATTTTTCAACACTCAGTTGAAAAGTTCAACTGAGCTTATTTAGTTTGAATATCTTTATGACGTCATTCAAAACAGTATTTGGGGCACCTCACAGGATAAGAGAACAAGTCTTAGAAATGGAGTTATTAGCACTACTGTATAATAGAAAGAAAAATAATCAAAAAGAAAAAAAATTTAACTTAATATCTTTATTTTTGACCAAGTTATAACTATTTGTGCGGGACAACGACCGGAATAGCGTTTTTGAGAAAATTAAAGTTGAAAGTTCGCATAGTTTAAAAATGTTATAAATTCAGTTTGATGAAGAAGTTAGTGGTTATTTTCTGTTTTTAAATGCATAATACAGTTTGATTACGGGTACAAATTTTCACATCAAATAAATTTCAGTAACTCTTTAAAAATAGAAAAATAGAAACATAACTGAAAAATCAAAAAGGTACCAACTCTTAATTAAATACAAAATTTTGTACCTGCTTTTCGTTTGGGGCAAACTGGAACTGTTTTCAGGATTTTATTTATATGTCCAACTTGTTTGCAGTAAGAACGTGTGGACGGCTTTCTTTTAACCGGAGGCAAACCCATCGAAAAATCTAGATTGCCAACCGTTTCTTGAACTGTTTTGCAAAAATTTGCTGCTCTGACCTAGAAATAAAAAATAATTTAAGATAATTAGTGATGTTTTCATTGCTTAAAGCCTAAATGTTAAGTCAAATATATCCGTATTTTAATTCTCGTAATGATGGTAGGTTAAAAAATAATAAACCTGGGTAAACCTTATCCTGTCAACTTGTGGCTTCGGACAAATTAAATCTTTCCCGCGTTCTGGAACAAAAATTCGGATGCTATCGTAGAGATACCATTTTCTTTCTGGTGAGAGAAGTTTAGGTTGTAATATTTGTGGCGTGGTAATTTTTTAGATGAGTTGGTGTTGCCATATTTGGAATTCTACCTCCACACTGTCCGAATCAATCTTACAAGTAATCACTCCAGGTTTATCAAATTAAAATATGAAAGAGTGCCATTGCTTGATATTAGGAATCGTTTTAAAATTAGGTGAAAGCTAACCATGAGCGAGACTAGGTTTTTTCAAACCGAGACGAGACCGAGACGAGAAGTTAGTACTTCTCGTGAGACCGAGAACGAGACGAGACGAGAAATTTAACAATTTTAGAAAACAAATTTATTAAAATCCAAGTAAAAAAAAAATGTAAACATGGTTTTGACAAATAGACACAAATGACATTTGTCAAATGTAAACAACTTTTTCAAATATTAATTCAAAATTTTTCCAAAAACTTTTCCAACAAGACAATGTTTTCTCTGATTAAGATGATTTGTTCTACTTTTTCTGGGTGTAAGTTGTTTTTGGATGATCGGACGACATTTCTACCTGAGCTAAAAAATCTCTCTAATTTAGTTGAACTTGCTGGACTAGCTAAAATTTGTCTAGCTAATGAAGAGAGTTCTGGCAATGTATTTGAATGCAATTTCCACCAATCAAGAATCGGAAAGTCTTTTTTGGCATCAGGGAGATATTCATACTGGCACATTTTGCTCAAAATAGGATTCAGATGTTGGCTCTTGTGTTTCAAGTCTGACGTTTAACATGCGCTTTGCGGAAAATCTGCTGAAAGGACTCTGGCAACAGGTTGGCACTCAACATTATCCTTAACCTGTGAGGCTAACCATTCTTTGGTTGTTTGAAATTTTTTGAAGAGCTTCAAGTGAAGTCCCTTTAAAGCAGGATTTAAGTAGTTTGCTGCAGCGCTCAATAAGTTTCCAGTGTGACAAAGAGGAAATCTTTTCTCAATGCAGCTTTTTAAGTTTTTTGTATACAAGACACCGTAGCCATTTTTTCCATCCGTCTCAATAAGTTGATCAATTTTGTCATGGATTAAATAAAGAGAATCGGCGACAGTGTTAATTGTTGGAATAGACTCAGCCGACCACGTTTCTGTAGCTTCTTTAAGTGGTGCCAAAATTTCTAATGCTCCCTCGATTGATTTCCACTATGATGCACTGATGGTCTTTGAAGAAAAATATCTTCATTTGCACATAAGCTGATAATTGCACTCTGATGTAGGACAGATGTAGGACAGATAGATGTAGGACAGAAGCCATGCAGTTTAGTTCACTATTCCATCTTGTGTCGATAGATTGGCGTAACTATCTAAAATTGATTCCTTGAGCGTCTGATTCTGATTCAAGCAACTCAGCTGCAACTGTTGACTGGTGAGTTAAAGAAGCCAAATCTTTGCATGTTTGCAACGCATCATCCATTCAAGCAGTTATTCCAAATGAGTCTCGAACTGCACATTGCAAAATATGATTGTTGCACAAGTATTGGTCAAGGCGCTTTGACAATTTGATTGCAAGTTTCATGTTTCTTGCCTCTTCGTTCACGCAATACATTGGCAAATCAAGAGGCAAATTTAGTTCTTCTAAGAAAGAATCCAGCTTTCCTTCAATTAAGATACCTGTGTGTGTGCCTGGGAACTGTTGGACATGGGTGTCCAGTGATGTAGTTTCCAATTTTCTTCAATAGCATGAAAAGTCCAAGAGATGAAGCTGTCCTGAACTCTAGAAGTCCAAAGGTCAGAAGTAAATGCAGCACTTTTTAGATTTGGCGTAATCTCCGTTATTATGCTCTTCATTTCAGCATGAACTTCTCTTGACCAAATTGAAAGCTTTCTTGAATATGTTGTTCTGTGATTAAGGCTCAATTTAGGGTTTGCAATGTCAATCAATTTCTTGAAACCTCTTCCTTCGACTGCTGAAAAAGATGCCAGATCAGTGCAAAAGTAATCCAGCATTGCAGAGTCAAATTGTTTTTAAATTGTCTTTGTCATATTTGGACTTTGTTTCAAGCATTTCGACCATGGTTCGTTGTTTCTTCTTAGGAGGAGGAAGAAGAGAGTCGTCAGTTTTTTCAGAATACTCAACGTAATCTTGGCTGTGTTTTTTTTCGAGGTGATGATGAAGTCCGCTTGTGTTTCCATCTTTTGTTTTCAAAGACTTTTTGCTCGCCTTGCATTCAGCACCGTCACTTGTTTTTTGAAAATATCTCCAGATTTTATTTTTTCTTGCTGACATTTTTGATCGTTGAAATGAGGCAAGAATATTTCTTTTCAATATGAACAATATGTGTCAAGTTGAATTCCACTGGTAAACTAATGAAATTAAGTCGAAAGTCCACCATTTTATACAAAAAGTTTTTGTATTTAAAATCTAATTAAAAATATTTAAATTCTAATTAAAATTTTTTAATCAGATTTTTAAAAAATCTAATTAAAAAATTTATTTAAAAATCTCATTAAAAATTTAATTTGTTTTTGTCAAAAACAAATTAAATTTTTAATTAGATTTATTAAAATCACGGAGTCAAAATATTAATTAATTAAAAAAACAAATTATTAAGCATTTTGTAAGTTATAATAACTTTTAATTTGGAAAATAATATAATATTTAAGTCTAATTCTACTTCTCGCGAGAATTTTCTATTTCTCGTTTCTCACGAGAAGTCCCATTTCTCACGAGAAACGAGAACGAGACGAGATCTCGCTCATGGTTAGTGAAAGCTGTTCTTGCCAATCATATGTTGGAACAAAAATTAAACCATTCTTGTTGCGATGATGACTGATTAATTCAATTTTGAAATTGGAGTACTAGCTTCTATGCATGCAGCAAACTCTTTGACCGAAGCTACTTCACTTCGCCGAAACTTGGATTTCAGAATCCCAAATGACCGACAGGCAAAAACATAATAGTTATTTTTTGGTTTAACCCAACAGCTACTCTCCAAGAGAAATACTGCATTACAATGTTGTTTTTTGTTATTTTGCCCTACGCAGTTGTTAGCATGGCAATAAAGGGTATATTTGATCGAACATTTATGTTCAGCAAGGTAGTGACAAATCATACTCAAAATACAGTTTGCACCCTTTCCGGTTAACATGTTTTCAGGTATCACATAACTGTGCTGAACACAGGCCGATTCATTTGCAATACCAAAAATCCCAAATTTAAACGGATTTAAAAAAATAGATAGGTCCAGGTTGATCTGATAAGTTTAGTAGAAAGATTTGCTGTGCATAGTCAAAAGAAATGTGTGAAATTTTTTTTTTTTTGCCAGTTTGATACAATTATGATAAACGGAACGCTCTTTCTCAACTAACTTTAGATGATTTAACGTCTCAGTTATACGCTCTCGCTGGAATTCTACTTCTAGATTAACCATTTCAGGCATTTTTATAGTTTTATTCTGACACACACTGCATAAGTCCGAGCGCGGACGTTGGATAACAATAAAAGGCAAGGTCATTCTCCAAATCTTCGAGAAAGCTATAATTTGTGGCGAATGTATTCAAGATAGTTCACATGCGGATTTATATTTTTCATGTATGCTTTTCTTTGTCTCCCATAACGGAAGAAGCATCATCCGATGATCTCTTATTCTTCGAGTTTTTCCGGGTAGAACTAGTGCATTGTTTTCAGCATAATTCATTATAAATTGAACAACTGCTGTGGCATCTACTTTTGTACAAGTATTTTTGGGTTGTCTTCCAGTATTGCTATGCCTACGAGGAGCAATTCCAAACTTAATGACTCGCCTGCGTAGTAGACGTTTACGTTTACAACCAATCCCATGCAAAAACAGGAATGTATTCAAACATATCTTGTATCCGTAAAACCGATAATCCATCAGTGTTTTTGATGAAAGTTCATTTTAATCTTCATAACAATTACAACACATTAGCCTTTCACTCGTGTGGAGCAGAGCACTTAACTGGGCAACAATATTGTCATTCAGTTTGTTTTCATGATCAAACATCCCATCAATCTCAAAACATTGTAGTCTGTATTTGCGTATTTCTGAATGTGAGAAGCGCGCCATATAGTTTTTATTTTTTACTCCTTGATTACATCCACAACCAGATTTTATAAATTTTTGTATTTTTTCCTCATCTTCATTTTCAAATAACTGTGAGTAAAGTGAACGGATAGGAATTATTGTCTTAATGGTGTTAACAAGAACAACAATGTCATTTTGGATCGTCAGTTCACCCTGTGAAGTTGAAGCCAATGGTGCATTCTCACTCATTGATTTATTGTGCAAAGTCGAAGTTAAAGGTTGATTCTCATCTATCGCCGCTTCTAGTTGCTAGAAGCTTGGTTATCAGATGAGGAGGCTGAATAAGTGCGAATTTCATAACTGCGAATCTGCATAAGTGCGAAGCAGTTGCAAAGACTGGCATAAGTGCGAACTGGCACAATCGCGAACTGGCAGAAGTGCGCCGAATGAATTTGCAAACATTGGCATAAGTGCGAACTGGCATAAGTGCGAACTGGCATAAGTGCGAATCAATTGCAAAAACTGGCATAAGTGCGAACTGGCACAAGCGCGAACTGGCATAAGTGCGCCGAAAGAATTTGCAAACATTGGCATAAGTGCGAACTGGCATAAGTGCGAACTGGCATATGTGCGAATCAATTGCAAAAACTGGCATAAGTGCGAACTGGCACAAGCGCGAACTGGCATAAGTGCGCCGAAAGAATTCGCAAACATTGGCATAAGTGCGAATTGGCATAAGTGCGAACTGGCATAAGTGCGAATTGGCATAAGTGCGAACTTGCCAATTCGCCACTTATGCCAATTTGCACTTATGCCAATGTTTGAAAATTCTTTCGGCGCACTTATGCTAATTCGCGCTTGTGCCAGTTCGCACTTATGCCAGTTTTTGCAATTGTTTCGCACTTATGCCAGTTCGCACTTATGCCAGTTCGCACTTATGCCAGTTCGCACTTATGCCAGTTCGCACTTATGCCAGTCGCACTTTTGCAGATTCGCAGTTATGAAATTCGCACTTATTCAGTCGCCCCTATCAGATCAATCAGACATTAAAAAATCATCATCAAAATCATTTTCACGATCTCTATATTCAAAGAAATCGTGCAGGGCATCGTTGAATTTTGATGGATCTAAACCATCAGTTCAACAACTATTCAAAAGCTTTGCTATATCAGTATTTTTAGAAGTATGGATTCACGATTCATAATAACTAAAAATCATCAATATCAAACGAGTCATTAAAATTAAACTTAAAGTTTAATTTTATCTGAACTTTTTTCTACACCTAACGTAAGTCGGCTCTTATCGTTGGTTTGAAATACTAGCAGAAATTTCCCAACAAATAGTTGTTTATTTGTTATAATTAATTTAATGTGTATGAACATCACTGCATGCACTTCTATATAAGTACAAAAAAACCGCAATGCATAGTTACATTTATTTTTCAACAAAGAAAAGTATATTTAAAATTATTTCTTTATTTAATCTAATAATTGTTTTATCAATCAATAATTGTTGGTACTATGATTAAAAATATAACAAAAAATTTAACAAAATATTTGGTCACCATACTCGGTTTACAGGGTTAATAAATAACATACAAACAATTTTTCAATAACTTCTTAGGATTTTTCAACGATTATTGATCAAAAATAAAAAGTATTATATACTGGCACGCTAAAACTTTAATGATACAGCATAAAAAATAATTAACAAGGAGTTCTTTACTTCTAGGGGAGAGAGCATTATCAAAACTGATAAAGAGTTGTTATCTTTTCGATATTTAAAAAAAATCCCTTTTTGCAATTACGAAAAAAAATTTTCACAAAAAAACACCTAATATGTATTGTAATAAGATAAAACTATTAAAAAAAACAATAATCTCGTTTTTGAATTTTTTGACCTGACTAACTATTATGTCAAATATCTCTGTAATTAGAAACTAAGGCTTGGTACCTTTTACTGTTAGGTGCCTCATTTTTGTACTGATTTTGTAATTGATTCGTTGTAATTGAAATCTATTATTATTAATAAAAATATTTGAATACGCATGATAAGTGTTTTTATGCTATAAAATGTAATACTTATTATTGGAAGTCTCTAAAGTTAAACATACTGTGTCTACCTCTGTACCAATTAGACTGTCTTTCCTATGGATATTCAATTTCATTTACAGTTTGTTAATGTATATTTGAAAAATTATTATGCTTAGAAGACGAGACTTAGTGCATTTTTTTTAAGACGTAACGACTCACGTTGCATAGAAACATGCTCTAAAAACTTGCAACACATCCCCAGAAATTTTTTTTGTTTATCATCAGATGAATCTTATTCCAAATATGTTAAAAAAAACTTTTTCCACAAGGGGCCCGGGTCCAAAATTGTATATTTTAGACAAATACTTAGTAATTTTGTTGGTCAAGATAGTTAACTAAGAGCCATGTGGCCTAGTCAAACTTCTAGAATGCTAATATTGGTTTCAATTGAGGATGACTTGAATAAGAAGTTTAAAATTCCTCTCATTTACCCTCTGAAATAACTTGAATGGTCATAACTTTTAAACGAGAAATTTTTTTTCGATGAAATTTGACATCTGTCAATGAATTTCAATTTAGTTCTATAAAACACAAAAAAAAATTTGAAAAATTCCTTTTAGGAGCCATACCCTAGGGGTGGACTATTGGGGGTCCAATAGGTTAGCTATAATTACTTTATCGCAATAAAAAAAAATTTCTGATCTATATTGTTAGATTATTATTTATATTTGCATGCCATATATCATCAAATCATATATCAAAAAATTATGTTAAAGAATTGTTCATAGGATGTTAATATTGTACTTTTTACAAACTACTTGCAAATTGAAAGCTATTTTAGAAGTGCTTGTAGTTGTAAGCAACAACTGCATTTTTTAGCGCTTTAATATAGTTAGGGCCGTGCTGTCCGACTTTTCTCATTTGCCAAAACTGATTGAAATTCTGTTGAACTTCGAGAGCTTGTTCGGTCTAGTAATCTAAGCCTACAGAATATAAAATGTACAAAATAAATTATAGTCTATTTAATAAATAATCGTTTTCAGCTGCCTATATTTTAAGACAACTTATTGCCAGCATTGCCTTCCAAACGATATTGCCCTTGGTAAGATACTCTGCAGATGTTTATCGTAGACAGATATCAGTTGACAAACTATAATCTGCTTTCCTTGTTTTCAAACAATTTTTTTTCGATCTCTTTTATAATTTTGTCTACAACACCTAATAGTATATGTAGACCGGGAATATTTATAAGCTTTATTATTTTTTATTTTTGAACCCCGTTTAATAAAAGGAGTCGAACAACATTTGTGATGTTTTTACATTTTTTTTATTTTGTACCATCAGATATGCTTTCGTCGTATAGTTTGTACAAAGGTTTTAAAGAATAATAATCAGCTTTTTAAAAGTTAGGAGATGAGATCGTGCAAAACAGACAAGGGTGCTTTGATGTTGCAGTTTGTTTTCCAACCAACTGAAGCAAAACCTTAAGATCTTCAGATACTATGCAATCTAAGAAAGAAATGTTCAATTTATCCAAAATTATCCGCAGATTATGGTATTTTTTTGTCGAATGAAAGCAAAATAGCCTGTATAATAGTTTTATGTACACTTGAACCTTTTTAATCTTTGAACGCATATCCGTCGCACTTCCTCAATTTATTTAGGATTTTATCATTTTCCAACTCTGATATTAGGGTGATTGATAGAGTAACTTTAATTAATCTCTGCCCTCCATCTTCATCTAATTTGATATCAATATCATTTGTTTTCTGATGCCTGTGATTAAACACCATTGCTACAATCTCTTTAACGTCATTGCAATACACCATAGGAGTATCTGTTTCTACCATCTACTTATGCATAAAAAATCAAAATAAATGATACAGATTGCATTCTAGTTACCTAAAAAAAACTGTAGGTAATAGACTACTGACCTCTTTGTTTTCATTTACTCCTAATTACAATGGGAATTTCAAACCAAATAATTTTCGGATCAGCTTGTTATTCTCAGTCAGTTTAATATGAAAATCATGGATTCCATACTTTTCCGTCCTCTTTCACTCCTCAGAAAGTGTGCAACTTCAATTGCATTGCAATTTCTTAGAAGCTATTACAAAATTATTCAAAAATTGGTAAATCAATTAAAAAAGTAAATTATTAAAAAAAAATTTTAAGCGTAAAAACCTTACCTAGTAGATAGTTTTAGTTGAAGTTTATTCAATTTATCCAAAGAAAAGAAAAGTTTCTTAATCTCAGTCTTTCCGAAAAAGACAAGTTGCTTTGAACCTTAAGTTTTCAAAGCTAAAGTTTTCCCTGATTTATGCTCCAACCTTTGATAGACCTAGACAGAACTTTCTCTCTCAAATAAGTTTTGCTGATACTTTTTGCAGGTTTATTTGAAACGTCTTAGGTGCTTATACAAACAAGTTTTCCCGAAACACATTTAATCATTGGGGCCAATTTTTTTTCCATTTTTGGTTTGCGCCTATTTTTACATTTAAAACATTCACATTTTCTCCCTCTAATAACTCTTGTATTCAGGCCTAAATTTCATAGCGTATGTCTAGAAACTATAATTGCCATAATAACGTAACTAAATTTTAACTAAAGTACATTATATATAAGTATGTATATTTTACCTTTACAACACGGTCGCATAGTGAAATAAGGGTCAGTTCCAGCAAACTTTTTTTATTAAAGCATTGTATGAAGATCTGAGTTATTAACTGTATAATCTTTCCAGAATATAGTTTTGATAAAATTTAAGTAATCTTTTTTTTTATCTAGATTTAAATATGTTTTTTCATCATTATTTATAGGCCTTAAATGCTTGCTTTTCCTGAAGTAGCAAATGCAAAACATTTTAACAAAATCAATGTGTTCTTTCGTATGATCAGGCATTTTAAACGATTGCTTCAAATTAAAACTTCTGATTGATAAAATATGCATGATGATTCGGCCTCATTAACTAGGTTTCAATGTAATGACCAAAAAGCATGTTTTAGTTCATACGTCAACGCGTGTAAAGAGTTATTATTTCAATTATTAACAATTAGCGACGGCAGCCGTTGCTAATCGTTAATATTTAAGATAGAAATTGTAACTACTGAATTCTAGTAAAAGTAATAATTGAAATAGCGATTTTAGTAAGTAGTTAATAAAGTTAATAGTTAAGCTTGCTTTTCACTTTTGAAACGCGAAATACATGCTTGCGGGCATGATTTTTTTATGCAACTTTGTGGTGTTCTAGAAGATCCTCCATTCACTAACCACCCCCACCCCCAAGGTATAATTCCTAAAAGGAACTTTTCAAAGTTATTTTAGGGGGTAAATGAGAGGAATATAAAACTTCATATGGAAACAAATCTTAAATAAAGGGAGATTTTTTGATCAAATTTGAAATCTGTGGATAAATTTTGATCTAATTTATGAAATTAAAAAAACTTTTATGATCTTAGGAGACGTAGTTCTAGGAAAGGGGCAATTTGGGGTCGGGACAAGGCTGTGTTAGCTCCAATTATCTGAACTTTATGCAAGTCATCCTTATTTGATACCAGTATCAGCATGCTAGAAATTTAAGTACGCCATATGGCTCTTAGTTACCTATCTTAAACAACAAAATTACAAAAAACAAAGTTGTTTTTTACATATTTGGAATAAAGAAGAGTTTTCTAATGATAAACGCAAAAAAAAATTTCTGAAGATGTGTTGCAAGTACTTAGAGAATGTTCTCGTACACTGTGGGCTGTAATTTAAATTAATATCAAGATTTCCCAGTGGGCACAGGACCTAAATAAGACGTCTTTTGAACGTTCAGAAGACGTCCGAAACGTTTAAAAAACGTTTAAAAGACGTCTTTTTTACGCCCTGTGTCCACTGGGTTGTTTACAACCATATATAAAGCGTTTTAATTTAGTCTTTTTTTAACGATTATAAAGCGTTTTGATTGGTATTTTGGTTCAACCTCATCATGCTAATTGACATACGGAAGCCACATACCAAGATCCGCATAAAAAATGCAAAGAACCATAAATATGTTTATATGAAAAAAAGCTTGTTTATTTATAAAAAAAAAGTCGCAAAAAAGTATAAATGTTTAGGAATTATGACATGAAAAAAAAGTTTGAAAAATGAGTCATACAAAATAACACAATAAAAAATTGTATCAAAATTGGTAGTAAATTGTCTTAATTCTAGATTGTCTTAATTTTATTGTGGCAGAAGTATCTAAAATCAGATTTTGTTACCAAAAAAGTGTTATAGGAAAAGATCCTCCCGGAAAAAATCCCCCTGGAAATAATCCCTCCAAAAATATTCCCCCGGAAAATATCCATCTGAGAAACAATTTCCCTGCAAAAAAAAACCCCGCAAAAATTTTTTTTCTAAATAAAATTTTTTATAATTGATAAATTGCCTTCCTAAACCAAAACCCTCAGTCATTGTAGCGGAACTCCTTGCATGTTCTATCTATTTTTCATTCGATGCATGTACAATCCTTGTATCTCCTACCTATTTGTCAGTCAATAAATGTACACTACTTGCATGCTCTACCTATTTGTCAGTCGATTTATGAAAAATAAAGAATTAAGTTTTTGCTAGTAACATAATATGAATGTATACAGTGGGCGGCCAAATTATTAGTTACACTTGCAAAAAATATCATATTAACCATTATAAGCTTTTTTACGTATTCTTATGTTAAATTTTTTTATAAATTCTAATATAAAGTCCTACTTGCTTAAATAAATATATTTTTTTATAAAGTAAAACACTTATTTAAACACTGTTACAATTTTTAAGCATTTATTTATAAAAACTCATAATACAAAATATTTTTTAGTATTTCGTTGGGTGCCTTTTGCATCAATTACTACTTATATCCTTCTTGGCATACTTTAGATGCAATTCTTTACGTTTGCTTTTAATCCCTGATCATTATACCAGGGATTATTTGTGAATCTATGAGAATTTTTTTGTCGGTTTTAGTATCATGCCTAATTATCCGCTTTAAAAGTTCCCAGGCGTTCTCTATTAGGTTTAAGTTGGGAGAATTGCCAGGCCACGGTAAAACAGTAACATTTTTTGACTCTAAATATCTTGTCACTAATTTAGCTTTATAGCATTGGGCAGAATCATGCATAAAGATACATTTATATGGATCAGAAAACCAATAATGTAACTGAAGAAATAGTTTGGTAGCTAATACTTTTTTATATTTACCCTGGTTTTTTATTCCTTCAATTATATAAATAAAGCTGCAGCCCTTATCACTTAAAACTGATTACACCATCATCTTTAGGTGGTGTTTTACCGTCTCAATAAGTCTGGGTTATATTCATCTTCTTTCCTTTGTCTAACAAAAGAAGAATTATCCATTAATATTTCAAATTGGAACTCATCTGTGAAACACACCTGAAAATAAATAAAAATAATAATGTAAAAACTCATATAAATGTTTTAATAAGTGATGCCGTTGTAATAAACAGTTAAATAAGTATTTACTTATATTTCCCCAATCTTCAACAGAGATATGTTGGTGTTGTTTAGCTTAAGTGAAGCGTTTTAATTTTATTGGTGAAGTAAGTTTAGGTTTCCTCGAAGGTCTGTAGCATTTAAATCCCAGTTCTGCTACGCAACGCCATCTAGTTTTGTTAGAATTCTTGATACTGGTTTCTTGTATGATTTTAGTAACTGCTTATGTACTTTTTCTTTGGTTTTCAACACAAATATAATGAATTGCCCGTTCATCTCTCAGGGTGGTGATGCGTGGCCTCCCACATTTTTCAATTCTGGCAATTTGTACAGGTAATTTTTTTATCAAGTTTACCTTCAATTCTGCTTACTGTCATCACAGAAACTTTATCTAAGTTTGCATTTTTTCTTTGGGAGTGATTTGAATGTTTTAATGAAGCAGATAGTACTGAAATTTTTTTGTTTGATATATCTTTAGCTTTTCCCATTTTTAAGCAGCAAGGTTCAAATATTTTTAGTTAAAATTACTAATTGATCTATAAAAATGAGTCAGAGTTCCAAAAATACCAAACAGTTGACAAAAGTTTCACTTATTACGCATGCATTGTCACGCAAATAATAACTTTGCAAAGAATATGCAAAAAGACGTATTTCGCAGGTTTTTTCACATTCTAGCTTATCAATGCTAAAAACTGCCACAATTATTTACAAATGTTACAACTTCATAAAAAAAATGTAAAAAACTATTATTGATATTAAAATCTTTAAGAATGTAAGAGTAGAAGCAAATTTATTCATTTAAAATCTATATTTAATTATAGTTTTTGTGAAAAAACAAACTGTAGCTAATAATTTGGCCGCCCACTGTAAAATATCTATATTGCAAACAAATATTATATTGATATATCGTTTATTTTACGCGCTGTAAAGAAAATCCTAGGGGATTTTTTCAGGGGGTTTTTTTCCTTCTACCCAAAAAAAAAATTGAAATGGCAGTATACCTACAGCCTTTTATTTTAATGATTGAGGAAAAATTCTTAGAAAAGTATTATGATCATTTGAATGTAACAATTTTGTAACGAAAACAAAATATTGTTCAAAAGTAAGATATTATTCGATTAACTTTTATGGAACACAATTTTCAACAACCAAAGAACAAAGGAAAATTCAATAAACAAAAAGAAAAAGGTATTTTGATCTTGAAAGCTAAAGGGAACAATACAAAGCTCGGCTTTTAGATTTATTTTAGAAGTCTAATAGAAGTAGTACTCGATAGTTTTTTTTAGTAGTCATTTCATAAGATTTTTTTTTTTACTCAAAGTTACGCAAAAATGTTTGGATAATTGAGGCAAACTTAAGTCTTGTTTTTTATTATTTTGTTATTTATGTCATTGTTTAAAAAAAAAGTATGTATTTTGATTGAAATTTTCTTTTTAAATGTGAAAGTCACTTTTATGTAAAACTACGTATCTAATTAAGACGTTTACGTAAAACTTTGTACGTAAAACTTTCATGTGTAATATAAAATTCGGCGCGCGTTTCAATCGTTTGAAAGTATACGTTTATTAAAAGTTAATTAAAGGTCTACAATAATGTCTGTTATTAGTCAATATACTAAACGTTTAATTGAAATTCAATAAACGGATACATTGAAAGGTTTGAAATGTACACTTCAAGTCTTTTAGTGCATACGTTTATTAAATGTTGATTAAAGGTTTACAATAACGTGTAATAATAGTCACTATTGATAATGTTTAATCGACATTTAATAAACGTAAACATTAAAAAGTTTGACAAGAACGCTTCAATCCTTTTAATGTAACTTATACGTTTGTTAAAAGCTAACAATATTAACTTTGTTAGTCAATATTCTAAACTTTTAATAAACGTATGCTTTAAAAGATTTAAAATGTAGATTTTTAATCATCCGTCATTTGGTGAATTGTTTGGTGAATTGTTTGTATACTAATCATATTTTTTAGCTAACAAATCTTTAATTCAGTTCATCCAAAAGGTTTGTATAGTTATTCTGGGCTTTTAACTTTTCTGAAGCTATTGGATAAAAAGAATTCCTATATAATGTCGAAAAATTGAAGCCATAGCATAATTGCTGACGGTTTAGTCATTGCTGTTCACTCTTTTTACAAAAAAAACCCACTTTCCTAATAAACATGCTTTAATTCAATTACATTACTTATATGATTCTTAATAGCAAACTTTAGCTTCTCTGTCGGCAACACGTGTTGCGTAACTCGTAAAGATGTTGCGTAAAGATTTTTTTTTCAAAAATGCAACTTTGACTTTTTTAAACAAAGAAATTGAAAAAAAAAAAAAAATTAATTAAGACTTTCTTTATTTATATGCTTTTACCTTAAAAAATTCTAATTTTTTTCATTATCAATATTTCTTTATGAGTATCTTCAGAACGCATTTATTTCATGATATTTTAATTACAATTTTTTAAACATTATTAAAAAATACTTAATTTTAAATTTTAAAATATTACAGTGTCTCACCATTGTGCGTCACTAAGTAAATATAGGATTTTACTTAGTTTTCTTAAAGATTTTTCCAATTTTAACCTTTTTAAATATATTTTTACGGAATTGGGTTAGTCGCTCCTAATTAAGAAAAGCTTATTAAATTTTGTTCGAGTTTTCTTTTTTGAGAGGGGGTTTTATTTTAATTTTAGGGTATATAATTTAGGATTATATTAATTAGGATATTATGTTAAATAGATTATATTAATTAATATAAATAATTTTAGGATTAAAGAAACACAGGGTTTTGATAAATTTTTGAATTACTTTTGATAAAAACCAAACTTTTGCATTGTACTTAAATATTATTAGTTTAATGAAATATTGAATTAATTAAAAACCAAAAAATGTCAAAAAAAGTTTTTAACAATAGTTTTATTCTTGTTTATTTGAGTCCTCAAAAATGGATTGAATCGTGTTACTACGGAGTAACACGATTCAATCCATTAGTCAGTATTTTATTTGATACAAATTGATTTTTTATAAGTAAAAAAATGTTCTGGCTATCTCTGTAAGATACTTCAATTCATTTTTACGGGTATGAATTGTATAAAGAACCGACTCAAATCATTCTTCTTGAACCTTTTTTATTTATAGTTATACAAAGATGAAATGGTATAATAAATAAACACGCTTTTATGTTCAATAAAGAAAACTATTTGCAACTCTTTATTACCGGTAAAGTTAATTAATCCGGAAAAGAGGAAGAAAAATCCGGTTTTTTAAATGATAAAATTTTTTTTTACTAATCCACAAAAATTAGTATATGATGTCCTTTGTATAAGTTATTTCAAAATATTTAATAGTTCTCGAATTATCAACCTTTTTCCTTCTTTAGTAGGAGTGCGACGCTTAATACATCTGCAGCCGTATTCACATCTCTCCGTTAAGCATAACGGAGCTTTTGTCTAAAATTTCATTACAATATTTCTAAGTAAGGAAACGACAAAAGTTTCTATAAGTTCGTTTAAATAAAACTAATACCAAAATAAAACGTTTATGTTTAAAAAATTATATTTTTAAAGAATTTTTTTATCAATGTAGTTAATAATAAGTTTTTGACAAACGCTCCGTTAAGTTTAACGGAGAGATGAGAATACAGCTGCTGTATGATATTTTGCTGACCACGACATTTCATTAAATGATCTGGTTTCTGAATAATGATAAGACGAAAAATTTAAATGATAAAAAATTTTTAATTTTTCCTTAATATCAAATAAAAACGTTTGTGGCGAAAAAAGGCAGACCGAATGTTCTTTTTTTTTTTTCATAATCTCCTTAAAATCGTGCCGTGGCGCAGTAGTAGCGTAGCAGTGGTAGAGCGGCGTGGCATGG
This sequence comes from Hydra vulgaris, assembly GCF_038396675.1. Taxonomy (NCBI): domain Eukaryota; kingdom Metazoa; phylum Cnidaria; class Hydrozoa; order Anthoathecata; family Hydridae; genus Hydra; species Hydra vulgaris. The sequence goes on along the minus strand of NC_088925.1, from coordinate 9,426,478 downwards.
CGCAACCGTTGCGTATATATATATATATATATATATATATATATATATATATATATATATATATATATATATATATATATATATATATATATATATATATATATATATATATACAGTATTGGCCTTTAATAACAATCCATAATGTTATTTTAGTATAAACATATGTTTGAAATTGAATACTTTATAAACTAAAAGTGATTTTTTGCTTTTTTGATTTAAAGTTTTTTTTATGGAAATAAATCAAACAATCACAACATAATTTTATTATAAAATAATAAAAATTTAAAAAATTAAAAACTAAAATATTGAAATTAAAACAAGTCTTCATTTGCATCAAAAAAAAAATGTGGTCAAAATTAACAAATTGTAAAAACAAAACTAACAAACCTTGATAAAAAAGAAATAATATATTGTTGACAATCCTTTTGCTTTTAAGCATTCGTTTATATGTTTCGGCATGGAGTTCACTTAATTCTGAGTAATTCCTTTTGGAACACTATTCAGTAATTTTGTTACTAATTCTTTCAGCTGATCCAGATCTTTTATTTTAATTTTACCAAGATTGTGGTTTAACCTAGAGCATAAACTCTCTATGTAATTGAGATCTGGACTATTGGCGGGCCAAGACATGGTTTTCATGTTGTTTTCTTCATGCAATTACTTGCAAATCTTAGCAGTATGGAGATTCCCATGTCTTTTGAGAAAATGTCAAAAGAAGCCATTTAATAATTATCTAATTCTAAATATCTTTGAGCCTTCCATCAAATATTTTGATGGAAGGCTCAAAGATATTTAGTCACCTTCACAGTTCTTCATCATGCCTATTCTACCACTACCATATTTTGTTTTATACGTAGAACAACTTGGATCTACTTTTTCATGTTGCTTTCTTCTCAGCATTACTTTGTTTTTTATTAAACCAACCTCAATGTTTATTTCATCTCTGAAAATAATGCTGTGCCACAACTATGAGTTCAACTTCTGGTCTAAATTTTATGAGCTAGACACCAGATTTTTCTTGTTTTCTGATGTTTTATCAACAGACGTGGTTTTAAGTTTGTATTTAGATGAAGCTCTGTCAATAATGGAGAATGAGTTGGTACTTATATAATTTTTACATTATGAAGAGGATGAGAGATGTTTGTTAGTATTTGAGGTTTTATCAAAGTTGAGATGTTCCAAAGTCCTTGTTGTATAGTGTCTGGTGGCTTTAATGTTGTATGGTGTCTGGTGGCTTTACTGATACAACCAGCATTACAGCTAGAACATACAAATTTATTTAAAACAAAATATTTTAGATAGTTAGGTGAAGGGTCTTTCAATGAGAACATGCTATTAACAATGAAAGGTGTAAAAGGTGTCAAGACTAACTTGACTTATTAATATTTTCTATATAATATTTTCAAATTTATTTATTTAACTTATGTGTATAAGTATTTGAGATTTGTCCAATATAGGGAAGTTTGAAGTAATGAATATCAAGAGGTTTTGAAGAGTGTATGTTTTCTTTAGGAGTCATAAATTGTTTAGTGAAGATTTTAAAGATTTCTTATTTAAGTTGAGAGAGAATGAATTGTTTTGAAGTGTTTGTTTAATATAAATCCAATTGCAGGTAATTTTAAACACCCTATCAAATAGAGTTTTAATTAATAATTAATACCGGAGAGTAATAATTAATACCGGAGAGGCTATGAACATTAGTTAATAGACCGGTGTCGGTTTTTAAAAAAAAATTAAAGTCTCAAGTTTTTGGTTTTTAAAGCTAACTAAAATACCAAGTAAATTCAATTTGTGATTTATTTCTTCTGATTTAGTGGACTTAAGGTTGGGATGTTAATCAATAAAGTTTTGTGCATCTTCTTTACTTTTAAAGATACAAAAGATACGTATTTTCTATATAGAACTACTTTTTGACAATGATATTTTTGTAGCCAAATGTTTTCATGATGAGCCAAAAATAATTTGGCTAAAGTGGAAGTTAGAGGAAACCCCATAAACACCCTATCAATTTGATCAAAAATTTCAATATTAAATAAAAAGTGTGAGGAATTCAAATAACTTTTTTAATTCAGTGCAAATTTTAATATTGGTAGTATTTATTAAATAAGATCGACCGTGATTGAAATTGTTTCGTTTAAAAGGATTAGTTGTAAAACTTTCTACATCAAAAAAACTAAGTAAACGTGAGATAATCTTACCTTCAGTTCATTAACATAAGAAAAACTGTCTTTAGTAGAACGCTTCATGGAGATGAGGTGAGTTAGTTACTTAAGTTAGGTAGTCAGTTACTTAAGAACTAAGATAGTTTGCAACTATATGTTTCTAAAGTTGACAAGATGATAAAGATTTCTAAATATGGGTCTGAAAGATGAAACATTATTATTGGCATTTATTTTGTGCATTTATGGTTTACTGTTTAATCTCGCAATTCTAGAACCTGTGGGATAAAAATCTTTATATTCGTCTATAATAAATAAACTTTTGTTCTTGATTTTGCAAAGCCCAGTGGGCACGGTACGTTTATAAAACGTTTTTTAGACGTTTTTATAAGGTTTAAACCTAATAAAAACGTCCAAAGAACGTTTTAAAAACGTACTGTGCCCTCTGGGAGGTATCTTTGAAGTTGGTCCTCTCTAAGAAGGGTAGGGTCTTTACTTAAATTTGTCATTAACAATTTCATACATTTTTCAAGATAAATGTTCCAATTAATTATAATTACTTCATTGCCTTTGTCTGGTTGTGTTATTATAAAATCAAAGTATTAAAAATTTTTTAATTTTTTAAAGACGCCATGTTTTGTAATTGTGGAGTATGAAGGTTTATATGAAGAATAATATATTTTTGCTCGGTATGAGTTTTATACCTTTAAGTTGAAATAATGAACCATTTTGAAAGCAGTAGATATTTACTTTGACTATAGGGGAATAGTATACTCTAGTCAGAGGTGATTTTACGAGGTGTGTGAGGAGTGTTCAATCCCCCCCCCCCCAACCTATAGAAGGCGATTTTAAAGTTATAGTTGGTTTTTTTACGAATTTAGTTGGCTAGTCGGGTATTTTACACAATTCAGTCGGATAAATTTTAGTTTTAAGAACCCTATTTTTTTAGGAACCAGTCGGTACTTTTTAAGAATTCACCCCCACCTCCTTATTTTTATCGTGGAATCGCCTCTGACTCTAGTTAAAAATATTTTGAGTGCTATTTCTCATCGAAAGTAAAATGAAATTAAATATCAGTTGTAAAGATATAATTTTTTATTTTAAACACTCACAGCAATTTATTCATGTAATAACTACATGAACAAAAAAAATCTGCATCTTCTATGCGTGATTTCTGTGCTTGGCGATGTGTGAACTGCATTTGAAAATAGATGTAACTCTGTGATACGAAGTACGATATTGTAACTTTCTTAAAACTTATTATTTATAACATTGTTTAAACAAAACCGTCTACCGCTAAAACTTATATTTTTCGAGAGATTAAAGTTTATTTATCAACTTTACTAAAATATGCATTTTTCTTTTCCGTGCGTGACTCCACTTTAAACTTAATTCTTTGATAACATTTTTAATGTAAATCATTCTTTGTATACAAAATATTAATATAGATTAGAATTAAATGAGACTAAATTAGAAATTGCCAATTATAATGTTTTAAAAATAATAGACAACATATATAAATTTCTGTTTGTGATTTTTTGGAATTGCTTCCAAGAATTTAACTTAAATTCTTTTAAATAAAAAAAACTCATTCAACTGATAAATAAATTACTATACTTTTAAAACTCTGCCAAATCTCGCGTTTATTTACCGACTACTTTTCAATTTTGTAAATATTATTGGAATGCTATTATTATCAATTACAATATTTTTTTAATTTTTTTTTATCGTTATTTTTTTATCATTTATAATGTATTTTAATGAATACTCTTTCCCCATGTTTAATGAGTTTAATTTTAGAGGATTTTAATGGCTAAAC
>NC_088925.1:9415000-9417500 GCF_038396675.1 Hydra vulgaris | reverse complement strand
GGAAAAATTACAAGTTGTTATGTTTAATTAAATATTTTTTTGCATATTGTTAAATAATACATTGCATAACTAGGGCTTTTACTTGGAATTGCATAAAAGTCTATGTAATAAAATATCAAAACTTGTAACACTTGAATAAAAATTAGAAACTCAGAATGCCTAAAAATTAAATATCTAGCATAATATTTTTTAACAATAATATATTAAACTAAAACCCCATTAATAGCTTTGATTTTGTATAGGTTCGACACATTTTATTTATTAATGACTAATTTTAAAATTTAAAATTCAAAACCATCAAGTAAAATTTAAAATGTTAGAATATCAAATACTTATTGTAAATAAAATCTTTACTGATATCTTCAAATTGGTCAAGCTTATAATAAAGTCTATTTATTAAAAAAGTTGAAGTTAATTGAAACTACTACTACTAACAAAAAAATTCAAAATATAAATCTCTTCAGAGTTAATGGGATTTTATTGTTTATTATTGAAAATGTATTTTACAAAATAGAGTGCTCAATGTTCTTAAAAGAACAAAATAATTAAATATTAGTAGAAAATCACTTAAAAATTTTTTTTTTTTGTCAAGTGATTTTCTACTAATTTATATATATATATATATATATATATATATATATATATATATATATATATATATATATATATATATATAAATAAATAAAATATATTTCAGACAACAGGCATGTACAAATTAGGTGCCAGGTCCATATTTTTTTTTTTTTCAAAGAAAAGTATTATTTTAAACTTTGATTAACTGAATTCATAGAGTGATTCACCAAGGTACATCAACTGTTTACGAAAAGCATGTCTATAGTTTAAGATAATTGATAAGATAAGATGGTAGTCTGAACTCTAAAAGCATGTAAGATATACTATCATATTTGTTGTATCCGAAAAACATTTTAGCACATTTGTTGTAACAATACTGAAGGCGTGCCATTGTTTTATCATTATAATTTTGCCACAAAGGAACACCATATAAACAAATGCAATATGCTTTAAACAGTTTAACCTTCACTCTGGTAGAGCATAAATGAAAGCGTTTAATTAAGGTATTTTTACGTGTGTAAAGGCCCTTCACCTCTTTGATTATATCAAGATCATCGGTAAGGTCAATTTTGATTATATGACCAAGGTATTTAAAAGATTCAACAAAAGCAATTTCACATCCTGACACACATAATTCTGGGAAGGAGTTTGATATAACTTTTGATTTTTGAGTTGGATTAAACACCATACATACAGTTTTCTTGGTATTAAAGGACATGTTAATTAAGGAAGATTCCTTATTTGTAAAGCTAATTAGTTTTTGAAGAGAAAACCAAGAAGGCGCAATTAGAACCATATCATCAGCATAGGCCAACACATTCATGAATATATATATATATATATATATATATATATATATATATATATATATATATATATATATATATATATATATATATATATATATATATATATATATATATATATATGTATATATATATATATATCAGACCAGTTCAAAAAAAATATTTTTTTATAATTAAGTGGCTAGATGTTTAAATGTTGTTAATTGATGAAAAAAAGTAAATCATCAAAGTTTCAAAGCATTATTCCAATATTTAGTAACAGTTTTCTTTTCAATGGGGTCCTAAAATTAAAAAAAAAAAAATACTTAAAAGTAGGTCAACCTGGTACTCAAAAGAAGCAAAATAATATAAAAATTTCAAAAATAATAATCGCTTTATGAAAAATAAATTAAAAATTTTTATTTTTATTAAAAACTTGTAAAAATAAACTTTTTTTATTTCTAGTTAAAAAACCATAGTTTTTGTGCAATTAAATCTAAAATAATAATTGTAGTATGAAATTATCTTTTTTTTTGAAATTTTTATATAATTTCCCTACTTTTAAGACCCAACATGACATACTTTTGAAAAAACTTATTTTTTCAAAATAATAGGGACTAAAACACATTATTTAAGTTTGCAATTTTGAACTAATTTTCCTGACCACAAACCACATCAAATCAAAGGATAGCCCAAATAAAGTTCAAAAATTATTTTTTTCATATACAATTTTCAAATAGTCTAATATATATATATATATATATATATATATATATATATATATATATATATATATATATATATATATATATATATATATATATAAATTAGCAGAAAATCGCTTAACAAAAAAAAAAATTTTTCAAGTGATTTTCTACTAATTTATAATTACTCTGTTCTTTTAAGAACATTGAGCACCCTATTTTGTAAATACATTTTCAAATTGCTTTTATATATATATATATATATATATATATATATATATATATATATATATATATATATATATATATATATATATACATATATATATATATATATATATATATATATATATATATATATATATATATAAATATATAAATATATATATATATGTATATACACAGACCTCGGCGGGAGTAAGTGAGCATAAGAGCGGA
>NC_088925.1:9205000-9410000 GCF_038396675.1 Hydra vulgaris | reverse complement strand
ATGTTAAAGAAAGAAAATTAATTCAAGTTACTTTTTTATGTTTGTTTTACATTCAACTAATTTGTTTAATTATTTATAGTTTTAAATATAAATTTTTTTTATCCTGTTACGAAAGTGCTAATATGTAAAAGTGCTTAATAACTGTATATAAATGCATTGCCTGATAAACCAAATTCAAGCCTGTAGACATTTTTTTAGAGATTTTTAGTAAACTTGAAACAAATTTATGTAAAGATGATTTTTTTTAGCTTTGAAATTGCTTTTTAACAAAAGTTTTTTAATATCATTAATTTTTTAGAATGATCTTCAAGTCAACGTTGATTAGAAATGATTAATTAGTTTATGAGTGAGCAAGGCAAAAATTTTGTAAAAGCCAAAATGTTAAAAAAGATTGTTGATAGTTTTTAGTTTTTACTGTTAAGAAATTCACCTATAAACAATTACTCCCTTACTTAAAAAAAAAGAAAAAACTAAATTGTGAGAAAGCTAACATAAGATGATAATGTTATGTTATGATGAATGTTTTAAAAATAAATAAGAAGTTTTTTAAAATAAGGAAATTTTTTTTTTTCAAACACAATGTTTAAATTTCATTGATAATTTTTTTTATATAACAATGTTGTTTAATTTAAAGATATTTAGACTTTAAATGATTTTTAACATGGTTTCAAATTAAGCTTAATTACAATGTGGTACTTTAATATACGAAACTGATGTAATCTAACTTTTAACGATATAAATATGTATATAAATATGATATAAATATATTGAGTAAAGTTATATTTACTTGCATTACTTGGGATATATTCCATTTTTGCTCTAGAATATCTAATCTCAAAGAAATAAATTGTAAAAGTATCTGGAATGTTTATTAGTGGCATACCTTTCTAAGGTGCTAGTTGAATTGCCACTGAGTTTGCGTATAAGAATTTTGAATAAATTAAAATAAAGCTTTTTAAAAAAATCCTCTAAGACAGCTTAGGGATTATTTTATTACTTGCAGAGACTGAGTTTTCATAGTGCATTATGAATTTTCTTGCAATGTATTTACAATGTTTGACAACACTTTACAACGTTTGAAAACATTTTAACAACGTTTGAAAACATTTTAATGATTTTCCAGATGAACCATGATTTTTTTACTTTTTATTTTCTTTTAGGTCCGAATCGGTAATTTTTTTGAAAAATATTTGACTTTCAAAAGTGTTGAAAGATGTTTGTGTCAAACTATTCACTGAGTTCTAAGAGAGCAATTCAAGTTATATAAAAAATTGCAAGGCTAACATTTAAGAATTACATTGCAGTCGAAAGTGTGATTGAATATTTAGCTTTTCTCTTAAAAAATGAAATAAAAAATATAAATATGTAAAAAAATTTAGAAATATTTTGAATATACCGATATTTAATTTATATTCCAATATTTAATAATATCGTAATATAATATATTAAATCTGAAAATTATTAAATATATTATACTTAATGATTTTAAGATTTAGTAAATATTGTTAAAAAATCACTGATCCCATCTTTTCTGAAAGTGGTGTGGGTGATGATTCCTACTTAAAAAGTTTGGCCAGCCGATGCTTACTTTTTAAGGTCTTTTCGTTCCTAGGCTTTAATCTGCATGATTTATTGTCACAAAATAATTAAATCATCAAATAAGTATAAACATACAAAAGTTAAAAATTTTTAACTTACACAGAAGTTACTTACCAATTTAGTTACTAATCCATTCTGGAAATAAAGTTTAAAGAATTAAATAGTAAAGCTCTTTCAATTTTTTTGAATAAAAAGAAGTGAAATGTTCAGTTTAACTTGGTTACTCTGTCACTATAAAAAGGTTTTTACGCTTTTCAAGTTTTAATGAATCCACAAGCAAATTATATATAAAGTGTAAACCCTTATTTTGTGTTTAAGCCTGCATTTTTTTTAGGCTTCAATAATGTTTAAATCAGTTAAAACTACTACTAGTTAAGACCATCTCGAACTTTCAATAATGTTAAAATTAGCATGTTTAAATTAATATTGCACATTGTAACATCTAGTGCAATATTTGTCCGCTTTCTCTATGCTATCTTTACTATGTTTACTTAGTTTATGTATTTTCTATGTGCTTATTATTAATCATATTATATTTAAAAACTGGTGTCACTCTTTTGATCAGAATTCTGTTTGAGTGACACCATCCTTATCAATCATTTAGTTATTGTTATTAAATACTTATAATTAGTTTACTTTTTACATACTACAATCAATAGAATTATGATTTTTTTTTTAATTATTATTATTATATTTATTGTTATTATTATATTATTGTATGATTTAAATAGAAAAAGAAATATCTTGTTGTTGTTCTTTCTAACTCAACTTCTTCTGACTTTCACTCTAATTCCTTCGTTCTTCTTAAAATCACATACTCTTGGTCTGCAAAGCGGGTCATGATGCTCTCTTATGAGCTGAACTTGTCTTTACGGGCCTTGGTAATGTGGCCTCTGTATGGCAATTTGCCAAAGGAGGATAAATCACAATACCTAAATTAGTTAAGACTACTATTGTGTTTATAACTTGTTATTTGTAATGCTTGATTAGTACTTTTATTTTACTATTGTTATATTTACCTGCTATGATACTATACTTCTAATATATATATACATTATATATATATATATATATATATATATATATATATATATATACACACACATATATATATACATATATATACATATATCCTGATATATATACATATATCCTGATTATATATATATATATATACATATATATATATATATATATATATATATATATATATATATATATATATATATATATATATATATATATATATATACATACATATATATACATATATCCTGATATATATATATATATATATATATATATATATATATATATATATATATATATATATATCAGGGGCTATTCTAGGAAAATAATTTGGGCAGCGGTACCCCCGTACTGTAAGAGATTTTGGTGAAAAGATGGCTCTATATAGGCATTTTTTTGCAGATTAAAATAGATTTCATTCTGAATAGCCCCTGTGTGTATATATATATATATATATATATATATATATATATATATATATATATATATATATATATATATATATATATATATATATATATATATATATATATATATATATATATATATATATATATATATATCTGTGTGTGTGTGTGTGTGTGTGTATATATGTATATATATATATATATACAGTTTTCTCCATTTAGCCAGCGCTTCCGTGCTCAAGTCTCGTGCTCGCCCACACGCTCGCAAAAACTTTGGCAAGCTCATTAAAAAGCGCTTGCCAAAAAACTAAAAGTGTTTTGTTTTAAATTGCAACAAAACTTTTTTGTTCATTTGCGCAACTTTTATGAAAAATTGCTTTTTTTACCAGTTTTTTTAAAATTACTTTATCTAGTATTTATTCAAAGTATTCTTTTTGCTATTTTAATTTTAATATCAGAAAAAAATTAACTTTTTAAAACGCGCAGTCTAACTAAAAAATGACCATCCTTTTGTGGGATGGCATTAAGTTTCAAACGGAGAAGACTGTATATATATATATATATATATATATATATATATATATATATATATATATATATATATATATATATATATATTTATATATATATATGTGTATATATATATATATATATATATATATATATATATATATTTTGTATATATATATACATATATATATATATATATATATATATATATATATATATATATATATATATTTTGTATATATATATATATGTATATATATATATATAAATTAAAAAACAAAAAATTCTAAAATTTCTCTTGTTACAATTTTACGTCTTGTAAGATTAAAAATGTTACCTTTTGTTTCATAAAATTAGCAGACATTTGATATGTAACGGTTACATAAAAATGTTGTGTTGTGTTGCATAAAAGCATATATGTTACATCTCATTATGTAAACATGTTATGTAACAGTTATGTAACATAAAAATGTTAAGTCTCGTTACATAAAAATGTTATGTCTCGTCATGTATGATTAACAAACATTTTGCACGTAACCTGGAATTGTTACGTAACAAAACTTGATTAACAGTACTATGAAAATGATAACATTATGTTGTCATTTTCATATTCCTGAATTGAACAACAATAGCAGATTAAATCAATTGATATTGATTCACATTCTAATGCTAACAATCATAAATACTATGGTATTTTGAAAAAAGTATAATTATAAAACAGCTAGTGGGTTACAATGTACATGGTTAAGTTTTTATAAAATAAAAGTAAAAAAAAAAGTTGAAAATATTTAAACGGTCACCCTTAAAGAATGAGATGCTACAGAAGTATTTAAATATCAAGTTTGATAAAATTTAGTTTCAAAAGAATGTAAAATAGTTTTGCAGTATTTATGAAAGAAGAAATTTTTTTCTTATCTGCTAACTAATTCATTACGTAAAACATCAGTCTCTCTGACAACGGTAACTGATAAAATCAATCTATAATTGTTTATAATCTTTTTAAACATAATTCATTAAATTTGTAAAATTCCGAATCTAGATGAAATATCCTATTAGCAAAATAAAAATTTTAAACTAAGTATAAAAAGACACCAAGGGCTCTTGAGGACTGAGCCCAAGTCATTCTTGATTTTGCAGATACCAAGGGCTCTTGGACTGAACTCAAGAAATTCTTGATTTTGAGGTTTGTAAAGTTAAGGTTAATGTATCAATAATTTTTGAGAAGTTGATAAAATACTACTGTGATAAAAAAGTAAGGTGAATTTTTAATTTAAACTTCCTGCCTTATTCGAATCGTCCAATCTTTTTTATTTTTAAGTTGGTAGGAATGTCATTAACATTTGCGCCAAATTACATGTCAAACTCATAGTTATTTTTTTTTGTTTACGCTTGTTTCTGAAGTACCAAAAGTGCATTCGGCGATTTTTACGATGTCTAATTTTGTTGAGCAAAGAAGTGCTATTAAATTTTGTTTGCGGAATGATATTTCTGCTGCTGAAATGTATCGAATGTTGCAAAAGGCCTTCGGTGAAGAGACTATGTCTCAAAAAAATGTTTACAAGTGGTACAAAGACTTCAAAGAAGGCCGAGAAAGTGTTGATGACTTGGAACGCTCCGGACGACCATCGACTTCGATTGATAATCGCCACATCAACAAAATCAAAGAATTGGTGCTTGCAAATCGTCGGTTAACCATTCGAGACCTTGTTGACATGGTTGGAATATCATTTGGGTCGGTGCAAGCGATTTTGAAGGATCATTTGGGCCTCAGAAGACTCAAATCACGTTTGGTGCCGAAATTTCTCAATTTCTTTGAAAAAGAGCGTCGCGTTAAAACGTGTGAAGCAATGCTTTCTGGCTATCAAGACGTCTACAAACAAATTATTACTGGCGATGAGACTTGGGTCTACGCATACGACCCTGAAACAACCAACCAATCGAGTGAATACCGTGAAAAAGGCGAGCTGAGACCGAAGCAACCACGTCAAAGTCGCTCAAAAATCAAGGTCATGTTGACTGTTTTCTTTGATTATTGTGGTGTCGTGCACTACGAATTCCTTCCAACTGGCCAAATTGTCAACAAGGAATATTATTTAAGCGTTAAGCGACGTTTGCGTGAAGCTATTCGCAAAAAGAGACTGGAATTATGGGCCAATAACTCTTGGATTTTGCACCACGATAATGCCCCTTCGCACACAACACTGGTTCTTTGTGAGTTTTTTGCCAAAAACTCTACCCATGTTGCTCCACAACCACCGTATTTGCCCGACTTAGCACCGTGTGACTTCTAGCTGTTCCCAAAGCTCAAGAGACCACTCCGGGGAAATCGTTTTGAGTCCATTGAAGAGATCCAACGTGAATCGGCACGCGCATTAAAGGCTATCCCTACCGAGGACTTTTCGGCATGCTTTGAAGACTGAAAAAAACGTTGGCAAAAGTGCATTGGGGCCGGGGGGGATTATTTTGAGGGGGGCGATACAGATTTGGAAGAATAAATAAAGATTTTTCATTTTATAAAAAAATTCACCTTACTTTTTGATCACAGTAGTATAGTATACATGTCATTGTAGTATATATGTCATTGTAATATACATGTTACTGTAGTATACATGTCAATGTATTATAAATGCCATTGTAGTATACATGTCAGGCCTTGTTTTAAATACAAACTTAGCTCATTAGCTCATCGTGATTTTGACGTCATAAAATTATCTTTATTTTTATTTATTTATCTAAGTACACTAACTTTTTTAATTACCACAATAAAATAAATTACCGCAAAACAAGTTTATTTTACTAATTAAGAAAAACAAATTTAGAAGTGTTATTTTTTAAATGTACGTATTTGTCTATTTTGTTTTAATTTTTTTTTCTTTTTAATATTAAATAATTAAATTTAATATTACATTTTTTATTATCATTAAACAAATTTAGAAGTGTTATTTTCTAAATGTACATATTTGTCTATTTTGTTTTAATTTTTTTTTTTTTTTTAATATTAATTAAATTTAATATTACATTTTTTATTATCATTTAACATAAGTTAATTGCTTTCTTTTCTCAACAGTTGTATAAATGAATTAAATATCTTAATATTTTTTTCATTATTTCTTAAAATTGCAATTTTGCAAGTAATGATTTTTTACTTTTAAAAATTATTAACAAAAAAAAGTATTACTTGTTGCAAAGAATAAAACTCAAGTTAACTTTACCAGCACTTTTTTTTGTGACAAACAAAGATTTAAGTTTCCAATTACTAATTATTAAAAAATATATACCGTTGTGCTTTCACTTGCCTTAAGGCAAAAAAGTTAGATGTATTTTTTATGAGTATTTTTGATGCAGTGTTATAAGTTGTAACACGTTTACAAGGAATTTTTTTTTGTTTTTAAAAAAATAGAAAAGGAGTAAGAAAAATCAAGAAAAAAAAAAACTAATTTTTTTTTATTTAAATAACTTTTTTATTCAAAATTCTTTCTAAATTATAAGAAAATTTCTGTTTTTACTTTTTTGATATCGCACAATCAGTTAATTATATAAAGATGATGTAACTTTCATAAAATATTATTTTTCTAAACTATTACTTTTTAAAAAATAAAACTTATAAATATAAATGAAGACATTGCAAGAGCTATATTGCTTCAAGCGTAAATTCAAACAAAACAAAAAAATAATAATAGAGTTTTTTTAATTATAAAAAAATAAACTCTCTGTGAGATGTCATTTAAAGTTTGTAATAGTTAATGCTTTTTCATTTTTTTGATAAAATCATTACAACAAAACAGACAAACACACAAAAAAATGATAAAAACCACTTATAAAGTTTGAATGATGATTACGTAAAAAGTTTTCATAAAAATTGCATTTGATATTCGCGTTATTTACAAACGTAATAAGTTAAAAAAAAGCGAAGAAAATTTTGATTTTATTGTTTTAACTTTTCCATCAAAAATGTTCAGCAAAAGAAAAAAAAAGATGTACGGCGCTTAAGAAAAGAAATCATAAAAGTTCATCATAAAAATCATTGAAAAAACTTTATAATGTTAATTACTTTTTTCTTGAACAATATCTTTAGACTTGTTTAAATATTAAAAAATGATAAAAAGTTGCTTACATGAAATGGCTTACTGCTTACATTAAATTCTTTTAAATACACAATTAGCATTTATAGTGGGTGTTCCAACTTTGTGTTTAATTTCCATGACCATGATCCTCAAGCTGTTTTTCATAATTTAATTAAGAGTTGCAAAACCTCAAATTCAGAAATAATTGACTTGAGTTTAACTAATAGTTTTTAACTAATAGTTTTTAGATAGACCTGCCCAAATCAAACCCTCAGTCGATGTAGCAGCGCTAATCAAATGTCTACCTATTTGTCAGTTGATGTAGCAGCACTCCTCTCATGTTTTACCTATTTGTCAGTCGATGTTGCAACACTTCTTGCATGTTTTACCTACTTGTCAGTCGATGTATGTAAATAGTAAAAAAGTATATATATTTAAAATATTAAGCATAAAACAACAGCTGCGTACAAACTAAATTTTTTTTCCTTCATAATATTTCTTCATAATTTTCTTCAAAATATAATATAAAGAACCAATACAAATATTACATAAAAACATCAAAGAAGACATTAAAAAGAAGACATGATTACATAACAACATAAATAATTAACAAATATTATTTAAATCTTTTTTTTTTTAATAATTTTTTTAAACAGAATTCTCTAACTGTTCGTAGAAATTTTAATGCCATTGTCATGGTTGAGAAGTATAGGAGCGTGTTTTATTTCCTGGTATATTGAAGTGTAGTTAATTTCAAGTGATTCTCTAACTTTACATTCCTCGTACTCTGATTTTATCACTAGAGTTTTCAGACATGACCAATCAAACATCTGTTACATTCTCTACCATGTTTGATTGCACCAGATGCATCCCATTTACTTTTTAAATAGTTTTTTTGATGTTCAATGCATCTTGTTAAAATTTTCTTTTTCGTTTTGCCAATGTATATACTGTCACAACAGCATGAGAAAATTTTAACGAGGTGCATTGAACATCAAAAAAACTATTTAAAAGGTAGAAATGACTCCTAACAACTATGTGACATACAAAGTAAAGTTTATGTCAAAACCATTAAATTTAATTAAGGAAACTAATTAAATTTGATTTGTTTTAAAAAACTGCAAAAGCATGAATAAAAAAATAGAATGTTGTTAAAAACATACAGATGTATGAATGTTTTCATTTTTTATTTTTTAAATAAAAACATTCTGAATATTTTTATTTTTATACTGTTTACATACATCAACAGGTAAATAGGTAAAAATTTAATATATATATAAACAACATGGGCACACATACTTGTAGGCAGAAAACATCAAAACTTTACGTTTACATTAACTCTAAGAATACATTCATAAGCTCATAATATAAATTCACTTTATAAGTGTTTTTTTGCATTTCTTTTACATCCTTAAAAAAAAAGTTTGTTTTTCTTTTTGAAAAATGATGGAAATAATTAGTTACTTAAAAAATGTAACTAATTACATAAATAATTAGTAATAATTAGTAACATTTTTTGTAAAAGTAGAAATTTCTATTATTTTTATAAACTTTTTATATTTTATGTTCTTCTGCAAATTTTATATTTAAATTCATCTCATAAAATAACAACAACAAATATTCTTATAAGCTTTTTCACTTCTTATTGTTTTTAAAAATCTTTTAAAATTTAATAAATAACAACATCATAATTGAATATTTTTAAGTTGTAGTAATTTAGCATCCGAGCTGCAGTGGTTAGAGACACCTAGTATTGCTAATTGTAACAAGAAGTAATCAACAGAAATGGTAGGAAAGTTAGCAGCAAATAATAAAGACCTAGTTTTGGAAAAATTATAGCATTGCAAAAAAATTAGGTAATTTCAAAAACTTTACACTTGTGTTGGAACAAAATGAGTTCAGTACAGTACAAAAGGAACTAAATGGTTATGCAAAGATTTTTAAACCAGACAATAGACAAATTAAAACAAATGCCTTCATTTTAAAAGTATTTAGTATTTATTAACATTCTTTAATATAAGTCTGAAAAAAAATATTTTGTTCGTCTGATGTTAGATTTTGGTATGGGATATGTTCACTTTGTTCAAGTAAAACTTTATTTAATTAAGTTTTGTGCTGCATTATTTGAAAGGAAAAAGTTTAAAATTCTGCTTTATAAATATTGTGTTGATAATATTTAGAAATAGTAGACTTATTGTTAGGTGGTTTGATATCATAATTTATTTTCTCAGTGTAGTTATCAAGATCTATATCGTAGATAATAGTATTGATAGACAAGTGGTTGTCATTTTTTTAATAAAGCTTCATAGGATACTTTTCTCTTCTCTTTTTTAGATCAAATTAGAAATTGAGGTTATGAAATCAGATGGATTAGGCTAATCCATTAACTTTAATCCAATTTCTACGTCTTTCTACTTTTAAAATCGTCATTTCTACTTTTAAAAATTTTTCTACGTCATTTCTACTTTTAAAAATTGATTTTCCAAAAGAAACTCTATAAACTTTAAATCCACATTAGTTTTTGAGTAACTAGCTACAGAACAACTTGTTTAAGTATTTTAATTCTTGTTAAAAATAAAACAATGAATAAATTACAGAAGATACACATATCGCTGTTTTTACTGGAAGTTTTCCAAATATTTGTTTTTTCTGTCTACAAGTATGCGCGCATATCTTTTTTTTGAAAACAAGAATGTAAGCATTCGCAAGTCATCTCTCTATATATATATATATATATATATATATATATATATATATATATATATATATATATATATATATAAAGTTAATTAAGTTAACAAAAATTTATATATATATATATATATATATATATATATATATATATATATATATATATATATATATATATATATAAAGTAACCTTATATAAAGCATGGAAAAAATTATATAAATGTAATAAAAGTAGTTGAAAAAAATGTTACAGGAATAAAGAAAACATGCCCTCGTAAACGCCAACTAGGAGTGTGTGTATGTATATATATATATATATATACATATATATATATATATACACATATATGTATATGTATGTATATATTATATATATATATTATATATATATCATATATATATATATATATATATATATATATATATATATATATATATATATATATATATATATATATATTTATATAAAGTAACCTTATATAAAGCATGGAAAAAATTATATAAATGTAATAAAAGTAGTTGAAAAAAATGTTACAGGAATAAAGAAAACATGCCCTCGTAAACGCCAACTAGGAGTGTGTGTATGTATATATATATATATATATATATATATATATATATATATATATATATATATATATACATATATATATATATACATATATGTATATGTATGTATATATTATATATATATATATATTATATATATATCATATATATATATATATATATATATATATATATATATATATATATATATATATATATATATATATATATATATAAAAGATGTGACTTAAAGCAGTATGCATACTCTTATGATTTTCTTAAAGAACATTTAAAAAAAAATATTTTTATCATATTTTAGGCTACCTGAATAAGTTAAATATATATTTTTATCATTTTATTTTTTTTGCGTGTTAATGTTGCAATAGTTTAAAAAAAGTTCAATAATTTTCAAAACACTGTAAAAATATACTATAGGC
Source organism: Hydra vulgaris (assembly GCF_038396675.1). NCBI lineage: Eukaryota > Metazoa > Cnidaria > Hydrozoa > Anthoathecata > Hydridae > Hydra > Hydra vulgaris. Next base: position 9,398,714 of record NC_088925.1, on the reverse strand, counting down.
TAGAATTATTTGATGACTGCTGTTTCCCATCAAAAATATATTAAATATGAGTTATATAATATTTTACTTGAAATACTCGCAATTTATTTTCATAAAAAGAACTACATGCAAGCCTTCCCAGGAAACACATGTGGTTTTTCATCTTGTATGACCACATGTGAGTGTTTTAGACAACTTGGTCATGGCTGTTTTTAAATTTTATTATTGCGGCCGTTTGCAAGTTTTTAATAATCATTACAGAAAAAACAAAGGAAATGCTTGCAGTTTTTTTGTCTTGTATGACCACACAAAAGTATTTTATTTTAGACAACTTGGTCACAACTGTTTGCAAATTTTTTAATAACCTTGCGGTTGTTTGCAAGTTTTTAATAATCATTGCGAAAAAAAGTTTCAAAAACACTAAACTAACAAAGTAGGAAATAAAAAGAAATTAATTTAAATAATTTGTGTACTGTTTTTATTTTTGCTTCTTTTGAGTGGTTATTATTTTCAGCAACAAAATTAGATAAGTTAGGCGAAAAAAATTAGATAACAAAATTAGATAAGGCGAAGCAAAAAAAGAAAAGAGTTTTAAGTCTACATTAAAAATAATTATTTTTCTTTATTTTTTATTTAAAGAGGAAAGCGAAAGTATAAATTGCAATGTGTTTTTAAAATATATTTGTATAATTTTAATGTAACAAATATATTTTGTCCCTTTATGAAAATGTCTATGTAATGCGTGAGTATACTTTTATATAAAACGTTTTGTATTATATAAATATTTTTACTTGTTCCTATTTATACATATGTTGAGCTTATTTAAATAAGACGTTGACTCTGTAACTGGAATGTCCGTGGTTCGAAACCCCCATCTTCTTAAATTTTTTTTGTTTTTTTACATACATATACAGTCAAATATTAAAAAGAAATGTTTATCCGCTTAATGATTTGGGATAAAAAACTTAAAGGAAAAGAAAGGTATTATGAAATATTTAAGGCTATTTTTAGACCACTAGGCTTAATTAAAGCTTAAAAACTATGTATATATGTGCATGCACTATACTTAAAAAATACACTGAAAGGTTTAATCGGTACCATTTAGAAACACACAATAAAAAGATTGTTTATATAAAAATAAGAAAAGATAAATGGTTAAAAAGAAAACATATGGCCAGTAGTATTAAAAAAAAAAAATTAGAGAGTTGTAGAAATTAAACCACAGACTTTCTGCGTATGAAGTTTACACCTTATCCAAATATGTTAAACGTGCGTATATTTACGAAGTATTAATTATACATACACATGCTTTAAAAGTATACGCAGATATTTTCTAATTGGGACAATAAATACTTGTTACATTAAAATTATACAAATATATTTTACAAACAGATGGCAATTTATATTTTTGCTTTCCTCTTTAATAACAAAAGAAATAAAATATAGGAAAATCATTCTTTTTAACGTTTAAAACTGTTTTTTTTTTTTTGCTTTGACTTATCAAATTTTGTTGATGAAAATAAAAACCACTCTAAAGAAACTAAAATAAAAACAGTACACATATTATTTAAATTATTGTTATTTTTTTTTTATTTTAATTTCCTATTTTATAAATTTTGCTTTCTTTGTTCTAGAAACTTTTTTTCAGCAACACTTAATATAATAAAACTTCCAAAAGGCTGTTACCAAGTTGTCTAAAATAAAATGCTCTAGCGTGGACATACAAGTCAAATAACCGTGCGTATTTCCTGGGAAGGCTTGACATGAAAACAACAAATTCACAACTCCCATGCGCGATCATTCATAAACTGCATTTAAACAATTGCTGTGACTCTATGATGCATAATGCATACATAGTGTAACTTTTTGGAAATCTTTACTGATGTTTAAAAATATTGATGTGAAAAAAAAGTATATTGATGAAAACAGAATTCGATAAGTCAAAGCAAAAAAAAAACAACAGTTTTAAACATTAAAAAGTATGATTTTCTGAGGAATTAAAATTTATTTTTCTAGTAACTAATATTAGCGTTCCAACTGTGATTACGCTTTAAACTTAATTTATTCTTTGATAACATTACTAATGTATGCCATTTTTTGTTTACAAAATATTTATATAGATTATAATTAAATGATATTAAATTGGAGATTGCCAGTTTCATTTTTATGAAAATAATAGACAAAACATTCACGAGTTTCTGTGCATGCTTTTTTGGAAACATATATGTGTGTGTGTGTGTGTGTGTGTGTATATATATATACATATATATATATATATATATATATATATATATATATATATATATATATATATATATATAATATATATATATATATATATATGTATATATATATATATATATATATCAGCATTTGCTCACTTTTTTTGCTCACTTTATTCCATGAAGGATAAAAAAAAAATGATTTCAACTATAACTTGAGATGATGCTAATCTATTTAATAAAAGGAGTGAGATTATTTCTTAGTGTAAACATAGAAGCAGATTCCTTCTTTACCATTTTGAAATTATCAATTAAGCTCTTGGAATTTAAAAAAATAAGGTTGGCAAAAATTTGCTGACCTAAAGCTGTTTTAGGTCAGCATCTGGTTGGCACAAATTTTAGAATTCTTGGCAGATCAACAAACATGTGAACATTTGGCATTAAATTGACAGAAAAACAAATGCCGAGTTTTTCTATCATTTATTTTGTTCAGAATTTAAAAGTTAATTTTTCCAGTTCTTAATTATTTTATTTAGAATATAAATAAAGTGTTAGTTTTTTTGTTTCTAATTTAATAATTTTATTTAGAACTTAAATAAAGCGTTCGTTTTGTCATTTTTATTTTTATTAGTTAATTTAAAGTTTAAATAAACCATTTGCTTTTTTTTTTTTACTTTAAATGAAAAATTTCAAAAGTTGATTGTTCTTCTAAATTAAAAGTCCTAATTTTTTTTCTTGAAAGTACTCCATAAGCTTCTTTACATTTTTGGTGCTCCTAGATACCAAAAACCAGGAAGAAATAATATTTTTGTGAATCTCAAATCCGGAGACCTTTTTGGGACTGTGCATCCCTGATATTACATATAAAATAATCAAATTAAAACAAGCTTATTTAAAGTTTTTAGAAATGAGGTTTTAGCAAACAAGCAAATTAAATCTCATTTATCTGTATCACCTAATTTAATTTATGGTATATTTAAAGTCTTTTTATTACATGAGTATGTTCTCTAACAAATATTCAACAAGAAATAAAGTACATTAATTTTTATTGATAAACATATATTAAATAAAATAACTCAAACCATTTTTAGAGATGCATATAGACAAAAAAAATAACAGTATCAGTTATAACAAATTCATTACATAACATCTTAAGTCTATGTATGACATTGAAACAACCTTTTGCAAAGTTTGAAATCAAAGCAATTTTTACAGCTAATCCTAAACTCATCAGTTTAGGATTAGCTGTAAAAATTGGATCAGTTCTCTGCTCTTGTAACCAAGAGTAAGTAATGGTTGTAGTTGTTGTGCTCTTGCTTTGTATGCGAGAAGTTTCAAGTTCAATCTCCACCACATCCCTGGTACCACGCTCAACTTGTTTCTTCATGCAGCAGCCTTGTTAGTCAAGGCTCGTGTTTCGGAGTTAAAGATTTAAGAAAGGGTTGTAACCACAACTAAAAGTAACTTCCTCGACTGAAGTGGGGAGGTGAATTGAATTTTTTTTTTTTTAGATTAAAGTTGCAAAAAAATAATAATCTTTTAAGTGTTTATCTTCTTTCATGTAAATTAGGATCAAAATATATAGGTGAAACAAGAAATTTGATAAAACAGCAAAATGAAACACCAACGTTCAGTATTTTCCTTGAGTAGACTTAAGATTGGCTGAACATTGCAAAGCTTGCAAAGATAATATAGATTGGGAAAATGTAATTTCGCTAAAAACAGAAAGCAATTATTATAAAATAGCTATTCAGGATTCTTTAGAAATACACTGAAAATTGGGGTATGAATAAGGATGCTGGTAGGTATGTCAAAACTAGTCAATAGCAAGGTGTGTTTACTCATAGGAAATAAAGCCAACCTAATTTTAAAAAATTGAAAAATTTTTCTTATGCAACAAACTTTAGAAAATAAGCTAAAAATTATTTTATCTTTAGTAGCAGTATAATGATTTCTAATCACTCAGATTAAATAGCTCAACAATTGGATTTAAAAATGGTAAAGTTAGGAGTTAAAAAATTTCTGTTTTATTATTTCAAAAAATTTATTAATAAAACAAATGAATGCATACTTTGTCAACCTTATTATTGTTGTTATTGTTATTATTATTATTATTGTTATAATTATTATTGTTATTATTGTTGTTATAATTATTATTATTATTATTATTATCATTATTATTGTTATTGTTAAAATATTTATGTGTGTATGTTGTTGTGTGCACAAAATTCTTTGTACACTTAGTCTTGCATGAAACATTGCTAAACATATGTTAAAAATGCTTTTGTCAGGGCTTTAATACATTCATCAATTGAAGGTTTGGGCAGGCAGTATCTATGTATGAAGGAAATTTATTATGGCATAAAACCCCTTTTTTATTTTTATTTTTTAGTTGTGAAAGTCAATCGTGCAATAATTACAGTGAATTAAAAACCGAAAATATTAATGATATCAAAAAAGAATACAACAATATCATAGAAAACATACAAAGAAATCATGCATCTGAAGTTAGTGTTTTTTTTTTCATTGTTATATTTTTATCAAATGGAACTTTTTTTATGATAGGATAACATATTTTATTTGAGTTTATTTGTCTACTTACAATAAATTAAAAATAAACTAATTAAGACTTAAATACAACATGTTTCCAAGATGGATTTTATGGGTGTTGTTTAATTCTAACATTTTCCCCTATGATAAATCAAATCTATTTTGTACTTTGTAAAATATTTTTTCTTTTTTTTTTACTTTTGTTAATAACATTATCATTATCTTTGAGCAGGTCAAAAGTATTTTTTTTAAATTAGATAATATGAAAGATATTAAATAATAAAGAAGCTTGTTTATGTGATAAAATTCCTTATACAAGAACAAAATGTTTCTAGTACGCACCTCTAATGTTTGTGTTTCATGTGCACATTTCTAGATACTTGTTGCTAACGATATTTTTTATAGTTTTTATGATTAAATAGATCCATTAAATAAAACAGATTCAGCTAATTATAGACTGATCTCTCTAACATCGTTGACATAAGAGATAATAGAACACATCATAAAAGGTGCTATAATGAATCATCTATATGCAAATAATTTAATACATCCAAGACAACATGGTTTTGTTAACAAAACTTGTGTAACAAACCTCCTAGAAGCAATTGATTTTGCAATTGAATCAGTTGCAAACAAACATCCTGTCAATATAATCTTCCTTGACTTTGAAAAAGCTTTTGACAAAATCCCTCACAAAAGAGTTTTAGATAAAGTATTCAAAAATGGAATTCAAGGCGAAATTCACAAATGGCTAAACTCTTTTCTATCTAACCAAATACAACGTGTCATTCTTGATGAATCGATTTCAGAATGGGCTGACGTTGTGAGCGGATTTCCACAAGGCTCAGTTCTCGGTCCAGTATATTTGTTACCTAAAATGAATGCTGATGACACTAAATTACTTGCAAAAATAAATTTAAAAGATATCAAGAACAGTATAAGTATACTCCAAACTTATCTAGACAATGTTATTAATGGCTAATGCACCTAAATATAGATAAATGTAAAATTAATGTACTTATCTAGACAATGCTATTACATGGCTAATGCACCTAAATATAGATAAATGTAAAGTTATGCATGTTGGTAAAAACAATCTTATGTCAAACTATGTCAATCTACACTCTTACCGATTACAATACTAATATGAGATTTAATCTTGCAAAAACTACCTGCGAACAAGATCTTAGTGTTTTAATATCATATGATCTTAAATCTTCACAAGCATGTAAAGCTGCCTCATCAGCTGGTAAAATAATTAATCAACTAAAACATACTTTTGTCAGTTGTGGTTTTTATCTCTTCAAGAAGTTATATACTTGCTATGTTAATCCACACCTTAAATTTGCAGTGCAAGCATGGAATCCTCATCTCTAAAAAGATAGAAATTAGATCGTAGACATGAGCTTGGCGATATGATTCAGTAATATAAAATATCACATAACATCAATAAATATAAAATGGATCAAACCGCAAATAATTATTCCAGCCCATGCTAATCAAACTCAATCACAACTAAGATGGGAAATATTTAAAAATTATCAGCCTAGACATCACTTTTTTACTAATGGTATTGTCTCTAAATGGAATGACCTCCCCAAGCAGATAGCAAATGCCAAAGATGTAAAATTGTTCATGATATTGCTTGACAATTTGGACAATTAATCAGCAAAACTGCCACAGGGCGTCATGTACTGTTAACATGTTGCGCACAATTTAACCCTTATTTAAATGTGCTGCAGATTTTCATACTACTACTAGTTTTTTCCTTTCCAATTTATTTGCAGTTTAAATTTTAATTTTTTTGATCATTTTAAATAAATTTTGATAAAAGTTTAACTGAAGTAAATTTTAATGTTTTAAAGTTTATAAAAAAAGGTAGGGAAAATGATAAGCATATTGTTCTGATTTATAAACATTTTTAGGAATCACTCCTGATATGATTTCACTACCGTCCATAATTACTTGAATGGTTGTATTTTTTGGTATAAGATATCAAAGTTTTACTTACTATTGGGAGAGAAACTGAAAACATAGTCTACCTGAATTATATATTATCTTCCTATTTATTAGGTTTATAAATAAATTAATATAAAGTCTCATTAGATTAGTTCATAGTTTACTTGCCTTTTAATCAACCTACTTTATGACTTTTCGAAGTCAATTTTATGCCACTAATTAATAAATTTTTTCCACATCTTATGCATCATTAGGCATTAGTTTTTGACATTACTTTTAAGTCCTATCATAAAAATCCAATAGGAGAGAGATCTTGTGATTGGGGAGGCTAAATCTTCTGATCAAATATTTAATAAAAATCAATATTTGATTGTTCTCAAACTCAGTCAAATAACACAAACAATTTTTTGAAAAATATGTTTTTGATTTAAGCTATATGTCATTTTCTTCTGAAAAAATAAATGGCTTCCCCTTAACCTATTTTATTCTGAAGATGTAGCATGATTTTTTAAGCGTACGAGGAAACTACTTTTGTTATTACACCTTTTATTTTTACAAAGTCACCTGTGGCATTCCAACCAAAACAGTCCTACACCTTAACACTACATCTACCATGTTTTACAGTTGATAATACACTATTTTATCATACATTTAACAAGTTTTTTTTCTTGGCAAACAATCTTATCTTCAAGCCAAACATTTAAAACTTCGACATGTCAGTCCACTTTTACAGTCATTGATGGTTCATTTTTTATGTAGTTTTGATCACTTAAACATTTTTATTGTTCTTATGATTTTTATCAAAACAATTTAGTCAAAATACTTTTAAATTGTGTAATAGTGCAAAAATAAACATAAAAAATAAGTAAATAAAAAATAGCATTTTTAAAAAAAGTTAATATCATCTAAATAGCTATGAATGATAGTGTATAAACGTTTATAGGAGTCACCTCTCATATGATTTATTAGCATATATAGGAGTCACCCCTGATGTGATATGGTATATCAAGTCTAAAAAAAATAATAATCTCTCAATGTCTGCTGAGACCCGCTACATATGTTCTATGTAATAAAATAATACTTGATTTAAAAAATATTTTTAGGGGTGCCACAAAACCCTTAAACATTTAGCAAGTCCTTAATATTATCAAAAAAAAGTTTTTCAAAAGAATGTCATGTTGGGTCTCAAATAAAGTGAAATTATATAAATATTTCAAAATTATATAAATATTTCAAATTATATAAATATTTCAATCATTATTTTATAAAAAACATAAAGAAATTATAAAATTAGAAAAATTATAATTAAAAAATCTTGAATTCCTTTTTTTGGTTTTATGTTAAGAAATGTCATTTTCTATTTACTAAAATCTAAAATGATAATTTACTTATAAAATGATTCATATCATTTTATAAACATATTTATAATAAGAAAAACTTTTTTTTTGATAGTATTAGGGACCTGTTTGATGTTTAAAGGTCTTGTGGCACTCCTAATAATATATTTTATATTCAAATAAATCCAGTATTATTTTATTATACAGAACACATTTAGGGGGTGTCAGCAGACATTTTCAAAAAAAGTTGTTTTTACAATACAGATATATAATCACGATTCCGAAAAAATTAGCTAATTTGGACCAAAGGTAATTTTGGGAAATCATTTCAAAGTTTTCGACTTTTTGTCTGTTTTCTCAAAAAAATTATTATCCGGTTTTGTTTTTTTTTGTTTTTTTTTCCAAGATTATTTTTTATTTGAGAGTGTTTACAGAGAGTTCTGATTTTGATTTAATTTAGGTTAGTTTAATGGAAGCTAGAATTTTTATCTGACGCCTTTGTGCCCTGCATATGGTTTATCTAATTTTTAGTATTTATTACTGCAATACAAAAACTTTTTATTTTTCTCATATTGGAAGAAACAACAAACTGTATTTTAAAGAAATGTTTGTCATTTTCAATATATATTTGTAACATAAAAGATGAAAGTATGCAATGGTCGCATTTCTCTTGGTTTCCATTCTGCTCTGGTTTTTAACCAGCATGCAGTTATGCCTCTTCACCCTTCCATAAACTTTTTTTTAAGGCTTCAGATGAAAGTTTTACAGTTCTTTCCACCGATTGTGAGTTGTTCGGCAGATCAATGAGAGAAATTTTTCTAGCAGTTTGAATAGTTTGTTGTAACTTACATGAGATCATAAAAAATGAAGTAGGACGCTCGTATTATAATAAAGCAACATCAACACCAAGCAACATTAACATCAACAAACTCCAAACTTCAACTTTAAAGTTCAAAGGTATAGCTGCCTTTGCTTTGATTTTTGGCTTGAAATTCGGATTGATTTCCTTAAAATAGTTGCTCCAAACTTCAGCTTTAAAGTTCAAAGGTAAAGCTTTGATATTTTATTTGAAATCCCAATTGATTTTATTGAATAGCTTAATTTGAAGAATTTGATCAAGAGCACAGGCTCTTACAACTTTCTTATCGTCTTGCAGCATAGCATCTAGAATTTTTTTTTGAAAAAAGCAGCATAAGTGACCCTGAAGATTTTTAAACACAATTTTTGAATTAATAAAAGGTTATTTATACGTGAAAATTTCAAATATTTGTTTACCAGTAGGGCCTCTATAGTTTTTAGGATCATTTATTTTTCAATATCCAATATAACATGGCAAAGAGGTAACTCACTATGCTGAAGTAAACAACCCACTATATCAATGCTATGTTAAAAAATCTTATCTAATTGGACAACTAAACCATTGTTAACACGAGTATTGGAACTTGTATTATCAATAGCAAATGCTTTTAAGCATTCAATAGTATCATATTCAGTAAGAACATTTAGTGTTGCTGAAGCCATACTTTTACTGTACCATTTTCTACTTCAACATGTGTCAACATTTTTCATGTTTTTCCAGAAAGAAGTCTACTTTAATAAGTAAATTTGATGTGATGTTCATCTTGAGTTGTTCTATACAATACCCATTGCATTTCATCGCATAGAGTAACGAATTTTTGTCATTTTTGTCATCCACACCAATTAATTTTAGCTGTGAAACCTATGGACAATGCTTAGTTTCAATTGAACTAGCCACTTGCTTTTTAACAAAACACCTTATATTCTGTTATTATCAGAGATTTGTTATTCTTAGTTATTACTCCATTTTTGATTAAAGTAGCTGTTGCTATTGCAACTGTAGCAGCACCATCAATCTTAAATCTTATTGCAGCCTTAGCTAAATTAGTAATCATCATTATTATCATCATCATCATTATCATCATCGTCATCATCTTCATGATCATCATCATCATTGTTTTAGCTTCTTTGTTTCTGTGTTAGCACAAATTGGATTTTTCTCATAATGCCGTTTCTCTAACATACACGGTCTTGAACATCTCCTTTCCTTAAATGTAGCTTTTTCAAATCATCTGAAAGACATTCTTTTTCAAGTTTTTCTGCTTCTACCTCTAGTTTTTTATTCTGAAACTTCTAACTCTCTACATGCTGATAATGAGTCATCTGTATCTTAATGCTTTACATTCCCAAAACAATTTTCCCTGACGCACCCAATCAGACATACTCACAACGCCTAATTTTTCTCTTAAATCATCACTGCTTTTATTTTCTTTTAAAGTCACACCACATATCCATCTAATCATCATCTTTTCATTTCTTTCCAAAAGCTGGACATCATTAACCTATATTGCCCATGTTTCACTGCCATACATCATAACACTCTGGACATATGTGCTGTAGAACTTTTCTTTAATTATTAATGAAGCACCTCTTGCCGTTAAAAGTGGAGATAATTCTCGGAACTTGGCCCAAGCAGACCTTACTCTTGCCCTAGATGCTTTTTCTGCTCCAGCTACTAATCCAATTGTATCTCCAAGATAACAAAATTTACTAACACACTCTATCTTTTCTCTATTTTTTATTTCAATCTCTTTTTTAATCTTTAGAGAACATCTCTTCAATATCAACATCTCTTATGAAATCATTGCATAACATCTCTTATAAAATCATTGCATAACATCTCTTATGAAATCATTGCATAACACCTCTTATGAAATCATTGCATAACATCTCTTATGAAATCATTGCATAACATCTCTTATGAAATCATTGCATAACATCTCTTATGAAATCATTGCATACAAACTGTACAAACTATAGAGTTAGCTCTAACTCTCTTCCTACACACTCCACATGGCCACTTCCCAGTATTTTCTGCTTGCTTATTCTTAACTTTACAATGCATAACTTTTGTTACAATGCATAAATTTCTTAAACATTGTTTGACAATACTTGTATTACATTTTAAAAATGAAATTTATAAGATAAACAGAAAGCAACTTTTTACCGTTTGAAAAGTTTTGTTCTCAAACGTAAGGAGAATTTACTTTAAATTTGCCCATTTTTCTTTTATGTTTCCCAAAAAGATTGCAGTTTTTTTTTGCTTTTTTTTTTTTGTGGCAAATAATTTCTATATATAGAATGCATAAATCTCATGCTGAGCTAAGAGCTATCTGATGCATGGCAGTAGCTTAATATATATATATATATATATATATATATATATATATATATATATATATATATATATATATATATATATATATATATATATATATATATATATATATATATATATATATATATATATATATATATATAATACAGTTGTATATTTGGTAAAATGGTATTCTGCATTAATTTTTAGAAGTAGTTTTATAAATAAAAAATTTGTTAATAACAATACAGGTCACTAATAAAAATATTTATTTTAAGTAAAAATTTTAGAAAACATTACTAACCCTAATTTGTTGTATGACATTTTATCTATTTTATTTATTTTATATATTTATTTTATATACTTATTTTATGTATTTATTTTATATATTTATTTTATATATTTATTTTATATATTTATTTTATATATTTATTTTATATATTTATTTTATATATTTATTTTATATATTTATTTTATATATTTATTTTATATATTTATTTTATATATTTAGATATTTTATATATTATACTTCTTTTGAAAAAATAAATATTTTTAACAATACTTAAATAAATTTTAAATTTTAAAAAATAAAAAAAGCTAATTGAAAAAGGGTTTTAAACGAAAAACTCATATTCAAAAGTTTAGCTAGGTTTAATTTTATTACTATTTAATCATGGTGTTCTAGAAATACAGGCCTTGACAGTGAGATAAAATATTTTTTTACTAGAGACTGATTGTGTAAGGCTAGATTTACATTGTAATGAATTATTTTTGGTTTTTCAATGGTTCTACTCAACAGTAATTTAAACACAAATTTTAAGCAGCTGTGTACCATTTTTTACTTAGCAACAAAAAAAAATGGCAGTTTAAGGTTAATCTTTTTAAAGTACAACATGTTTATTTAACAAAAAGTTATCAAATGTCCCCCAAAAATATTTTGTTCCATGGTGTAATAGTGGTTATTCGTCATCAACTACAAAGCTGTCCAGTTATTGATTTCCTAATGATGAATACAAAAAAGAAAATTGGACAAAATTCCAAGAAACAATCTGATTGTAAATAAACTGTTGTGTGCCAACTTGTTGTGTGACCATGATTGAAATCTTTTACATTATATCGTGAAAAAGAACATCCTAAAGAACCACCAACTAAAGAACCACCAACTAAAGAACCACCAACTAAAGAACCACCAACTAAAGAACCACCAACTAAAGAACCACCAACTAAAGAACCACCAACTAAAGAACCACCAACTAAAGAACCACCAACTAAAGAACCACCAACTAAAGAACCACCAACTAAAGAACCACCAACTAAAGAACCACCAACTAAAGAACCACCAACTAAAGAACCACCAACCAAAGAACCACCAACCAAAGAACCACCAACCAAAGAACCACCAACCAAAGAACCACCAACTAAAGAACCACCAACTAAAGAACCACCAACTAAAGAACCACCAACTAAAGAACCACCAACTAAAGAACCACCAACTAAAGAACCACCAACTAAAGAACCACCAACTAAAGAACCACCAATTACCAAGTATTAGAACTTAGACAAGAATTATTATTATAACTTTGAATCCAACTTTAAATGTTGGATCACAAGATAGTATGAAATTTTTTAAAAATTTTTTGATGTGTAATTTTTTGAATGTAAATGTATATTACTGGTTGACAAAGTTTATATCAAATCCACATTAACTTATAATGAAGGTGTATTGTTCAGAAATTCTGTTGATTAACCTGGTGTCCTTGCCAAAACCAAATATACTATAATTAACTATAATGCTAAAATGTTCATTTGGTGAACTTGAGTTTCTAGTAAAAATGATTCCAATTAGTCTTTTAGATTCTAATTTTTTTTTAAACAATGCAAACCTATAATTGAAACAACTAACAATCAACCCAATGCAAAACTGTTATCAATTGTTGCTGATGGAAATAGAGTAAATCAAAAGCTTTTTAAAATGATGAATAAAATTAAAGAAAAACCTTGGTTCAGAGATAATGAGAACACATTTTTGTTGTTTGATTATGTTCATGTCATGAAGCATGTTCGTAATAATTAGTTAACTGAAGAAAATTTTGAATTTTTGAGTTTGATGGTAACAAACTTGTAGCAAAATATAGTAATTTTTATGAGTTGGAATCTGCCAATCTTTTGAAGCTTAGCAATTTAAATGAAGTTTCCATCTCACCAAAACCGAACAACAGAAAGTTGACATTTGTTTACAAGTTTTCTGTGATGAAACAGTAGGCTGCGTGAATAAAAATGAGCAATTGCTTTTACTCAGTAATTGGTCAGTTTAACGTGAATAAAAACTTTAGCTATTTTGCTTAAGTTTTTAATCACGTAAAGCTGAACAATTACTGAGTAAAAGCAATTGCTCATTTTTATTCACCCGGCCTAATTGCTGCACAAAAGAATCATTCATCCATCTTAATTTATAATCTCTAGGCAATTATCATCATTGTGTCATCATTATCATCACTATTATCATCAATATCATATTGATTCTTGATTGGTAATGTCTAGGCAAGAAACCCAGTTTTCAGCTGTTAAACTAGTATATGAGTTGGTTGGAAAAGTCAGAACTGATGTCTAACATCAAAATAATATCAACATTCTACAAGAGTAATATCAAAACAGTTATAAAATCAATAGTGGTCTTTAATAAATTTATTTATTTAATATATTTTTTTACTTTTATCAATAAAAGGCGTAAATATCATCATTGACATTAATATATATCATGCATATATGTAACCAAACATCATTAAACGAATGATATAATAATTGTTACCTTTTCTTTTAGCTCAATAGTAGCTGCATTGTTTTGTTTAAAACAAACTGTGAAACGTCTCAAAGTTCAGATAAAAATATATGTCGCATATGTCACAGGTTAGTCGTTTTAGCATAAATCCTCTGTTACCTTTTGTTTTATATTGTATTAAAGTTGTGTTAAATTTAAATTTATACATAGGAGCATATAGTAGAAAATAAATTAATAGATAGGAGTATATAGTAGAAAATAAATTAATACATGGGAGTATATATTAGAAAATAAATTAATACATAGGAGTATATAGTAGAAAATAAATTTAGATTTAATGAGGATGTAGAACGTTAAAAAAAAGATCATTTTTTTATTTAGCGACGATGATGAGTTGATTGCGCCATGTAATTGCTCTGGATCAGCACGATATGTTCATGCCAAATGTTTAGTCACGTGGTTTAAGAAATCTGTAAAAAATCAATGCGAACTTTGCATGGGTGATGTTAAGATTAGAAAAATAAATCATCGGTTTGTCTTGGTTGGTTGATTTTAAGTTTCTTTTTTTTTCCTGATTTTTAAGGATTCATTATCATTAAGTTTATGATTATATATAAATACGTAAGGTAAATATTTCTTAATGAATTGTTGTAATGTATGTTTTATATTGTTTTATTGTTTATTGTTTAATATTTACACGGGTTTGCTGAAATGCTTTCAAATATTAGTATTTATAGTTACCAATTTCTGTTACAAAGTTTTCCGTTTTAAAGTTAATTGTTAGTTTGTTAGGAAGTTGTTTTCTTCTCAGATTTCAGGAAGTTTTTCGTTAGGAAGTTAATTGTTACATGTATTAAGCCTAAAAATTCACTACATAAATATGTGTTAACAAATTATTTTAACTTTTTCCAAATATTTAAAATAGAAAAATAACTAGATATATATATATATATATACATATATATATATATATATATATATATATATATATATATATATATATATATATATATATATATATATATATATATATATATATATATATATATATATATATTTGTGTGTGTGCGTGTGTGTGTATATGTATGTATATATTGATTTTTACAGTTTTTTTTTTTTTTTTTTTTTTTTTTCCTGCATTCATTTAATTGTTTAATCTTTGTTTTTTAAGTGGAAGAAACCCGAAGATCGACCTGTACCATTAATATGGTTCTCAGTATTTTTTGTTGGTTTATTTCTTAACATTCTTTCAATTTACGTGAACGCTTCCGAACTTTGCAAATCTACCGCATGTCTCATTTTTTATGTTGTTAATGGATTCGGCATTCTCCTTGACGCTGCGTTTTTGTATTTTTGGTTTTTAAAATGTCGTCATTATTGGAAGAAATGGTGTGCTTTAAACCAAGACTGGTATATAGACGATTTAAAAGATGATGTCGATTATGTCAAAGACCATCCAGTGTAATAGATCCGTCCAGTGTAATAGATGTAAAGAGCTTATTTTAGTAAATATTGCCTAATTAAATAAATTTAATATTATATTTTAAATTTTTCTAATTTAATCTTTAGTTCTTTGCGTTTGTATTTTATTAGAGGTTATATTAAAGTTGTTTGTTGCGTTTTACTATTTTCTTTTTAAATTATTTTTCTATAAAGTTTTGTTGTTTATATCTAAATTCTTGTAAAAGCTTTTAAGATTGATAATACCCAGTAGTACACGAGATTTACTTTACAATTTAACTCTATACTTATAGATACATGACATTGTAAAGCTTCTTTTACATTAGTTAAAAAGATTTTTTCATGGTTATCAATATCGTTTTATGGGTTATAGTTTTGGCCCTGTTTTATAACTATGCTACAAAATTGTGAAATTTTACAAATTCAAACCACAGATACTGCTTATAACAGTTTTCTTCGGATATTCTAAAAACACTATGATAAAGCTTTCCCGGTGGTAACAAAAATTACTAAAACATTTATAAACCCTTGGATTACACCAAACATAATAAAATCATCTAAAAAAAAAAAAAAATGATTGTACAGGGTGATTTAATCAAAAGTATAAACTTTAAATTAACATAATTAATTTTTTGATTGCAAATACATTACATGCGATAGTACATTTTAAAGCTCATTAAAAAGGAAATTTAATGTTAATAATTTCAAAAAAATTAAAATAACAGCATAGCCATGAGATACGATATTCAAAAACGCATATTTTTAACAAAAAAATTGGTCGAGTTGAAGAGCGTAAGTCTGGTTCAGAGAGCTTATAGAAGTAAATTTAAGAACAGACCATGTCCAACGGAAACGGCTATCACAAAATTATCTAAAAAATTTGATACAACCGGAACAATACTTGATTTGCCACCAAAACCGAGGAATGAGCGAGACATTCGAATTAATGCCAGAAATAAGCTGAAAGTACTCTTCTTCGAAGATCCTACATTGTCGATCAGAAAAGCCTCAGTTGATGTTGAAATTTCATACAGCCTTTGCCGTGATATTCTTCTCAAAGATTTACAACTCAAACCGTGTAAATACCAGAGTGCTCATCAACTATTGCCACTTGATTATGAAAAAAGGGTCATTTTTGCTCAATGGTGGCTGGACTTGGAAAAGGATGTTCACAAAAGGTTGATCACTACAGATGAAGCCTATTTTTACCTTACTGAGTCGATCAACAAGCAAAATAACAGAATGTGGCTGAATGAGAGACCTGAGGATTGGATAGAGAAACCGTTGCACGATGCGAAAGTTTTGGTTTGGTGTGCCATTTTCTGCCGAAAAATCTACGGACCCTACTTTTTCGAAGGAACGGTAAATCAGCACAATTACCTCGATATGCTTAAAATTTTTTTCTGGCCTAAGCACTATAGAGTTGAGAGTCACAAAAAATACTACTTTCAACAAGGTGGGGCTACTCCGCATACGGCTAATATGGTTCAAGAGTGGTTACAAAGTAAATTTGGGGAGAAATTCATTACCAAACAACAATGGCCTCCACGATCACTAGACCTCAATCCATGTGATTATTTCCTATGGGGTTATCTTAAGTCTAAAGTTTATAAGCCATTACCGAAGACTTTGGATGATTTAAAAGAGAACATCACGAGAGAAATCCAAAAAATAAACACATCGGCTTTGGAATCAACGTTTTTTAAGTTTACAAAAAGATGTCATTTATTAATTGAAAAAAATGGAGGTCATATTCATAAAAAATAAAAAATAAATTTTTATCACTCAATTTCCTTTTAATTTATCTTTAAAATGGTGTATCGGACTTAATAATCCGATTTGATCTACAATTTTTATTCAATTTTAAAGTTTATACTTTTGATTAAATCACCCTGTATGTAGTGTTTCTGAAAAAAAGAACTTATAAAAATGAATTAAGGTATAAAAAATATAAAGGTCATTTTGAATCAATTATAAAACTTTCAAAGAAGTTATATTATTCAAATAAAATAAAAAAATTTAAAGGCGATACTCAAAAGACATGGCAAGTCATCAAATAAGTAATTGGAAAAAAAAACACTTAAGATAAATGGTCTTCTAAAAAAACTAAACTATCATCATTAAGATATTACAAAAGAATCTATAATTGCTTAAACATTTAATAAGGTGTTTGTCAATGCAGGTTTAAATTTAGCCTCAAAATTAAAATACAGTGAGTTTAACAAGGAGAAATACTTGACTCCTAGCAAATCAATAATGGAAAATTCTGAGTTAACTGAAAAAGAATTATTAGATTCTGTGAATTCATTAAAATTAAACAAAGCACAAGGACTTGATAATGTTTGTAGTAATGTTGTAATTAAATGTATTTTCTATTTAAAAAAAGTTCTTTTGCATATATTTAATCTTTCTTTTAAACAAGGAATCTTTCCAAAAAAACTTAAAATTCCAAGGGTAATACTAGTTTTTAAATCTTGAGATGACACTAATATTTCTAACTATAGACCTATTTCCATTCTTCCTTGCTTCTCGAAAATACTAGAACGCATTATGTATAACAAATTATACTCGTTTTTAGAAAAAAATGATATTCTTTATAACAAACAATTTAGCTTCAAAATAGGGCACTCTACTCATCATGCAATTCTTAATCTCATTCAGATTATTTTTCAAGGTTTTGACAAAAACAAGTTCACTTTAGGTGTTTTCAGTGTCGAACGTCTTACTAAGTAAGGAGTTCGACTCTGTTAATCATAGCATTTTAATTGAAAAATTAGAAAAATGCGGAATCAAAAACATAAACATAGCTTGGTTCAAAAGCTACTTATCTAATAGGAAACAATATATTTCATTCGGCAATAAAAAAACTAACAATATGTCAGTTACTTGCAGCGTTCCTCAAGGATCTATATTAAGACCACTTTAATTTTTAATCTATATTAATGATTTAAGCAAAGCTTCTAATATTCTAGATTCTATCTTATTTGCTGATGGCACATTTATTTTATTCTCACAGTGATATAACAACATTATTTAAAACTGTCAACATTGAACTTCTAAAACTAACCAAATGGTTAGTTTATAAAACCGAACTAGCTAAATATGAATAAACTTACAATTAATTTAACTAAAAATAATTATACTATTTTTCATCGCCTTCATAAAAAAGATAAATTTCCTCTTGCACTTCCAAAACCCATTATTGGAGAATACATCGTAAAAAGAGAATGTTCAATGAAATTTCTGGGTGTAATTCTAGATGAAAACAAAAATTGGAAAGACCGCATAAGCATGATTGAAAATAAAATTTCTAAAAAATATCGGATTACTCTATAAAGCAAAACCATACTTAGATCAATCATGTTTGAAATACATATATTACTCATTTATTCATTTTTATCTTAATTATGCAAACATTGTTTGGTGCAGCAGCAATAAAACGAAGACAAAAAAGCTGTTTAGCAAACACAAACATACAATTAGATTATTATCAAAGGCACACCGTCTCTCACATTCTAGACCATTGTTCAACAATCTAGAAATATTAAATTTGTACCAAATAAATATATATCACCTGCTAATTTTTATGTATAAAACTAATAATAATGCAATACCAAATATCTTCAAATCATTACTTAATAAAATTCAACACAAATACATAACTAAATATTAAAGTAACACTTTGTTCAACCCAAAACTATATATGAGTCCACCAAGTTCTCAATAACTATTAGTGGACCAAATGTATGGAATAAGATAATTAGTAATGATATTAAAACACAACTCTTGAACAGGTTAAAAGCTTAAATTGTTACTTTTAAATAATGAACAAACAGAGAATTATTTTTAAATCTATCTATAAAAATATTATATTTGAAAATGCATATTTTATTAGTCTGAAAAGATTTAAAGTCTTTAATTATATACATTATATTCAATTATATTATGAAAAAGTAATTATATAGATTTACAGCATTTATGTGCACGTGTGTGTATGTGTGTGTGCGTGTGTGTGTATGCGTGCATGAGTGTGTGTGTGTGTGTTTGTATATATATACGTATATATATATATATATATATATATATATATATATATATATATATATATATATATATATATATATATATATATATATATATATATATATATATATAATGTGTATGTATATATACATACGCACGCACGTGTGCATGCATGCATGGGCGCTTGAACGTGTGTGTACGCATACATGCGCATGTTTTTTTGTTTTTTTTTTGTTTTTTTTAGATTATTCACCTCCCCAAGGCCCGAGGGGGGCCACTACAGTCGAGGAGGCTACTCATTTTTTTGTGTTTTTTTTTAATTTTTTTTTAGTTGTTATTCGTGGTGCAACCCTCTCTCAACTCTTTAACTCAGAAACACGAACCTTGCCGACCAAGGCCGCTGCGCAGAGAAACTAAGTTGAGCGAGGTACTTCCAGGGACGTGGTGGGAGTCGAAGCCTTGTGCATACATCCCAGCCGGCAAATTTAGTTGTAAATGCGCATTAGAAACTCGTTTAAATACGTATCGATGTGGTATGTATGTATTTTATCGTGTAGTCATTTTATCGTGTATGTATTGTATGTGTATGTTTTATGTATGTATTTGTGTATGTATGTATGTTTTATGTATGTATTTTATCGTGTAGCCATTTTAACGTGTCAAATACGCATTAGATGCGTATAAAGACAGGTATACAATACGACGCCTACTGAGTATCAAACTCGCATTTGAAACTCTTGTAAACACGTATAAAACACGATAACCAGAGAATACTCAATACGGTATTTTCCTGGTATTACATGCGCATTTAAAACTTTCCAGAATACGCATTATTTACTAATATTTGTTAGCCATTTTATCGTGTCAAACGCGCATTAAAAATAGACACCAGATGCGTATAAAGACAGGTATACAATACAACGCCTACTGAGTATCAAACTCGCATTTAACCACGTATAAAACACGATAACCAGAGAATATTCAATACAATTTTATTAACTAATATGAATTCATAACATAATGATAATGACTAGCAGTAAGCAACCTGTAATACGGGTTATGAGTTATTAAATCATTAATAACAAAAAAAACACATTAATAACTTGATATATTATCTAAAAAATTAAATACAAATTTATCTGTAAATATTTTAACTTTGACTCCCTATCAGCAACACATTGATATTTAAGTTCTAAATATAATTTCAATTTTTACTTAGTTCTTGAAGCATTGATATAATTTCTAATTTTAATTTTACTTCTTTTGAATCAGTTCTGATTAAATTAATTTCAGTTCAGTTCTTATGATTTCAATCATTTTAATTCTTATTTCAGTTTCTAAATCAGTTCATATTTTACTTCTATCAAATTTCACAGCAATTAGTAGTCCTAACGACACATTTTTTTGAAAAAATTAAAGTGCAATCTTGAAGTTTATGAATTTGGGTAACTTGTACTTGTTGCATTCATTAAAAAAAAAAAATCTTATGACTCCTTCCGGGGCCTTAAAAAAAAAAAAAAATTACCCCACCCCGGGGTAAGTTGGCGCAAACTATAATAAAGATTACAAACGTATTAGTGAGTAAAAATTTATAAAATTTTTTTAATATTTCTATGAACTAGAAGCAGTTAGTAGTTCGAATATGAAGCCAAAACAACACATCACCTTTGTTCCTGGTAACAAAATCCCATAAAAAAATTTTTTTGTAAAAAATAAATTAAAAAATTTTTTTTTTGTTAAAACAAATTTTTTCAATATTGTTACAAATAATAATTAAAAAAAAAAAATTGATTTTATAAAAATATTTTTGTTTTTCAGCTTCCCCTGTGAAAATTTTACCAATAAACCCCAAAAGCTTTTCAATAAACTGCCCAAAGATCCTGAAAAACGACAACTACTAAAAAAACCTGACTGATAATAGTAAATCAGTTGTGACTGGAATATTTATAGTAGTTTTATTCATAGGACCCAAGATGAAATGATCAATTAGGAAAGTTCCCTAAGATTTCTGATACTTTTTGATAAAAAACTCTGCACATAAACGCAATTCGTCAACTTACCCCTGCTGACAACTAGCCCCGGTCTCCCCTATCATTATTTCAAGAAATAATGTAATACATAAGTTTCAAGAAAGAAATTTAAAAAATTTTTTAACTTAGTAATAAACATCCAAATAACCATACAAATAGTCATAAAATAGTCATTCAATGATTCAATTGAGTTATAATAAGATTTTTTTTTTGAAATTGAAAGAAAATATCTGGTTGAATTATAATTACAAGTTTTTATTCAGTTTCATAAAAACTCTCATCTCTAATGATTTTTTCATTCGATTGCGGCGACCAACAGTTAAAATTCCACAAAGTGAAAAAATCTTTTCTACAAACGCCTGTGATGCTGGGGCGGACAGTAAATCTTCAGCCAAAATTGCAATCTTACTATACTTGCTTTTGTTTTGTTTCCAAAAGAGCAGGCCGTTACTAGGCAGCGCTTTATCACCGCTTATGTCAACCAAATACCTTGACAGCTGACTTGCAACAGTGATATTGTCTTTGTTATAAATCTTTCCTTCTTTTGTAAAGATTTTATTTGACAAGAACTTAAAGCGCTTTATGGCAGCAAATTCACATTCAGATCCATTTGACTCAGCAGCAGCTTGTAATTCTTGTTCTACTCCACAAACTTTTATTATATACATCTTTGCTGCATGGAGCAAGGTGTCCATTTCCGGTGTGAGTATAAAGACAGCAACGGTTGGATCTAACAAACATGCTGCAGACGGAAGAGGATTAAACGTATCTGAGTCCGGCTGCAGAATTGATTGAAACCGTTGACGTAGATCTCCAAGAAGATTCGCTGTCAAAGACTTGTTGGTAAGATATTCTTGTAAATGGTATTCCAAATTGAGTATAGATGGTAGAACCTGGGAAAGAGACTGGGCATCGGTCTGAAGTATATCTGTTTGTACTGCAAATGGTTCCGAAAAGGAAGAAATGTTTTGAAGACGAACCCATTCACTTGCTTTGAATGTGTCGATTCCTAAATTTAAGTAAACTATCTGTAATTAAAGTTTACTAATAACAACTGTTATAACTAATAATTGTCATTGATATACGTCTCTTTTTTCCATGCTGTTGTGATGTGATTTAAAAGGCAGGGTAAAGTCTTTCCGTGTTATTAGTAAACCTAATTTAAAGACTATATGCCCTGTCTTGTTTTTTAATGATAATGACTAATGAACTTACAATTTATTAACATTTTCGTTTTTTTAGTTTAAATAAGGTAAGACACAATTTTGTAGATTTAATAAAATTCCGAAAACAATTTATGTACACTAATAACATAAATAATAAAATAATATGTACCAATTTCTGTAAGAACTTCATTCACCGATGTCTTTATTTTCAACAGCCGGTCAATCATCTCATATGTACTGTTCCTTCTTGAGGTGCAGTCAGTTATCACAGACTTCCCACACTTGTCAATAAGTTTCTCAATTGCCACACTCGATTTCCTAATTCTTGATACAATTTGTCTTGTTTCTAAGATGGTTGCACTATAATGTTCATAAACTGGTTTTATGAGAAGCTGGAGTGTGTGAGCCATACAGGGCATTCGACAATATGGAATATGATCTGATAGGAATAAATCAGTTTGTTCTGACTGAGACTGGATCTCTTCCTCATCAGTTTCATGTTCAGACTCGTCAGATTCAAACTCATAAGATTCAGATTCGTCAGATTTCTTAGCTGCATGCACTTCCTGTAAGAGCCTGATGGCTTTAACCATATTAGACCCGTTGTCTGAAACAATCAACATAACTTGATTTTCTCTAATACCCCACTGGTCAAGACATTTCTTTAAACATTCGGCAAGCATCTCACCCGTGTGGGGATGTTGGAGTTCCATCAAATTTAGGAAAGCATGTCGTGTTTTATTAATGGTGGTGTCATAGAAACAAGCAGATACTCCAAGGAACGATGCTGTGAGACCCTTCTTCGTCCAACCATCAAGACAAATTGTTACTTTGCGTGTATGATTTATCAAGTCTTTCAGTTGTGCAGATTGTCGAAGAAAACGCTCGTTTATCCGCTTGTTCAGTGTTGCAGACCCTGCAATATAAAATTTAAATCAGTTAAAATTTAATGCACATCAGTTTGTGTAGTTAGTTACTATAGTGTTACACTAATGATACGATAATTACAGGTAAACATTTAAAAATTGTTTAGCATTGAATGAATCCAAAACAATAATTTAAAAATTTAGTTGTGTTAATAATTACCTGGCAATTTAAATTTTGGGTCAAGCGTTTTTATCATATTTCGAAACGACGGCTGATCTAGCAATACCATTGGATAGCTGGTATTAACAATCATTTCAATCACGCTATCCTGACGCACTTGATATTCACTTGATTCCGTTGGCCACGCGGTGATTCGGTGTTCAAAGCTCTCTCTTATTGTCTGGGTTTTTGTCTTTCCACTATTTTGGGAAGATGTAGAATTAATTTCATCAATTTTACGTTTCAAAAACATTTTTTCTGCATTTCGTTTTTTCTTTTCATCCGTGTAACATTTGTGTGTCTCTTTATGTATTCTCTGAATGTGCGCTACTAAGTTACTGGAATTTTTTCCGGCAAGAAATGCGCCACACACGCCCTCATTATTTATGTCCTGTACTAGACACTTGGATTTGTCAGTTTTTTGATTGTATACGAAGAATTTCCATACAGGACTGTCACGCTTCCTACCAGCCAACAACCTTGATAAACTCATTATTCTGTTATTGATTGATTTGCAACTCTTAAGAATCTATAGATTTTTATTTTATTTTACAACAAAAGATTGGACGCATTGAATTTATACTTAACGTAATGACGTGACCAGTTTTGTGGTCCATTAATACATTCTATAATCATTTCAAATATCATCGTTATGGTCAAACATGTGCGCCAATTTCAAGCCAAGTATGTAAAATTTGTAAACTAATTGTCAAAAAAAAACTTATTATTGTATCAAAACTTTTTTAATATTCAATAATTTTCGTTCGTTAATAATTCTTAATTCTATTCCTATTTTCGTTTTTTGATGCGTATATTCAATTCTATTTCAGTTTTCGTTCTTCAGATATATCCTAATTTTAAGTTTTTATTCAAATTAACGAAATCAATTATTTTTACTTCAAATTTTACTTCACGTTAATGAAAATATCACTGCAGCAACATCATTGCTTATAGTTAAAGACGAAGACCGCAATTAACATCAGTTGCGTTCTTTTTAAAATCTGTCACAACACAGGTACTAGAAACGGAAAGTCAAGTAAAGCCTGCTAATACCTAAAAAAATAAAACTTAAAAAAAAAATTTAATTACAAAAGTACTATTTGCATTTTATTGTTAGTAGAATTAGGATAATAATAACAGAAAATATATACTCTGTGTCTACAGAATAATTAAAAAAAATTATAAAAAGGCTAGACAACACAATGTAGTAACATTGGGAAATAACACCACAACTTAATAAAATATTTTATTAACTTAAATACTTGGACTGAAAAGATTTTATTTATTACAATATTTGAACAATCGAGGGACAATTATAGTTAAACAATTTAAACAATTATACCATAAAATAGCAAGCAAATCGTAAAATATTTCTTAGAAATGATCTATATTTTTCATTTGACTACTATTTTCAAGTTGCCTATAAGCATTTACATTATAACTTCGTTGAGCCTAATACTATCTATTTCAATTTAACTATTATCATTAAACATATTACCAGTAATGTTATATTGCTGCAACTGAATAAATGAACGTAAAAGAATCTTACAAATTGCGATCTTTTCTAATCAAAGACTTTATTTAAACTTAAGATTTATTGAAATCCATATCTTTCTATATGTTTACATACATTAGTCGTTTATCAAAAATATTAAACAACATTTATTTACATCAATTATTTTTAATTAAAAAAGAATCTAGACTACAATGCACAAAATTATTTTTACCTTAATGCATAAAAATAATAAATGCACAATCTTGTATAAAAAAATGAAGCAATGTCAATCAGTATATTTTACTCTAAATTAATTATTTAAATGACGAATGGGGCAAGATGACGACCTACAGTTATCTCTTAAGCAAAACTAAATATAACAGTTGATTTTAGCTGAAAGGGAAGTAGATTAATTTTACTAGATTTATCAATGGTTTCTTTTTAAATATTATTTTTGTGAAGAAAGCTAAGTATTAAAAAAGTTTTTCCGACATTGAGAAAAAAACTTTTTATCCTCGTTTGACTTGATTTATTACATTGCTACATCACCAGCTAAAGGTAAGTTTTAATTTTTGGGACAGACTAAGATACAGGCGTTTTTTGAAACAGTCGTCATCTTGCCCCATGTTCCCTTATATATCTATTCACATACCTTTAAAAAGTAATATTACACTTTACACAATGAAATATGGAAATACATCATTTTTTTCAACTACTTTCAAAAGAAATTTATTTTTTCTAGTCTGTTATTTTTTCTAAGAAAGAATATTTATAAAGATACAGAGAAATATAAAATATACTGAAATATAGGCAGATTTATGTTTATAAACTTTTGTGTCAACAAATACAGTCAGTTTTCCATGTTAAATACATAAAATATATATCTAATATAACATATATCAAATATCAAATAAATCCCATATAAAATAAAACAAAATAGTAAACTTACTCAAACCAGTATCAGTTATACCGTGTGAAGTAATTAAAAAACACTATAATTCTTTTAATTGCTCTAAAAAATAACTTTCAGCTCTTTCCAATTGCACTAAAAAGAAAAAAAAAACTTACTTAGATAAGTTGCCAAGTTCTTAAGAATCTGAAAACAAATAAGTAAGAAAACAAAGAACAAACAAACATTTATTTGTTAAAACTACTATATTTAAACAAATTAAATTTAAAAGTGTAACACCAATTCTCCTTAAAGGCTAAAAAAAATTTTCAGCTCAAATTTGCTTGCATACCTTGCTTGTAAAACCATGTGAATAAGAAACACATTTAGAAAAGCCAAGAAACTACTTAAAGATGACATATGCAACATTGAAGTTTGAACGTTCACTGGACTAATTATTAGCAGATGTTTTTAAAAAATTCATAAAAATTTACATATATTCGTTCTTTTATATTGCATAAATCCATCATATGATAAATCTGAAATGAAAAAATGTAATGGATAAGTAAATACAAAGAAAACATCATATATGAATCACAAATCAATATATCAGATAGAAATAAGATGTCATGATAAGAGAGTAGTAGTTGTTAAATATTGTTATTTCATGTTAGCTTTTAGAAAACAATTCATGTTAATACGTAATGGTTCTAAAAATTCAAATATATAAAATTCAAAGATATAAACAAAATGTATATATGGCAAAATGATTTTTCTTGAGTGGCTTTTACTGAACGATTAAAAGCAGTGAGTTTCAATAATAAAACCACTTATAATTTTTAACAATAGACACCAACATAAAAGTAAGCCAAATGTAAAAACATTAGTAACATGAATAACAACTTTATGCAAAATCTTGCTCAACACGTTTGCCAAGTCACACACTTTGAAAACATGGTCCATAAATATTATAAGAAGTGTTTATATATGTTATATAAATTTAAATAAATATATTGTGTTTTATAGTTAGTATATATGTTTATATTATGTTGTTTCTATGTCATGGAAACAACATAATATAAACATATATACTGACTACAAAACACAATATATTTATTTAAATTTATATAACATATATAAACACTTCTTATAATATTTATATATACAATAGATTAATTTTACACTATTTTAAAAATGCATTTATAAAACAATTATATAACACATATTACCACATACATATATTTATCAAAAACATTTTAATTTTAAACATAATGTAAACATATATGCAAACTATAAACATATATAACTTGAATTGCGTGAACAAAAAGTTTAAAAATAACATGAAAAAATCTAAAAAGATTCATATATATATATATATATATATATATATATATATATATATATATATATATATATATATATATATATATATATATATATATATATATATATATATATATATTCATATATAAAGACATGTATCTCGTAATAAAATATCAAATTATAATCATATTTAATTTAAATCAAATACTTATTGAATAAAGAACAAAAAATAGATAAAAGAACTGCAATCCTAATAACAAAATATAACGCTTAGCAACAATTAAAATGTCAGTGCTGGCTCAAAACTTTAACTTATTTTTCTAAATTTTCTAAAACAGAACAAAAAAAGGTAATAGCATAACAGAAATGTCAATAAAATAGTAATCAACGGAATAAAATAAGCAAGGTATGAAATGATAGGATTTAACGTATATTTGAATTATATTAATTTAGGACTTCATAAAACTAAATTAATAAATTTAAAAGTAGTAATAAATATTTTTATGATAAAGTTTTAGTAACTCTTTTAGTGCAAAAAAGTACTGTAACTGTACTGGAGATAATTTACTAAATTTCTCAAGAAACCTTTTTAATTTAAATTTTATTTTCGCTATATCAGTTTAAGCATGCGCTTTAAAAGCAAAGAATCTCGTTTTTCCCTTATTTGTTAATATTTGATCAAAATCGGGTTCAATATCATTCCGATTTTGATCAAATATATTAAATACGTATTTTTGATAAATAAGAGGTTTTGAACTCGAATTCGAAACTTAAAACTAAATGCGTATTTTTCTGGTATTAATGGCGGTATGTTATACGTGATCAATACTCCGAGTATTTACAATACTAGATATGCCGACTGGGATGTGTACATAAATGCATTATATATATTATATTAATATAAAATGTATTATGTGTATATGTATGTGTGTATGTGTATGTTTGTATGTATATATGTATATGTGTATATGTATATACATATATATATATATGTGTGTGTGTGTGTGTGTGTGTGTGTGTGTGTGTGTGTGTGTGTGTGTGTGTGTGTATGTGTGTATATGTGTGTATTTGTTTATGTTTATGTTTTTTTATATATATATATATATATATATATATATATATATATATATATATATATATATATATATATATATATATATATATATATATATATATATATATATATATATATATATATATATATATATATGAAGGGTGCAAGGGAAAAACAGGGAGTGTCAGTTTTTAAAAATATTGAGATTTTTTTATTAACATGTTGTGCAAATCATAAACTACCTTCAATGTTAAATTTGAAGCAAATAAATAAAAATTAATGGTCTAATTTAGTGATAAGGAAAGAAAAAGCATAACGTACTTTGAAAACTAAATTTAATTTATCTCAAATTGCGAAAAACTGACAACCCCTATTCTTACCTTGCACCCTTCATATATATATATATATATATATATATATATATATATATATATATATATATATATATATATATATATATATATATATATATATATATATATATATATATATATATATATATATTAATATATATATATATTAATATATTATATATACATATATATAATACATATATATATTAAATATATATATATATATCTATTAATATATATATGTATATATATATATATATATATATATATATACATATATATATATATATATATATATATATATATATATATATATATATATATATATATATATACATATATATATATATACATATTTCTTTTAATAAATAACTTTGAAATTTTAATATGTATATAGCATTGCAATAGCATAAGTTAACCTTCATGTTATTGAGATTAAATTACTTCCTTAACTTTTGTTAAAATAACTTCAAAAGACTCTATTAAACTATTTTGCATTTTATATAAACTTCTTTGAAACATTTTGCCTTTTTATCTCATTTTTAATTTTTTTTTTTTGTTGCAACGTATTTATATAATTGTCTATAAAAAACAAGCGACTTGGTGATAAGGCAAACCTGTCTTCCTCTCGTCCTTGCCATTTATATATATATATATATATATATATATATATATATATATATATATATATATATATATATATATATATATATATATATATATATATATATATATATATATATATATATATATATGTATATATATATATATATATATATATATATATATATATATATATATATATATATATATATATATATATATATATATATATATTATAAAACACGGAACACGTAGACATATTAAAAAATATTTGACAATTTATTTCTCAGTGTCTTCATATATCAAACATTTGTTAATTTACAACTATAATTATACTCGAGGTCAGAAATTTGAGTTGCGTAAGTTATAATGTCAGCAAAATATAACAATACACTTAAATTTTTTATTTATTTATCGAATCTTGCTTGAGACAAATTTGGAGCAGTTTTGAATCAAGTATTTAAATCAAATTAGCAAAAGTTATTCAAGTTTGCTATTTTCTTGATAAACTGTCTTTGTATTTTTGACTGCGTTTATTAATTCAGCGTGGTGCGGTGACCAGACCGTGGAGCAATATTCTAAGATTAGTCATATGTTGGTAGTGAAGACTTTGAAACACTTAAGATTTGATATGATTGGATGGTTGCTACATATCCACATATTCAGAGACTAAGTTTTTTTTTGTATTTGTAGACCAAGATAAGTTATTAAGTTATGAACTATTAATTTATAATTGAAACCTTTATAAAATGAAGCAGATGCTATTCTAAGTGTACAATACTTATTGCCGGCAACGTTTAACTACCATTTTTCTTACCAGAGAAAACTTTTTTTACTGCAACGGTTGTTGCTATGATCAGTCTCCTTAAATTAACTACATAGCTTGATATCATTAACATATAGTATTAAAGATCAATCAAGATTTTGAATAACGCAAATCCTTAACATATAAAAAGAATAACGCTAGATCCTACAAACGAACCTGGAAAACTCCACTAATAACGCCAAAAACCGTTGATATCTCTTAGAAAGAAATGCTGAGATCCATTTAAGAAAGTTTATAAAATACATTGCAAGTTTTCTCAAAGATTTAGAATGAGATACGAGGCAAATGCCGTTCGGTAATCAATATACACCACCGAGGTAATTAAGTGATTGTCTAAAGCTTTATGCCAATCACTTCTAAAGCAAGCGCTCTAACCTAACTTCTAAAGCAAGCGCTTTAATCATTGCGGCCGTTGCGCAATGGTTAGAGCGCTTGCTTTAGAAGCAGAAGATCCAGGTTCGAAACGAACTCTGAATATATTTTCGCGTCACGGTAAGGAAGGAGGCGTGAACTTACTATTTAAATGCACTTCCGCAGTGCTCTGGCAAGACCTTTAGGTCTTCTTGGGGCACCTAAATAACAAAATTTAAAAAAATTTATTGACTCTTTGTCAAGAAAAGAAAATTCGTACACATAGATCTTTTGAATATAAAGCCGTGTTAATTAGGTGTTATCTGATTATCAGCATTTAAATAATCAGCTATTTTTGAACTTAAGTAAAATTACTAGAGATACTGTCTTTGTCTAGTTTAAATCCGAGGTTCTTTTCATAAGAACTGGTCTTAGTGATCAATTATCTTTTCCATAAAAATGTTTTACGAACTAACTTTTTAAACAATGATAAAAATGACTTTATATATATATATATATATATATATATATATATATATATATATATATATATATATATATATATATTTATATATATATATATATATATATATATATATATATATATATATATATATATATATATATATATATTAGGGTTATGACCTTTTTACTTTTTACTTTTTTTTAATAAATCAATGAACTTTTCATAAATCAATGAACTTTTGTTAGAAAACATTGAAAACAGGCTCAATTCCTCAAGGTTGTAAAAAAAGGTCACCCCGCAATTAAAGTTACGAATCGTCATTTATTCTTGTTACTGCTACTACTAATACGTGTGGCTTTGCTGAAAATCATTTAAAAGTTATTTAGATTAGATGTGTTTCGAACTTTAGAACATTTTGGAAAATTCCACAACATTTTAGACGACTTTAGAACATTCTGGAACAATTAAGAACTTCTGGAACAATTAAGAATATTCTAAAACAATTTAGAATATTCTAGAACAATTTACAACATTCTGGAACAATTTAGAATATTCTAGAACAATTTAGACAGTGTATATATAGCCTACAAGCCTAGCGATAGTAGCATTCAGAAGAACAAGGATGTCTGGACCAATAATCTGGTAAAATTTGAAGACTCTCATAAAAAAAGAAGAATAGTCCCTTTGGAAGAATATTCACTGGAAGAAAAGTGCAGAATGCCTCTCCAAAAGCAAATTATCGGACGCTACCATTTCCTTGGACCAAAAATCAAATGAAGAAAGGAGCAAATAGCCGAAATTTCCACAGAAGTCACCAAATTGTGGAAGAATAAACTGAATTATCCTCATGTACTGATCAAGTTATACAAGCAAAGCTCGATAAAATACTGAAATGTTATAATGAATGTGTCGAGCGGGGAAGCTACGAACCCCTTGATGAAATTTTTGATATTAATAAAGTGGATAGAACATGGTCATCTTCAGAGGACAAGCGATTGTACCATCTCCAAGTGGAAAGCAAAGGAACAGTTGGATACTCTACAGGCCAAGCGTCTTGAAAAGAAACGATCCATCCCTCTAAAAGACAAAAACTTTCTGGTAATCGTCCAACTCACTGTCTTACTATCCTGGTTTTAGTGATTCTTACTCAAAGGCTGACGACAGTGAATATAAAAAGAAAAAGAAGATGAAGATGAAGATGAAGAAAAAGAAGAAGAAGAAGAAGAAGAAGAAGAAGAAAAAGAAAAAGAAGAAGAAGAAGAAGAAGAAGAAGAAGAAGAAGAAGAAGAAGAAGAAGAAGAAGAAGAAGAAGAAGAAGAAGAAGAAGAAGAAGAAGAAGAAGAAGAAGAAGAAGAAGAAGAAGAAGAAGAAGACTAGTCCTACACTAAGCAGAAAATATCATAAAAACAAAATTGTTGTCAACTTGGTGACCTACACAAAAGTATCAACAAACAAAGCTGCTAACATATGCAAGCAATTGGCTCGTGAAGGCATTGACATCCCAACTCCATGTCAATCAGCTATTTATAAGTCAACAATCAAAGAGAAAATCAAGCTGAAAAAAGAAATGATTGAAAAGTTGCAAATGGAAAGTTGGTTCTTATACTTTGATGGCAAGCACACCAACGTAATCGATTATCAAGTGGTCATCCTTAAAAATAAAAGAAGAGAAATCAAATTGGATGTCCTGGGCTTGGTAGATGGTAGGGGAAAAACTATTGCTCAAGGAATTTCTAAAGTCCTTGATAAACTTCACCAATGGAATTTTAGCAGACGATTGTTGCAGATGCCACCAGCATTAACACTGGAAAATAGAATGGTGTTGTTGTAATATTGCAAAAAATGTTCCCAGAGAAACACATCAATAAACCTCATTTTATCAGTTGTCAATACCATATATTAGATAAAATCCTCCGTTTGGTGATGGATAAAGATTTGGTGATTGGAAGTAAAACACAATCGCTGAACATTGAATATCCGTTTGTATCTCAACTGTTGTAGGAGTACGTACAACTGAAAACACAGTTTGATAACGGAATAGAAGTAGTTCTCGAAACATCAGGCTGGAGAGATGATATGAAATTTTTATTAAATCTCACTCGAGTATTCCAATTTTTTTTTATGAAAAGGGACATTTTCCATTGATCATTTTAATTCCTTCAACAAGGACAGTTCTGCAGAGAGTCGATTTATATCGTATGGCTGGGTGACCATTGATTTACAGACCAACTGTACAACAAAAATGACTTGAATAACTTGGCTGAAGTACTAAATCCATGCAAAAAGGCTTTAAGCTCTTTGAAAAATCACTGGAAGCGAGAGCCATTTATACTACAGATCCCCAGAAGTAATCAATGCGCAGTGCGTGCAATCAAAGTAATGAAAGAAATGTATTCGTCATGCAAAAATAGAGACAAATTGCACCTTCTATTTCTTCTATGCAACAAGCGAGAGCAAGGTCAACGGTCTGAGTTATTGTTGGATTGAAAATTTATTGCATTACATGACATGACATTCTAAATACATTCGAATACATCGCTCGAGGTACATTTGTTGTACTTAGCGTAGACCAATAGTAGCGTTCTATTTGCTCACGTGACTCTAGATTTAACTATGTATATTCATTAACTTGTTTACTTTTTAACATGTTTTTTGTAATTAAAAAGTAATACATTCCATTTGTTTTTTAATATTGAATTGTTTTTTTTTCCTTTGAATTGAATTGAAATGTTCAGTAAATAAAAATTATTACTCGTAATGAAAAGAACTAAACAGTATTTATAAATGTATCATTTTTTTGAAAAGATAAATAACAAAAATGGAATATTTTATAACAAATATGGAGAATTTTATGGCTTCTGATGCTGATAATCCGATACCAATAGTATTGGAGCCTAACCACCAAATGGAGGAAGAAACTCATGGACATGTAGTAGAGGACCTTACTAATTCATCTTTTTCTTCTACTGTCATTTCTCCTAACAATGAAAAGTAAATATAAAATACTTGTGTTCAATTTGAAAAACAGTGCTCTTAGTTACGGGGGAAGTTTTTTTATTTGTTTTTTTAACAATTTAAACAAAAACTTATATTGATTTTAGTAAACTTTGTTAAATTTCAACATGTAATTAAATTTGCATAAAGAGGTTTTGTACTTTAAACTTTGAATGCAAATTTCTCAATTCCGGGCTGAAGTTATGTCAAAATTGGTTTTTCGATGGCGGGGTGAACTTTTTTCAAAAGATATGCAAATAATAGTTCATTTCGTGCTTTTTAGGTAAAAATTTATCAAACTACACACGGGAGTGTGGGGTTAAAAAAAAGTCATAACCTTATATATATATATATATATATATATATATATATATATATATATATATATATATATATATATATATATATATATCATATATATATATATATATATATATATATCATATATATATATATATATATATATATATATATCATATATATATATATATATATATATATATATATATATATATATATATATATATATATATATATAGATATATATATATACATATATATATATATATCGTATATATATATATATATATACATATATGTATATACATATATATATATATAAACATATATAAATACATGTATATATATACATATATCTATATATATACATATATAAATACATATATATATATATATATATATATATAAATATATATATATATATATATATATATATATATATATATATATATATATATATATATATATATATATATATATATATATATATATATATATATATATATATAGATTATTAGTTGTAGAATAGACATATAAGAGTTTGTGTTACTATATTAGTGGAATTCTGTTTAAATTTTCGAGATTATCTAGTTGCAATAAACTGTTATTTTAAAATACATGTTATTGGACTTCTAGTATTCACGTCTAACTTACGTTACAACAGTATGAATTACTTTCAACCAATTTTATACTTACAACTCATACCATCAAGACATTTTATTACAGTAGAGACACACAAGTACACAGCATTGACTATCTACATCACAAACACATCTACTAGACTCAAAACAGTTCACAACTCTTACTGATCCTCGTTATACTGCAACAAAGGACTGCACTTATCGACACTCATTTTAACAAAAGTGACTTACAATTGTATGCAAGTTGTACTGAGCCCCACTAAGTGCCCTCTGGTCACAGTGTCAATTCAGAAGTCTGTGGCAATCGTCCTGACAGGATACTCTGAGAATAGTCCTTTTGGGATAACACAATGGGATACCTTGACGAGATACCCTGGTGTATACCCAGAGTGGAACTTCTTTTGGGATGCCTGTCTCGGGCGAGAGTTGGAGGTCTTCTTGTGTTCATACTGTACCATAAGGCACGAATCCATACTGTACTCAAGACGCCCATGACACACTTAAATCAATAATGTATGTTTACCACCCTTATAATACAGACCACATGATAACTACTTATAAAACTAATAATTCTGCTCCATCACTGATACTCTCTACACATTACACTTACGTATCTCGACTATTGTTTATTGTTATTGTTTATTTTTACAACATTATACTTATCATTTTTTTAGTAATTTTCTACTTTGAGGCTCTTTGTTTTCCACTGGACATCTGTCCTGTTGTACTTTTATCTCACTCTGCTCAACTCTTTTTAACTTATTATTCATCCCTAAGGCGTTCACTGCTCGGTGCAGCTTCACTAAAATGCTTTGCATTTAAAACAAATATATATATCTTTGCCTAAAATTACATTATGTTTGTTAAGAATTTTGTATTTTTTACCAGGGTTTACCTATAATTCTTTATTGCCCTCTACGATAATGATTTTTTGATTTAATTTGCACTGTCTGGGTCAAATCTTAATAAAAATAAAAAAAAAAGTAAAAAATAAATTACGGCGTTCCGACCTGAAATATTGTAATTCCGGCCGGAACCGGTTGGATCTAAAATTCCGGCCGGAATTCCGGTACATCCCTAAGAAAGACTCAGAAATCTTATCGGCTGGTAGTTTATAAAAATGTTTATATGAGTTATGATCACTTGTATTAATAATATATGGATATTCAACAGAAATATTGCCTAATAAGGAAAAGTAGTTAGAAAAAAAGAAAATCAGGAAAATTATTTTTGCAGGTGGATTCCAGAACATATTAGTGCATTCCAAGATTGTTGACTAAAGTTAAAAAGTGATTATGGTATTTTTTTTATTAGGTGAAACGTAGTTTAGCTTATAAATTTTTTAAACTGATAAATTTTTTTGGCTAATAAATTTTCGTAGTTTATAAATTTTTGATAAATTCGAATCTCTAACATTAATAAGTTTCGTAACGGAATAACACAAATTATTAATAATTAATTTCATCCTTTTAAGATAAACATATAATAAAAAATAAAAAAGATAGATTATAGGGCCGTCAATACCGGTGTCAGCTTGAGTAATAAGTGCTTGGGTAGATTTAATGTCATTTCTGCAGTATATGGTTACACAGCTTCTAATTTGTATTTGATCCTTACAATAAATGGAGTAATTTTTAGGGCAAACCAAGGAATTTGGGAGTTTATTGTTGAAAAATAGTCGATTCAAACAATTGTTTGACTCGTCTATTTGTTAGACTCAATGTTTAGAAAAAAATAAAAGTTTGCTCGCAAGATCTCTCGCTTTAAAAAATTAACAGAAAATTTTTTTGAATTAAGTTGCGTTTGAGTAATTCGTTTTTTTTAATTTAATAAGCTTTGATCTGTTGGCATTTGTAATATTTTATTTGCTTGATACGATTAGACATTGTTTACCAGAAGTGTTAATGCTTGATTTATACGCAACAAACCAGCAAGTTCCAAAAAAAATGAACTCTGTCAGACATAATTTGGGTTCTTTTTTCGATTTCGACAATTTTTTGATTTGAAAGATTTTCGGGCCCTGATTTTTTTTTTCCCATTTTTTCTGAGTTTTTTTGTTTACATTCCTCGCATATCTTTGTATCACTCAGTTACAATTAAATGAAGAATAATGAACACTTTACAAAAAGTTGAATTTCTTAAACTTTTTTGCTGATTTAGGTATAGAAATTTTATCTTCTGTCGTTGAGAAAAATAATAAAAGCTTCTTTGTATCTTCACCTCTGGAGTTGATGGATTTTTTTATCTTCACTTCTTGCGTTTTCAAAATCTAAAGCTTTTGACAGTTTAAATTTAAACATTTTGTATCAATAAGTATTGCTGCAACAATGGTGCGATATTGGGTATCTTGGCAAATATCGGATAAGATTTGTAATATTACGCCAATAATGGTAAACAATACTGACAATATTAGCATACAAATATTGGCAAGTATTAGCATGCGGTATTGCTCCAATATTGTTCTTTCAATATTAGAATGCCAATATTGGGGCTGTATTGGCATGCCGATATTGATATACCAATATTGGCGCATTAGCTTTTCACATAGTTGCTTAACAAAATTTATTAGGAAAAAAAATTTTCTTAACAATTTTTGTTAATTATATAAGCTTTTATTATATAAATAATTATATAAGCTTTTACTGGATTTTTAACTGCGAAAAATTGTTTTATAGAATTTTAAAACAATTAACAAAACAATTAATTAAAACAATTAATTTAAACAATTAATTTAAACAACTAATTAAAAAAAAAATTATATAACCTATTTTTCATTTTTATACTAATCATAACTGAATTCGCAACTAAAAATTATGTACGTGTCTGTTTACAAAAGTATAATGTAAAAATTAACTAAGATTTATAATATTTAAAGTAATACAAGAGTCAAAAATACAAAAAATACAAATTTGCTGTTGTTGTTTAATTATTTTAATTTGAGATTGTTATTTTGTTTAGCAATCTCAAATTAAAATAGTTAAAGAACAATAACAAAAAATTAAACAACAAACGAAATGAAAAAACAAAAATATCAAAACAAAAAAAGTTGACAAAACACTTCAAGTTAGTGCGGTGCTTGTTTTTTTCTGGATTCACGGTGGTTTAGTAATGGACATTTATTAAGCGCATGCGTTATATTCTGGTCAAATGTTGATAAACAATAATGTCCGCAAGTAAACAAAGAATTACTAATAAAGTTGCTAAACTTCAAATTAGATTTATTTGTAGATATTTCTAAATAGTCTATAAGAAATGATATCAAAACAATACTTTAGGTATGGTCTGTGTCATCAAAGGTATCATTTAAATAATTTTACAAAGAGAATAGAAGTGGGACTAAAGTGAAACTAAGCTGTTTTTTAGGCGAAGTTTAACTTGTGCTTACATTGTAGTCTATATTCATAAGTTTTAAATTTTTTAGTGACTACCTTGATTTTTTT
Organism: Hydra vulgaris; assembly: GCF_038396675.1. Lineage (NCBI taxonomy): Eukaryota > Metazoa > Cnidaria > Hydrozoa > Anthoathecata > Hydridae > Hydra > Hydra vulgaris. The sequence continues at coordinate 9,360,212 of NC_088925.1, read as the reverse complement.
TTTTTAATATAAAAGTTCGTGAATTGTTTAAAGCAAAAATCAAAAACCGGTTACTTTTTTTTGTGATAATATAATGCTTTTAAAGATTAGTAAGTTTTCTTTTTATTTGAAAGGTTAAAAATACTGACAGAAATATTATATAGGCTTTAATACTGCCATTTATTTTCTTTAAATCATTTTGCAGTATTTTATCGTATTATTTTTAGTATCTACAATTTTTCTTTTTCTTGGCTGAGCTTTTTTTTGGTATTTTTTTACAGTTGGGTTGTTTTTTATGAAATGCCCATTCATCATGCTTTTTAATCTACGCACTCCTTTCATATGGCAGTAGGTACTCTTCATGCGGTTGATTTCAGCATGAAGACTTTCTCCACCTTGCTCTCCATAAGTACCTAGTCCTACTCCCCATTTTCTAATGAAAGGTAATGCATGGTACTCCAGCAAATGAAGCTTGGGTGTGATTGAAGCATTTGGCCAGTTTTCACGGAAGTACTTCATGAAATCTTTGATTCGATTTTCTGTAACCAATAATATGTATATATATATATATATATATATATATATATATATATATATATATATATATATATATATATATATATATATATATATATATATATATAGTATATATATATATATATATATATATATATATATATATATATATATATATATATATATATATATATATATATATTAGTAAAAAAATACTTATCTAACTTTTTTCTTCAATTTTAAGTTTTACCATTGCTGGATCATCATGAAGAGTCCTACTCTTCCTGATGATCAAGCAATGGTGAAACTTAAAGTTGAAGAAAAAAGATAGATAAGTGTTTCTTACTAATTTATTGTTCTGTTCTTTAAGAACATTAAGCACTCTTTTGGCAGAACACAATAAATAGAAAAAAATAATTTTCTCTATTTATTGTGTTCTGCCAAATTATAACATATGACATACCAAGGTCCTGTTTGTTATCTTCATTGAACTGATTGCAGGAGTTAATAAGCTTGTGACATATTCCAAACTTAGAGAAGAGTACCTTGAAGTTTTTACAAACTTCAATAGTTTCTCTGTGTATATCAGTGTCGTTGAACCCAAGTTCAACCACAAGGTTTGGTATAGAGTTGCAAAGTTCAAGGATACTTTTCTCCTAATTTAATATATAAAATAATTGTGAAATATGTATTATATATAGTAACTGTTGTTAATTATGTATCTAGTTATGTCTAATGATGTTAGTATTAGCCATCTATTCCACTTACACACACACAGAGACACACACACACGCACTCATATATTTATACTGTATTTTACATTTAAATTTACGTAGAGTTTGTTTTTAGTAAAAAGTAGATTTTATAAATGTAGGAAATATATATTAGATATTATTTTACCTTTAACATTTTGTTAACATGATTACCAACAAAACTTTTCCCGTGATATGCTTGTCTTTGTACTCCTAATGAGTTAAGTACCTTATCAAGTTTGTTTACAAGTGGCCCAAATGATTTCTTTATATGGTCTGCTTCAAGCAGTATTTTCAGTTCTGAGATCTATGATTAAATATGTTCTTAAGATAAATTCAAAAAAAACATAACCAATGAAACAAAACTTAGATATTCCAATGTATAAGATTCTCAGCTGTATTATTCCGGGTTTAATTACCAATCTAAATTAAATATTTTTAGTAAATAATAAAAATTAAAGTTGTTACCTGTTCTTTCTTTTTCTTTTCAAAGTGAATCAGATGACGTTCAAATACTAATTTAATTTTTTCTTCATTTTCAGGGTTAAAAATTATTTGCATTTCAAGTGCTTCTGTTATAACACGTGTTTTATCTTCAAGTGCTTGAATACTTATTTGAAGTTGATTTATTTGGCGCTGGTGCTCTATATATGCATTAAATTCCTCACAGTCAAGTGTTTGGTTGGTTACTGCCATTCGACCTGCAATTTTTATGTCAATTGTGTGACAAGAGTCTTCTAACATGTTGAAAAACTTTAAGTATATACCAAGTGAGATATGTAAAGCAGGAACTCCTATCTAATAGTACAAGAAAATTTATATTATTATTTACAATTGCATACACCACCATTTACATTTACCCCACCAATAACTTGTATTGTATTCTATTGAATAAACGATTATGTGAATTTGCGAAGAATTCCTAATAAATAAAATCAAAGTAATGTGAATAATAAATAAAAGCAAGGCACCTGATCAAGTGGCACATTGAACAACCGTTGGTCAATAACATTGTCACATAACTTGGCAAACTTGGGATCTGCACCATGGTTGTTAAATTTTGCTAGAGATAAATCTAGTATCTTTAGTGATCGCATTTCAATGTTATCGTTAATTGGATTTGACATTTCTTGACTTGTTATGTTGCAAAACAGGCATGAGTGTCTACCTAAAGTAATTGAACAAGTTTGTGTTAAGAAAGCAAAATAAATCATGTTGCATGTATTTGGCCCAGATGAGTTTTTTTAAAGAAATCTGTATTAAATATGTACTTACCATTTGCACCAGTTATTCCATAAATTGCACACAAGAATTCATAATCACCGAATACAAATACACGAATCTGCTTTTCTCTAAAATTGAACAGAATTAAATTATTATACATTTTTTTAAAAAGAAACTGTAATCTATCATAATCCTGACAATTGTGATAAGAAACCAAGAGTTGATGATTTTGTTTATGTCAAATATTGTTTGTATGTTTTTGAATTTTAGTGTGCTTGGATAATTGAATTATTTTGTTGTTTGTAATATGTTCTTACTTCCAGATCATTTTTTGCAAAAAATCGATTTCTGATGTAAATCTTGTCAATGAAATTTTCAAATTTGTGGTATAATCTTTTGCCTCAAATATATTAAATATTGTTGTATTTGTTTTGGCATTAGGCTTTTCCAAATTCGCTACTTGATAAAACATTTTGAACGAATCACCTCCATAGTCACCTCCTATTTTTATATGGATTTCGTTGTCTTTAATCTTGTTGTATAATAAGAGGTTGTTGCTAAAATTATAACAAGAAAAATTAATTTTTGTTTTTATAGTATTGCATTTAATTTATTGTAGTATGTTAAAGTATTTTTTTAAAAAGATTTGTTTGTACCTATCTAGTCTATCTAGTACATTTGTTATATGTCCTTGTAGATTTTCAATATATGCACATGGCAATTCCTTGATTTCATAAGAACCTTTTGAATCTTTTTTTTCAACCATAAATGGAGCGTTTTTAACAATAAGATCATCACATGACCATTTCTTAGCCACATTTCTTTGTTTTGCATTAGAAGCACAAATTACATTGTTGTTTTTCAACCACCTAAAATGATAATGTTTTTTTTATTATCAATAACTATTATAAGTATTGAATTTGTCTTTTCAAGATTTCTATATAATAATTGCAATCTTGTGTACCTAGATAATATTTTCATGTTGACATAAGTACTGCTCATGTTTGCTTTTAAACTGATCATTTCTTCAGCAGATATTTTGGCTTTTGAAATATTTGATTTGCTCAGAATATTTTCTTTTTCATTTTCATTAAAAGAATTCAAAAGAGTAGCAGTTTGCTTGATTGTAGAACTAATGCTTTCTCCACATGTTTTGCTCATATTATGTTTTAGATGTAATTGTCGTCTGCGAATTGTGCGTAAACATACATCTGAGCTTTCTTTGTAGGCTCTTGGTGTTGATGTGAAGCATAAGGGCTAAAATGTTGTGTAATTTGTTTAAAATATTCAAAAAATCATACTATAGTTTCCTTTTATAAAATTGAAAGCATTTTTGTTTTGTTATAGTAATTTTACAGTCTCCTTTTTTGTAAAGATAGTCTTACCCTTGGTCCTCCTGTCGGAAATTCAATTACATTTGATTTTGTTTGAGACATTTTTTGTTTTATTACATGCAGAGCAGCATCTTCAATATTTCTTGGTATAACACTTGTTGAATCCAATGCGAATATATCTGAAAAGTTTATTTGTGAAGTTGATGACGATGATATTGATAATGTTGTTGAACTTGATATTGGAGTTGTCTGACAAGTTTTTTGATGTTTCTTTCGTTCTGACAGTTGTTTGACTTTAAACAATCTACCACAACCTTGCTTGCATTCTTCTTGCAAATTTTCTAACATTTCAATGACATTGGTTGATGAAATTAACCCATCACTTGGAATTGAAAAGGAACATTTAAGGCACTTTGTTTTTGTTATTAGTTTGCCAATTATAAGTGGTAATAGTCATGGTGCACAGAATGAATGAAGACAGTTTTTTATAATAATTGGTTTATGCATAATTTCGTTGCAAATAGTGCACACACAAAGATGCACATGAGGGTTTAAAGTGAAGTTAATATCTTGCAGTTTAAGATTAAATTTTGTTTGAGGTAAAAGTTTAGATTGTATGTTATTTATTTTGTGTCTAGTCCAAATATTTTCACTATAACTAATACTTAAAGGTCTTCCACTTATCTTTTTCTTTTTTTTCTTCCTTTATTGGCTTTGAAGCAAACACATTCAGTTACATTGCAATTTTCAGGCCAAGATCGTAATTTTAATTCAGTGTTTGAACCTTTTTCAATATTTCTTAATATTGAAAAGCATCTATAACACATTTTTTGAGGATGCTTATTTGGGTGGTCCTTATCGATTCGGATAAAAAAACAAAATTCTATTCTGACAATATGTTTTGTTAAAAGAACACTATCATTATCTAGCCTTTCTCCACATATTCTGCATAATGTTTTTAGTTTTGTTTCATGTGACATTTTTATGTGTTTTTTTATTGCTAAAATATAAGATTTGATGTACAAAATTTTTAAACTTAAAAAAGTAACCGGACTCTGATTTTTTTTTTATTATAAAGTTAAAACCATCTTTTTTTAAAATATATATATCTTTAAAGCATAAAAATTCTAATAAATGCTTAATTATTAAGTTTTAGTAGTAAGGATGACCATAAAATAATTTTCGACTTTCCTGCGTATTTTATCACATAAAAATTAATAAATTAAGTATTTCAAATGAAATATGTTTTCCTTGGCCACACATTTTATCAGTTTATAGTTTATATCTGATTTATACATCTTCAAAGCAATGATATGACCTTTTTTATTAGGTTACGGTAAAAGACCATTACAAAAAAAAATCAAAATTACTATGTTGTTGTTGTTTTTAAAGTAACGCATGCGCATAATAAATGTCCGCAAGTGCTTAAAATTAAACCACCGTAGATTGTTTAGGTTATTATAATTATCTTAAATTAAAATATTATTGAAAGATTCTGTCAGTATGTAATCTATTAATAATTGATAAAAAAAAAATATTGAAATAAGTAAAACTAAATGCAATATAAAAGTGCTTTTTAAAATTATATACATTTCTACAAAATTTGTGCTTTCCACGTTACTTGTTCGTTAGTCAAACCAAGAAACGTTAGAACTATTTTAACTATTTAGCAATGTATAATTAACGATCATTTTTGCGGGTTATTTAGAAAAAATACGGTTTTCGTTTTTTTTCCAGAAAACTGAACGAAAAATCGGTTAACCGGTTGCGTTTTCCATCGGTCTAGGGTAGAGCGGGGCATATCGGGACAGCGGGGCATAACGGGAAAGTTATGCCTGAAGCCTTATATCTCAGCTAAAAAATTTTTTTTTTTTTAATTTTTTCTGATAAAACAATTTAAATTATTGTAATTCATTTTTGTAAAAAAAATTTACTTTTAGAAATACCAAAATGCATTAAAAGTAGCAAAATGCATTAGTAAGTTTGCGAAAAACAAAATTTGCCTTTTTTCTTAAGCAATACAGCGACAAAAGATATATCTTGAACTATTGCGAATTTGCTTTATTTATAAAAAGTTTATATTTTTCAGACAATATTTTTTATCCTCTTTTAGAATCTGGTTTTAAAAAAATATTTGGAACTGAACTTTTTGAATAGCATTATTTTCAGTAAAATGACTTTTGTGGGGCATATCGGGGCAACAAGTTATTTATACAATAGAGCTTTTTATAAAGTATTCCGTGAAAACGACCCAGTAGAAACAGATTGGTTTAGAATTGGTCAATAGTTAATCGAAAACGGTCGAAAAATAGATAAAACGTTTAGCGACCTATTATTGACTAAAAATTGACGCTTGATTTGAAACGTATATTTCAAACTTTTTTATATATTCGTTTACTAAACGTCGATCTAACGTTTCGTTATATCGACGTTTAGTAAACGTATATATAACGAATATGAATATCGACTTACATTAGTCAATATTGTAAACCTTTAATCGACCTTAATTAAACGTAAACATTTATAGATTTAAAATCTACGCTTTAATTTATACGTTTATTAAACGTCAATCAAACGTTTACATAATTTACTAATATAAATTGTTATTCAAAACGTTTTATCGACGTTTAATAAACGTTTATTATATTACAATATTGCAATATAGCCATAGGTCAGAAGACTTACATAACAGCCACGCGGTTTAAATAGGCATAATTAAAATGAAATAAAAAAAATTATTAAAAAATTACTTTTTAATGGCTAAATAGTTAATTTAAATGCGTTTACCAGATTCACTTCCTTACAACAACTGAAAGCAAAACGACTGATTAAAAAATAATAAACGAGTGTCGGAATCTAAAAAGTTACAAATCTCTTATCGCGACAATCTACCTTCCTAAATGCCAACAACTTAATGGATGTTTTAGAAATTATTGGTTGCAACATTGACACAGTTAAAAAATACGCGTTGCTGGTCTCTCGTTTTGAAAGTCCTGCTGCAAGAACTTTTTTCGTACGTTTTATAAACAGTTTAAATTCATTTTGTAAGCGCTAGTATGGTAGTGTAGCAGTAGGTATTCATCTTTGCATTAATCAAGAGGTTTAATAAATAATTTTTTTTACTTTTTTATTTTAGATACATTTTAGCTTAATTTAGTTACACTTGCTAAAGAAAATTGGTAGAACAGAGCTGGTAAAAGCCACTGCATATAACATGACGCAACTTTCAAAATTCTCCAAGTTTATTTTTGTCAAAAATAAATATTGATGGTACAGAAAATTTTGGAAACTTCCATTCAGAAAATCCTCTATATGTAAAGTTGTTCTGTGTAATTCCAATTTTATTTTATGAATGTACATTTAAATTATTTTAATTAAAATAGTTTTTTGCGGTTACAAACCAGGTTACGAAATCAGACGATCAGGATAAGAATGTAGAAGATGATGTCGCTCAAACAGGTGCATGATAAACAAGTGGTAGACGGTATTCTAGGAAGATTTTTGATAATGCATAAACCAGTGATCCAAAATATTTGTTTATGAGTTTATTAATTTTATAAGTAATCTTAATATTAATGTAAACTTTTATTTTCTGCTGAGATTATATTTAAAAAATATTTGATAGAAATTTTTTAATATAATACTTCCACTGCCAAAAGCTTGATCATATAATTTTTTTTAATTGGCGAAACATAAACAAGTTTCGTGCACAAACATTTTTTCTCTAAATCTCCACTATATGAAAATGTTTTATATAAGTTTATAACTTTATATATAGTTTTATAAAATAAAAGTATAGTATAAGTATACTTATACTATAGTTTATTCTATAGTATAGTATAAAAGTTTATAAACATATTATAATAGTTATAAAAAATATAAAAAATAAGACCAGGTCTTTTATAACTATATCTTATTTATAAATTTCATTACTTTTATAACTATATCCTATTTATAAATTTCACGACCTATATAGCTCTTATTACTTATGTTAAGTTAAAAAGTTATGACGTAATTTTAACTAATATGAGTTTTAAAACTTAAATAAATTAAATTTACGTTAACTAAATCAAAGAAACTAATAGACAAGTTTAATATACGTTTACTTAGACTAAATCTAAACGCTTTATATACGTTAATTAGACTAGATTTAAATGTAAATTAGACAAAATCTAAACGATATATACGTATAATAATCCTATAATAGACGTCTAAAATACGTTTGAATATAGACGTTTTCCGGACGTTTGTTCTAAACGTTAATCTGGATTTCATTCTAAACAGATAATTGACCAAATCTGAACGTTTTGTTGAAACGTTATTTTGACGTTTAATAGACGTTTGTGTGTTTACTGGGGAGGCAAAACAAATCAAAACAAATCAACGATGTTTAAAAATGGCGATATTATCTAGGTTGCAATTTGCTTCTTATGAATGTGTTTTCATATAGCTATGATCATGTAGATGGAATTAGAGTTCCAACAAATATTATATTTTTCTCATTTCTAACTGGAGAAAGGAATATTTCGTGTAACTTAAAAAAAAGATAAGAAAATAAAGATAACTTCAAGATAATAAATCTACTCGATTATCTCAAAAGCATTTCTTACAAGAAATGATCCATAGAACCCCATGTGGTACACAGATAAGGCTTATAAAAATTTTTAGAGCAATATTGCACTCATGAAATAGCTTTTCAGTGTCAGATACATTCAGAAAACAACAAAGTTTCTGACAATGTTTAAGGAAAATATGCAGGCCTCAACTTGAAAATGTCGATGACGATTCGTCTGCATCAACACCATTTTTACCTCCACAAAATGAAGTAGATTCCTCTTTATCAACGTCATTGTCAGCGCCACAAATAAAAGTAGACTTTAAAATAAATATTGCTGAATATGAATTAGTAGATGATGAAGAAAATTATTTAAAAAGCGTTAATAACATATTAAAGGTTGATTTAGAAAGAACTAATGAATTTCTAGGTGTACGTTGCATTTGCTTTATCATACTATAGTAAATGATGAAAATTGTAATCATAATATAATAGTATAATGATTTTGTTTGATGGAAATCCAGTATAATTTATACTTGATTTCCATCAATAAACAAGCTGTTTAAGAATTTTTAGATCCTGGAAAAAATTGAAAAAACATAATTATTTATAACAACCAAAAAACAAAAATAAGTTTATCCACCGGACGACCAAGAGTGTTAAAGCCACTTGATGCATTTGTTTTAATATTGACTTGTTTACACAGGAACTTTGATCTTCGTTATATACTTATTTTTATACAATGTTTCACAAGGAACAGTTTCAAATACTATAAATACATAGATAAATTTTATGTATAAGACTTGGATTCATCTGCATATGGCCTAGTATGGAGCAAGTTAGGAAAACAATTTGGCAATGAATGAAGTAAAAGTTCATAAATGTAAAATGTATCATTGATTGTGTTGAGTTTAAAGCTAATAAACTATCTGAATTATTTATGCACAAAATTATGTATTCAGATTATAAAAGTCGTACAATAGTTAAAGTTTTAGTATGAAATGCACCCGGGGGAGGATTTACGTTTATTACGTTAATCAAGATGAAAGTGTAATGAGTGACTGTGGCTTTACAATAGCAGAATAACCCAGAGCACTTAGTGTTAATATTGTTTTACCATTTTAAAGGGTAGTAAAAAATTTACTACTGAGGAAACAGTTTTAAGTCAACAAATTGCAAATCAAAGAATCCTTGTGGAAAAAATAATACAAAATTTTATAAAATTCAAATATTGTATAGGCCAAATATTATAGTTGGTGCATGGTAAAAATAGTATTTATACTAAATGTATATATGGTGCATTCCATATTTACTGATGTTACGTGTGTAAGTTTCGTACCTAATTTAAATACTTTCCATTTATATTAGATCCTCGTAATAAAAGTCAAAATGTATTTATATATAGAGTGATATTGGTGAATTTATAAAATTTTCAGACTATTCGTATTTATCTTCAAGTAGAAAAATATATGTTTGTTACTGACGTAACGCTGCGATCTGCTATTTTTCTAATATTAACATTTGACTTCAAGTTTCTCTGAAAATTAAAAAAAAAACAACTGAAAAATTACTTTGAATTAAATACTCATTTGTGTAGGTGATTTGTTGTTCATATAAGCTATATAGATTATTGCTCATATAAGCTATATAGATGTCGATTTGAAGCTGTCGCCGCAGTAAAAGAATTATTTTGCAATTATCTCTGCAATCCAAAAGTTCGGCGACACTACTAAAATTCCAGGTGTTAGATCGAAGTCAAGAGGTTTAATGATGCAATTACAAATATTTGATATCATTTTTGCACTTAATATGCTACATCCTCTTTTTTTTTTTTTTTTTAATTATTAAAGTTAATTTATGTCTCCGGGCTGAGGATTTAAACCTATAAAATTCTCTAAAAATGATCAAATCACTAAAACTGAGCATATCTCAATTAAGATCAAATGATAACTAATTTAAAAAAATTTATAATCAGACAGTTGAGTGTTGCACAGAAACTGGAGTGATCATTCCTCAAGTAAAAAAAAAAAAAATTCTTCAAAAATTGATCAAGCATCAGAAAATCAATATTTTTCATTTACGGAAGAAGTAGAAACGAAAGCTACGAATTTTAATGTTGTTTTAGATGACTTGTTAAATGGTTTAAATGATCGTTTCAATCAGAAAACATTAAAACTTATACTTGCTGTTACGAATATATTAAAACATGAGCCATCTCAAGAAGATTTATTGTATTTGAATAATGTATTTGGAATTGATAGTGAGCAAATTCAAGTTGAAATTATGTTACTTAAAAATATACCTAATATACCATCCAAAACCGCTTCTAAAACACTTCATCAATAGATTGATTTTCTAAATTTAAATATTAGAAATTTTCTTCACTTCTATAAAGTCATAGTACTTTTTATCACTATTCCGGTAACAACTTGTTCATGCGAACGTCCATTTTCTAAGCTGACGAAAGTAAAAACAAAACTCCGCAGCACTATGACTCAAGAAAGACTTGACACTTTAATGTTTCTATTCATAGAACAGCAGATAACAACAAATATTAATTATGACGAAGTTATCGAGGAATTTAAAGTGATGATACCAACAAAACGACGTTTAAAATTATAATATATATTAAGTTTTAGAATTATAATATATATTTAGTTTGTAATTATAAAAAATATTAAATTTGTAACAATTTGCAAATAAAAAAATTACAAATTATATTTTAAAATACTAAATACAATTTTATATCGCCAAGTTAATTATTTATCTAATAAAAGGAATATTGTTTTTTATTCCTAATAAAAAAAGTAAAACTGATTTAATCATTATTAGATAATAATGATAAAGCTTATTAAGAATTTTGATTGTCATATTCCTAAATCGAAACCCAATTTTATTTAGGAGGTGATGGGGGTGCAGGAATCTGCTCCCCTGAATATGCCTTTGTCATGCATGACCTGCAAATAAGGTCTGGACACGTCTATGGTATATGTTTATACCAAATAATGCTTGCCAAAAAATTTGCTGAGATTAGAACCTAGAAACAATGAATAATCTAAAACTTGTGTCCTCCAAACGCAAATATGAGGGCAAAAATTAAACAAGTTTTAATCCACAAAATGATAGGGAATAAAATTTACATGGTCATAACAGTCATAACAATTTTTTATTACTTGATGAAGTTTGGTAAAAAACTAAGACTCTCATTGACAAAACTTTTACTAATGTAACACAAAGGAAGGTAATAAGGAAGGAATAAACATAAGAAAAAGGAAGATATATTAAAATAGTATTAAAATTTTATAAAGTTATAAAAATTATGACCTGATGAAGTTTGAGCCTCCCCCCCCCCTCCCTAATTTGAGAGGGTTCACAAATTTTACATGGTGATAATATTTGAATGCTGAGAAACAGTGGCGGATCAAGCATTTTTTAGCTTTCGAGATTTGACTAATTTCCAGATATGGAGCAAACTCCAAACATTTATATGTTTATACTTATGTCAAATAAAGATGCATTGCAAAAATTGGAGTCTGGAACCGAAAAAACCCCAAAATTTTTGCTCATCCCCCCGCCCCAAACGTAGGAGTAACAAGTTGATAAAATATATTTTTTTACTATTCTCAATTAAACTTATATTCGTCGATAAATTTTAAATTTCTTAGTAAAATATTTTAGCGTTCGAAAATTATAACCATATAAAATTCAAATCCCCTTCAATTTGAGGAGGTTACAAATTTTATATAGTGTGTGTGTGCGTAGATAAATAAAGGACTTGGTGTTAAGACAAACGCGTCTTTTTCTTGTCCTTGCCATCATTATATATTTTAATACAGGAAACTTATAAGTGTTATGTTAACGGCTAAATGAAAAATTTATATATATAAACTTGGAATATTTATTGATCTGTCAGAGGCTTTTGATAGAGTGGATTACAAGATGCTTCTATATAAACATAGTTATAAAAAAAAAAAAATTGGTTTAGTTGTTATCTAAACAATTGGAAACAAGCCATATATTACATTAATAATTATACTTTCCTTAAAATCATTACTTGTAGCGTTCCCCCGGGATCCATTTTAGGACATTTGTTTGTTTTTTATCTACTTCAACAACATCATCTAATATACTCAGGGACAATTTTATGGGTGTGTATCAAACCCCCAAAGAAAGCTATTTTCAACTAATATTGATTTTTTAGGGAATATAGTCGGTTAGTCGGCATTGACACATTCCAGGCAAACTTTTAGTTTTAAGCACCGTTTTTTGAAAAAAAAAAAAAAAAAACCGGCAGTTTTTTTTTTTTTTTAATTTTATTATTTTTTTTTATACAACTTCAATATATTTACAAATCGTTACGTTACAATTACATAATATAATATAATGCAACGTAAAAAACGAAATTATATATAACATAATATTACCACGTATCATAATAAAAAGTGGTTTAACAAATATAACTAAGTATAACGTAAACTAATAATGTTTCTTATCATAAAAACATGTTGTTGTAAAGGAAAACTCGTAGAAGTCTGAGAAGACTTATCATCGAGTACCTCTTTAAGTGGTTAAATAAAGTCTATTTTATGTTTATATATAATCAGAAGTGGTTGAACAGTATACAGTCAATGATACACATAAATATTTTAGAATAAATTTTGTTGCTAAGTTTAATACATGTCAATATAATTGTTGATATTAAGTATGAGGTGTTTTAATTTATTTTTCAAATTGGCAGGATTATTTAATATTAAGTTCTATATTTTTTGATATTATTTTGTTATATAGGTAATGACCCAGGTAGGAAATAGAAAACCGTGAGAAATTTGTTGTTCTTTTAGGCAGTATGAAGTTGCCTGTTGCTCTTGTTATATATCTAATAGAGTTAACTTTCTAAAAATTATTTAAAAAATACGATGGGACTAGTCCAAGTTTGTATTATTGTAAGTTTGTGTCATCGGCAAACATAATGACATCAAGTTTATCCGAGACATTTGTAAGGTCGTTAATATATAGAAGAAATAGAAGAGGTCCAAGAAAGGAACCTTGGGGGACACCGCACTCAACTCATAGTAGTTTTGAGTGTTTATAATTATCTGAAAAAACACATTGTTGTCTGTTGCTTAGATAGTTTTTGAACCAGTCAAGGGTTATGTTTTTTATCCCATAGCTTTCCATTTTTTTAAGTAAGATACCATGATCTACAGTATCAAACGCTTTTGAAAGGTCTATAAAGATGCCTAGAACAAACTGTTTTTTATTAAAAGAATCACATATATTGTTAACTAGATCTAGAATTGCGTGTTCAGTTGAATATTGTTTTTGGAAACCGAATTGCTTTTTATTTAGAATTTTATTTTGGATTAAATATTCATACAATCTGTTATAGATTACTCTTTCGAGAAGCTTAGAAAAGGTAGGGAGTACTGAGATAGGTCTATAATTATTAACTAAGTATGTTTCACCTGTTTTAAATATTGGTACTACTTTAGCTACTTTAAGCTTGTGTGGTACAACTCCTGTTTTAATCGAAGACTTAAAAATTTCAAATATGGGTTTATTTATCGTTGTAAAGACATTTGCCACTACTCTACTACAGATATCACCGATACCTGGAGTTTTATTTAATTTTAAGGAATTTAGAGCAACATTAAGTTCTTGGTAGATCTTTGTATTTTATTTCGCTCTGGGTATCACTTAGGTATGATTTGAATGAGATGTTAGGAGACTTAATTTTTGAGGCGAGATTAGGGCCAATGTTAACAAAAAATTCGTTGATTTTTTCAGCAATCGTATTTTTGTCACTGTACTCTATATTATCTATGATTATTTGAGCAAGTAAACTATTTGATTTTACTTATTTGTTCCTAATTATTTCTTTTATAGTATTCCATGTTTTTTTAATGTCACCAGTTGCATTTTTTATTTGGTTTGAATAGTAATTTTTCTTCGAGCTTTTTTTTATTTTTTCAAATAGATTTTTGAATTGTTTGTAAGTATTTAGATTTTTTTCATTTCTATTTTTTAAATATTTGATGTAGAGTTTTTGTTTTTTTTTTGAAGATTTTTTTATACCTCTGGTAATCCATGGACATTGTAAGTATTTTATTTTTAATTCTTGTTCTATAATTGGAAAGTGATTATCATAGTGCTTTAAGAATATTTCTATAAATTCATTATAAGCGGAGTTGGTATACCCAAGGTTACATTCTTGGTAAATCCTATCCCACTTTACTGCCGATAGTGAGTCTTTAAACTGTTAAATAGTTAAATTATTAATTTTTCGTTTATAGACTTTGGTTTTAGAGTTATTTTTTTTTGTATCTTGAAAAAAGAAAAAGTAAATTGGAAAGTGATCGGATATTTCCATTTTAATCACACCTGCTTTTAATGAAGGATCATATAATGAATTGGTCAATATGTTGTCTATTGCAGTGATTGAATTAAATGTTACCCGGGTTGGTTTGTTTATTATAGGAAAGATGTAGTGTTGAAACATATCGTCAAAAAAAGTTTGGTAACGGCATCTTCATCGTACTTTAGACAGTTTATATTTATATCTCCAATACAGAATAATATCTTGTGCTCTTTGTTATTTTTAAGAAATATTTGTTTTAGGTGATTTGAAAAGTTTTTTATATCACCTTCAGGTGGTCTGTAACAGGTGGGCACCAGTATATTTTTTAATATTTTGTTTATTATTTCAATTGTAAAGACCTCACCATCGGCACCATCGGCATCATCACCTCACCATCGGCATCATCCTCACATCGGCAGTTATTAAGGAGATACCCCCTCCTCCCCCGATAATTTTATTATTAGTATATAAATACTATTTTTATGACAGTAAATCAGGAGCTTTAAAAGTTAAGCGATTGGCTGATGACCAACAAACTTTCCTCAAACATAAAATAACGTAAATATATTCTTTTTTACTAAACCATCTAAGTCAGCTACATTGATATTAAAATTTCCAGATATTTTAGTTGACAAAACTAAATTAAAAATTTTCTGTGAAGTAAGAGTAATGCTAGATCAGCTTACTAACTGGAACGAGCTCATTAAGTTGTTAGAAAATAAAATATCTTAAAGCATTGGGATAGTGCATAAAAACTAAATATACTTTAAATAAAGGATTTCTAAAAAGTTTATATTTGTTTTTATTTGCGTTATATTTGTTAATAGCTATATTAGCTACTGCTATTTTGTCTAGGAAAGTACTTACCAATCAAAACAAAAAGTACTTACCAATCAAAACAAAA
The DNA here is from genome assembly GCF_038396675.1 of Hydra vulgaris. Classification (NCBI taxonomy): domain Eukaryota; kingdom Metazoa; phylum Cnidaria; class Hydrozoa; order Anthoathecata; family Hydridae; genus Hydra; species Hydra vulgaris. The sequence goes on along the minus strand of NC_088925.1, from coordinate 9,344,590 downwards.
AGTACTTACCAATCAAACAAAAAGTACTTACCAATCAAAACAAAAAGTACTTACCAATCAAAATTTTAGCCTATGTAAAAAGCAAGCATTCCGTATAATAACAAATGCCAGTTTCTTTTCTAGCACTAAAAAAATAATTAGAGAACTGATAGTTTCTAATATTTAAGAGCAAAATATCTACAGCATCCTTCAGTTTAAACTTAATTATTTTCTAAAAAAATTCTATCCAGAACTATTATATTCAAAAAACTTTTTTGAGACGGTTCTAATTCTCAATATGTAGAAGAAGACCACAACTGCTAAACTCATTTCTCATAAACGACATTAAAACAATAGTCTCAATCCAACATTTAAAATGCGTGGTTAAACAACAGTTGACCTAACCATTACATAATCAATCTCTTATTTTTAGAACTTATAAATAAAATGTAAATAAATATGAAAATATAAAAATATAAAAAAAAAAAATATTTTATAGTTTTTTATTTATTTTTATTTTATTGACTATTTTAATAATACTGAATACAAAATTTAAAAGTTTAGTTTTATAGCTGAAATTAACTGAGCAAGAGGATAACACCATCGTCTTCTGCTTGCTCCAATTAATTTTTAGCCAATTTACTACTACAGTTTACCACTACACTCACTTTCCTACCAAAAAAGGAGTCTTTTCCAATATATAAAGTTTATATAGTTTACAGAAAATAAAAATTACATTTTGCCGCAAAATATACTTTTCATATTATAGAAACTATATATATTTAAACTATATAAAACTTTTCATATAATAGAAGCTATATATCTTATTTTATTAACAATTTTTTTTTTTTTTAACATTTTTGCTTCCGACAAGGCTACAACCAACCACTAATAGAGTTGGAAGTTACTGGCAGAGAAAAAATGAAATTTATAGAGCAAGATAACAATTGACCGACGACTTAAAAGGTTCCAAATTATATAAATCAGGAAAGCAAGATAAAGAAAGCGAATTCCAAAAAACTGATGTTCGAGGAAAAAAACTAGACGAATAAGATTTTTTGGAGCACTTAGGAATAGTCACAGAAAAAGGATGAGACTTAAGTGAATGGGCGAGTAACACGAGAATGAATTTTAGTAGGTGGCACAAGAGACGTTAGCTCTTTAGAGCAGTGCCCATAATAGTATTTGTAGAAAAGAGAAAGAGAAGCAAGATTACGACGATGTGATAATGGTTAAAGGTTGGCTGCAAGTGCAGGTCCAGCTATGTTTACAATCCGTTTTTACATCTTGTCTAAAAGAGAAAAAGCACCATTGGAAGATTGGCCCTAGATATGGCAACCCTATTTCATACAAATACAGATTTGAGATTTATAGAGATAGAGAATAGAATCCGTGAGAAAGTGTCGAGTACGATAAAGAGATGCAACCTCAGCAGATGCTAATTTTGCAATGGATTTGATATATGTTTTCCAAGACAGATTGAAAGTAAGGGTTGATCCTAGAAGATGAAGGGTAGATGACTCATTGAGTATATTACCGTTCATAAATAAGGGAAGATCTAAATTATTGAGGTAACGGTAGGCTGCAAAAATTCCGTTTTATCTGAATTAAGCTTCACCAGCCACAGTCAGCCCCATGCTGCAGTAGAAGTAAGATTCTTTTCAAGCTCAAATTCCCACTTCAAGCAATCAGAGAGTGTTGGCTTCTTATCATGACAAGAATAAATTGTAGTATCATCAGCAAAAAATGCCACCTTAGATGTGAGAATATCTGGAAGATTGTTAATGTAAATTAAAAATAGTATAGGGCCAAGGATAGAACCTTGAGGAACCTCTGAAGTTACAGGATATGAAAAAGAGTGCTGTCCATCGAGAACAACTTTTATATTTAGATTGGAAAAGAAGGATTTAATAAAATTCTTAAAGATAATACCTGGTACTATGTAAGAAGAAAGCTTTGGAGAAGACCAGCATGCCAAAATTTATCGATAACTTTTGAAATGACAAGAGCAATAGCGTTTAACCTCTCCACCTCTATCTATCGTTTAACGTCTCCACCTCTATCACATGGATCAGAAAGTACGTTATTAGATTCGAGATTCGAGATTAAGTGTTTGTTAATTAAAGATTCAAAAACCTTGCTTATGATAGAAAGAAGACTAATGGGACGGTAGTTAGACGAGTCAGATCGCTCTCCGGAGTTTTTGAAAATAGGGATAACAGATGCCGCTTTCCAGCATGCTGGAAAACAAGACTCCAATAAGCACTTGTTAAATAGTTTTGAAAGAGTGACGACAGCTCTGGGTAACTTATTTGCAAGACTATAACAGGTATGTTTACCGGACCACAAGTTGTAGAAGAATCAAAGCAAGAAATCACTTTAGATACATAAGCTGGAGTAATACGAATGTCAAGCAATGGATCAAGCTGTTTGTCGACAATATTAGGTAGAACGCAACTAGTGGAATCAAGAGATGATATTGATGAAAAGCTCTCATCTAAAGTGGGCTTTAGCGTTAGAGAAAACTTTTTTACAATGACTTCTAGCAATAATAAGCAGACTTTTGTTTTCTGGAGAATTGTTTTGCTGATAGATATGGTAGTAATTGCTTCAATTGGAAATTGCAGCAGCACGATGTGAGGTAAACCAAGGAGAAGAGTGAGACTTGACTTGGTTTTGTCGAGAAGGAATAAAAGATTCCATCTTGCCTGTAACCAACAAGTTATATAAGACGCACATTTATCGAGAGGAAGACAAAAGATTTCTACCTAAGGCCGTCACGAAGAAAATCCCAGAAAGAGTCCCAGTCAGCAAAAAGTAGTTTAATCAGCAAGAGGTACAATAATAGGGGATTCTGATAATGAAGAAGAATAAGATAATAAGTTTAAAGAGATCTTGATCAGAAGCACCTTAGGGTGAATGTAGAGAAACTGAGCACTGACTAGGATCAGAAACAAGACATATGTTGAGTAGAGTAGGTAAATGGTTCGGATTGTCTGGAAAATGAGTTGGAAAGTTGTCTATTTGAGTTAGGGATTGAAAAAGGCAAAAGTTGTGGACCTTAACGCCTGCAGAGTCACTGACACTCGAACCAAGCCATTCAGTGTGATGAGCATTAATGTCACCAACAACAACGATATAGGCTGATGGATAAAGTGAGAGGATTTTATCAATTTGTTTTGAAATAACATCAAGTGCAGTCTTGAGATGAAGGAGAGCGATATAGAACAAAGAGAAAGGCAATAGAGTGAAGTGGTGCTAAATGAAAGCACATGAAAGAATAGTCTGTGGATTCAAACCTAGTTTTACGACAAATGGGTGAACACTAAGATTGCAAGATGAGACAGCTGAACTTAAATTAGTCTCACAAAGAGCAAGTAGGTCTGGTCAACTTTGCCAGAGATAAGACTAAACAGAAGAAGACCACGAATATTAGTGAATGATTAGTTTAGAGAACTTGGTGATGACAATGGTTTTTTGTGTTTTATATTTTTTGGTACTTTAATCATTTTAAATTTTTTAAGAACTTGACTCAAAGCATAGATAGTACTTAGTACATTATTTAATAGTCCAAGCAATTGTCTCATTACTATTAATAAACTCTAGACCGTAACAAAGGGCTCCAAATGTGGCCTCGACAATGCAGACCAAAATTACGAACAGTGGTATCATCCATGCGCAACATAGTACTGTTAGTACTCTGATATTTTACAGCTGTTGATGGAATCAGTCTCTCTGAGAGCTATCACAGAGTTCGGGAAACCTGACTACCAGCCGGACTCAGAACCATAAAAATGAGTTTTAGAGCTGTACCCTCATTAGGAGATAATAGAATGAGATACCTAGTCATAAAAACAGAGACACAAGCAAAACCCATGCATTGAGTCAAGAAGATCCAGCATTCAACATCCTAAACTGGAAACAATATATTATAAATATATCTGCATCAACCTAATAGATGAAGAAGGGGTGCAAGGCTGGTCAACAGATAGCAGCTGTTTACCCCTTTATTTGAAAGGTAATTCTCAAAAAGTATGATGACCAGAAAAATAATTTAATGATCACTCTAAAGTATTTGTTTTCTTAACACTTAAATCATTTCAAACAATAAGTCTTTCTTCTAAATAAAAAGCATTAATGATATTTAGAAGAAAGATTTATTTCTTAAAATAATTTGAGTGTTGAGAAAACAATTAATAAAATTTAAATTGGTGTCCTTTTTATTATTTACTCAACTCTTTAATAAAAGGGGGAATGGATAAAAAGATTTTGTTTTCTTATCCTTTAAAAGAGATTTACCCTCTCTCCCCCCCTCCTCTCCTCAGACTAGGCGCACCTCTGCCTGTGGCTATCACAGGGATCTTTGCGCCGTACAAAATAAATAAATATTTTAAATATTGAAAAACTATATATATATATATGATATATATATATATGAAGACTCCACGGAATGAAACGTCGGGATCACATTTATTAATTTTGAGATAATTCGTTATTATATATATATATATATATATATATATATAATATATATATATATATATATATATATATATATATATAATAACGAATTATCTCAAAATGAAAAAATGTGACCCTGACGTTTCATTCCGTGGAGTCTTCATATATATATATATCATCTTCAGTATAAATTCGTATTACAAGTAAATCTAAATCTTTATTATAAAAATAGTAAGATTTTTTACGTGTGGAGACTCGTAGAAGACTAGTAACTAGGTCTTGTCATTTCTTTTAAAATAAAAATATCAAAATATTTAAAAAACCGACTAAAAGCAAATATTGAAAAATATTGAAAAAGGTAATCTATCGAAAAAATGATTTCCTTTAGTTTCCTTTTAAAGGAAAAATAACACAATTCACGAAAAAAATCAAAATTTTCAAAACTTTTTTTTTTGTTTCATAAAAATGGTATTTATATCCCAGTTAGCCTTAACTAAATTTAGGTTTTCTGAATTGTGTCCAAATTAATTTCAACGTTTTCTGAAAGAGTATTGTTTACTGATCACTATGTATATAGTCCACCAAATCAGAAAACTCCTATTAAGTAATTATGGCATTTTAAAGATTTTTTCGCGTCTTTTATTTTGCGCCTTTTTTTGCAAGTGTTTTGCGCCGTTTTTTGGTCCGCCATGTTTTCATTCAAAATTTTATTGTAAAAGTTACAGACAATTTATTGGAAATGAATAATACATATGGTATTGTGTTATATTACATAGTTTAAGAGTTAATCACATTATCGGAATGTTTTAAATCATCAAAATATTTACAAACATAAAATTAAAAGCTATTTCTTCTTGAATTAAATCACTAAAAAATATCAACATTTAGATCAACATGTCCAAGAGAAACAAGATGTTTTCCATTATAAGAACTTAATGCCCTTACTAAAGTATGCCCATAATTAGAATTATTTGCGGACACCTTGTACCGGTTCCACGAGGCAGTTTTGAAGAGGTAGTGAACACTTTCTCTTGATTGCTCCGAATAAACTCCAAGGCCCATTTTTTTTGTTTTACAGAATTCAGACACATGATTTAACAGGATATGAAATTTTGGTGTTAAAGTAATACCATGTTTCAACATCAAATTTTTATAGCAGGCTTTTAAATTTTCGATATTAGTTTGAAAGTTTTCATCAAGTACGGATCCAAAGCAAGACTCAACAAATAAATTTAACAACCTTAAGCATTCTCCAAAAGACTTTAGTTTAATTGGCAGCTTATCATTAAAGACTTCACACTTACCAGAATTTTTCGAGAAGACTTTCCATTAAATTTTCCAGTATACTGACGAGTCTTAATAATTTGCAACTGTTCGTAAATCTTCTTCATTTTCGTTTCCGACCAAATCCGCTCCATGTTATCCGTTTCATGGTTGACAGTTCCCTCCATTATATGAAGCTCCGATAAAACAAGTTTATCTACAAGAAATTCAGAGGGTTTTTTTTTTTTTTTTTTTTTTTTTAAATTTTTATTTTAGGTGCCCCAAGAAGTCCTAACGGTCTTGTCACAGAGCACCGCGGAAGTGCATTTAACCAGGAAGTTCACGCCTCCTTCCTTACCGTGACGCGAAAATTTGTCCAGAGCTCGTTTCGAACCTGGATCTCCTGCTTATTAAGCAAGCGCTCTAACCACTGCGCCACGGCCGCATATGGTTTTCCATGTACTAATACAGGGTTTATACAATTCTTAAAATGTTGTGCACACTTAGGTTTTGAACCAGATTCTTTGAATTTTGTATAGTTGCTTTGACAGCTCTCGAAAGTTCTGTATGGAGCATTTGTCCAAGTTTTTCTTCTATCCCACTTACATACATAACATGGATGAATTGAACTGCTACTTGGAGATATACCTGTCAGAATTTTACTAAGTTTTATGTCGCTCACCCCAATGTGCTCAACTTTTTCTAGATTTAATTTTCAAATAATATTTTTATGTTTAAATATCTTTCTGGGATTTCTGGAGCTACCAGAAGAAGAAATGAAGCATTTACTGACGAATCTTTAAATATTTTTTTTTAGACCATCTTTATATAAAGACCTGCAAGTGTTATCGGTTTTGTCTTAAGGTAATCTATTTCAGCTTTGCCGTAATTTTTAAAAATTTCATTGAGATTAACTATATTTAAACAAAATTTGATAAAACCACTACCCCCGTCAACAGCAATTTTTAGCAACTGATTCTTAGAATCAACGCATTTAAGATCCAGGAGTAGTTTAAAAAAAAGAGTAACATCATTGCAGTACGCTACTGTAATATTTTTATATTCCAAATTTTTATCTTTGTTTTTAAATTAAAATAAAATATTTTCTTCGGTAAATAATGGGAGAAGATAACTGTTCAAATCAGAGACGTAGTCTTTCAGTCCAGGTTCTACAGCGTTTCTTCTTTTTTCAACAACTCTGTAATTATTAATTTTTTTATATAATAAGTTTTACTCCAAATATTGCATCATTTTATTGTGCGGAATTAAATTTGTATTAGTATTGTGATTTTACCATATTTATACTTATCATATTAGGAAGTTCTATCATTTGATGGTTACTTAAGGAAAGAGAATTCTGAATATAAAGAAGATTTTTGTGAGTAAAATTGGTTGTTTTTAGAGTATTCTCAGATCTAATAGATAGTTTAAGTTTACAACCTCCTGTCTTGAACGAAATGGTGTTACCACTTTCACTACATAGCTTTTCTTTAACAACGTGAGAAACCATTTGTTCCTTGACATCTAGATAAGTTACAAAAGTATGGAGACTGTATGAAAAAGGTTTCGACAACTTTACATTGTTAAAAAGGTTATAGGTTCAAAAGCTTACAAATGTTTTTTTAAGTAAAATTATCATTTTTGATTTATTATGCTTGACATTTCTTTCACTTATCTCTCTATTAGTAAAGCAAATTAATACGGTTTTTCTAATAACTTGATATCCGGATGCAGCTGATATGTTATTTCTGAAAAAAAAATTACATTTATGAACTTGTTTTCTATAGAGCATGGTATACAACCTTTCACAGTCAAATAATCAAAGTTATAAAAACGTTTTCTACATGAGCATTGTTGCATTGCATTTATGATGCAATCCTCTTTTAACTTTAGTCAGACAAGAACTACACCGCGGGCTAATAGCTGCCGTTTTAAAACTCTTTATACCAGATTTTTTCTTGGGTATCCTTCCCTGCGTTCTTGCGATTTTACATATTTCACAACCGCAAGTTTTTAGTTTCCTAAAATTATATAAAAAATTATAATTTTATATTTCTTTACAACAGATATACAAATAAAATAACATTTTACCCATTTCGTGTTTTAGCCGGGATAGTCATCTCTGACCAGTCAATGTCAAAATTAATTTTCTGCCCGAGATTAACAACATTTGTTCTTTCAACTATACCTCTACACCTTAAAAAGATAAAGATATGCTAGTACCAAGCAAAATGAGATTTGATTCATTTATCAAATCTTATTTCTTTGAGTTCAACAAGGTATCCAATTTTTCAGTTATGAGAAGGGCTTTACGTTTATGACATATATACTTTTTATATATGTTTATTTAGTTAAAAATCATTAAGTATACCAACTTTTGACACAATCTAGTAGGGTATCGATCATCAGCAATGTTATAATCCGAAAAACAGCTCTAAAATTTAGAAATTATATGGCTTTGGCTGTTTATTTTCATACGACATTTGCGACCACAGAAAAGACAAACTTTTTCTCTGTTCTTTTGATAATCTAAAATAGTCTGAGGATGTGATTTACCGATTCTTAACATTTTTTTAAACAAAATTTTTTTTATGATTGTCTTTTGCAATTAAGTTTGTGGCAGAAAAAAATGGTGGATTAAAGATGGTCGTAAAAGACAAAAAAGGCGCGAAAAATCTTAAGAATGCCATAATTACTTAATAGGAGTTTTCTGGTTTGGTGGACTATATACATAGTGATCAGTAAAATATACTCTTTCAGAAAACGTTGAAATTAATTTGGACACAATTCAGAAAACCTAAATTTAGTTAAGGCTAACCGTGATATGGAACAAAAATTTTTACATGAATATATATCACCAAAGCAAACTGGAAAAAACGTTTAAAATATTTATCTCATAAATATTAAGAATGTTCATGTTAAATAAGAGAGGCTTTGCATGAGTAAAACAATTTTTTAAATTAATAGCACGTGCTATATGCTTCTGCTGACAATGTAGAGTCTTTAACTTACTTTTGTGGGTACTTTCCTCAGGCAACATTGCCATAACTAATATGACAAGGAATCAAAGAATAATATAGTTGAATTAAAGTATGTCTCGTTAAAATGCTATTTGATTTATAAAGAATTCCAAAACTTTTGGAAATTTTATTGCATAAGGTACAAATGTGGTATTACCATGAAAGATTTTCATCTAATATAACACCTAAAAAATGTCTATACATGACTCTTTTTAAATGAATGTATCAATAATAAGTACAAAGATTTTACATGGTAGTATATGTTATTTTGAAGCGGGATGAAAGAGAATCCATTTTATTTTTTTGATGTTCATCGAAAGTTTATTTAATTTGGTCTTTAGTTCAATATTCGAATCATGAATTAATTTGTTGATGTTATCGTTGGATAAAAAAGATTGTATAATCCACAAACATTATTGTCATTAAGTTAACTTATGCAGATCATTAGTATAAATAAGAAATAATTGTGGTCCAAATATGGAACCAAGTATGATATTTCTAAAACATTGATATTTCTAAAACACTGATATTTCTAAAACATTTAAAAAAGAAAATATGTCAATGTTAACATATTGTTTACGATTTTTAAGCATTTTTTTTAATATTGTTAAGACTTTGCCGGTGATACCATAATGTTTCAATTTTTTATGAAATTGTTATGATCGATAATATCTTAAGTTTTAGATAAGTCTATAAAAATGCGTAAAGTAAATTGGGATTTTTCAAAGGAATCAGTAATGCGTGTAGAGTTATTTTTTTAAAGCCGCACTGATTATTATAGAGTATATTAATTACAGAAAGATAATTAAATATTGGGTTGAATAAAATTCTTTCTAAAATTTTTTAAAAATTAGAGAGGACTGAGATTGGACGATAATTACCAACATTTGTTAGTTCATATCCTTCAAATATTGGTGTAACTTTAGTTACCTTCAGTTATTCTGAAAAAAATTCCTTGATTTATTGAACAATTAAAATCTTAAGTATAATATCTTTTATGTGATTGTATAATATAATAACTTTGTTTTTATTTTATATCGTCTGGACCTATCGCTTTGCTAGATTGAGGCATCTTAAAAGCGCTTTCAAATTTTGTAAATGGTAGTTCAAAAGCATTTAAACTGGTTGTTAGTGGAAATACAAAATTATTTATAGTATAAATAATTATGTATTTCCACAAACAACCAGTTTAAATGCTTTTGAAGTAAAATTTGCAGCATTTGAACGTGCCTTTAAAATGCTTAAATCTAATAAAGCAATAGATCTAAACGATATAAATGGAAACATAGTTATTATAGTATATAATTAACCTATAAATAAACATAAGTTATATAAATATATATATATATTATAAAATTAACCTACAAATATACCTATAAATTATGAGGTTTAACGTGTCTGTAACTATTCAATAGAATGAATATATAATTACACTAAAATATTAATATACTTTCATACATATATTTTATACATTATTAATAATATGCATCAATAATCATAATTATTATGGAAACAATAAAACTTTATTTTTAATCATTAAAATTAAATAGTTAAATTTTTATACCTACAAAAAAGTTATTTATATTAATTAAAATTTGCTATCACGTAAGATCCCGTGTGGTCTAGTGGCTAGGATCCGGCGCTCTCACCGCCGTGGCCGGGGTTCGATTCCCCGCACGGGAGTTAATTTTTAGCTCACCTTTTTTGTTGTTGCTGCAGTTACACTTTTTCATTTATTCTTTTATATATTTTCCACGTTTAACTGCCAATCTAAAACTAAGATTAAATTAAATCTTTTAGGATTCAAAAATTGTAACAAAGTAAAGTTTAAACCCCTGATGCGCGGTTTACAAACTTTATAAGGAGCTGTTCATTAATTAAGTTAACAATTTTTTAGCAATTTTTACCTCCCCCTCCCTCTCACTTATCAACAACTTGTCAAACTTAAAGAGATCCCCCTATAGAATTACAACAACATTCGATGACCCTTGCTGAATAAATCAATTTAGATGATTGTGTTAAATACGCTGCATAACAATTTTTAACTTTTTGAAAAAAACAAGAACCAAATTAGGTTATCTTTATTAATTCAGACGTGCTGATTCCAAATATGTAATCAGTTATGCTGTAGCACGTCACCATTTTTTGTAATAACGATTTAAAGATGTAACGTAAGATGCATTTTTCTATACATATGAATAAGTGTATGAACATGTTTATTATCACTTTTAACGCAAATCGTTTACTTGTATTTAATTGTATTTAGCCTGGCGTTTGAATGCTGCATCGGGTTCATCGCGCTGCAAATTCCAGCAGTAATCTGCAAGCATGGCGGGGCTCCACTTTCCTTTGTATCTGCTTTCCATTGTGGCAATACTCTGATGAAAGCGCTCGCCATTTTCATCATATACATCTCCATTGACAGAGAAGAAGGAAAGATGGGAATGAAGAAAGTGGAGCTTCAGCGACATGTTACAACCCAGTTGTTGATAAGATGCAATTAATCTGTCTACCAAATCAGCGTAATTAAGGTGCAATATGTTTTCCAAGAAATCCCTGGCACACCCACTTGAATGCATCCCATGCTGCAAGTTCATATTGATCCATCGTTCCCGAAAACGTTTCATCCAGCATCAGTTTTCGTATTTGGGGCCCCACAAAAATGCCCTCATTAATTTTGGCGTCACTGATTTTAGGAAATTTGGTCTGCAAATACTGAAATGCTGGTTTGTCGTGATCTAACGCCTTTACAAACTGTTTCATGATTCCAAGCTTGATGTGAAGATTGGGCAAGATGATCTTCTCTTTATCCACAAGAGGTTCATGAATGATGTTATGGGAACCAACCTCAAATGTTTCTCGTTGTGGCCAACATTTCCTCGTATAATGTTCTGATTTCATCCTGCTATCCCATTTGCAGAGGAAACACATGTACTTAGTAAAAACAGCCTGCAATCCATTTAGTATAGCAACAACTTTCAAATCTGCTCATATGGACCATCTGTGATCTTTGTATTTAATTCTATCCAGAATAAGTGATATATTCACATAGCTTTCCCTCAGGGTTACCGAATGTGCTATGGGAATAGAAGGCAGCACATTTCCAGTATGCAGTAATACTGCCTTAATACTATAAAGTGATGCGTCAATAAACAAATTCCACATAGATGAATCGTATTGTATTCCTAGATCATCAAACAATCCACTGATGTCATTACAGAAGCAAAGTTCTTCATCCATAGAGAAGTATTGCTGCAGTTCCCGTGATCGCTTTCTAAATGACGACACTCTTGCATCACCAGCTAACAGATGCCACTCCTGGAGACGTAAAGCCAGCAATTCACTCTGTTGCTTTGTTAAATACAAATCTCGAACGAGATCTTTCAGGTCAGATCATGTTATGAAGTGGGGTTTACGCTCTGTATCTTCTGGCAACTCGTAACTATCATCGTCATCAGTATCCTCGTCTGAATCAGAACTGTCCGTGTTTGGGATTTCCGATGGAGGTTCAGGAACAGGGAGTTTAGCCGAATGAGGAACAGGACGAATAGCTGAAGGTAGATCTGGGTACACTATAGCTTTCTTACCCTTAAAATTGCGACCTGATATGTTAACAGAACAAAAATAGCAAGCTGAGCTATGATTTTGGGGTTCACGCCACACCATTGGCACCCCAAATATTGGTCCTCCACCAGTCCTGTTCGCCCACGACGATAGTGAACTAGCGCACCTCACACAGCATGCATGAGGCGCCCAGTTCTTATCCTGGTCGCCGACTTTGCAACCAAAGTATAGTTCATACAGTTTTTTCACATGTGGTGTCAATCTTCGTCTGCATCTCTTTAAAGTCAGTTCGCCTAAAAATGTAGCAAAAGTTGTCGGCTTGATTTTTACAAGTTCTGGGCATTTCTTGTTTCAATATACACTGTATTATATCTATATATTACTTGGCTAACTGTAGTTTATCTAAAATAAAACAGACTTACATTTAGTCTAATACAAGGTTAAACAAATGCAAATAGGTATATGATAAAGAAATGCTAATAAATAAATCATAAACAACTGCTAATAAATATATTAAAAATCACATTGACAACTTTCATAGTGAAAATTGAAAATTTGAAAATGTGAATTTAACCAAAATTGGTTAGTCACACAACAAAACGGACATCATTTTCGTAATCTCCAAATCAAAATACATAAGGTAGTGTCAATGGCATTTCCGGGTTTTTTTTCGTTGTTGTACAGTGTAATTTAACGCAAGTTAAAAAAATTAACGCAGATCAAATTTTCTAACTCATGAGTTTTTTTGGCCATAAGATTAGATCATAAATTTTTTTGGCAATGCTAATTTTGGTTAGCATCAAAAAATAATTTTTGAGCAATAAAGAAATTTCTACACCACTTTCTTATTTCTAATCAATGTTTACTCCTGTGATGACGCCATTTTGTTTTATTTGTCTCAATTATGTTTCTCTTACCTTATACTTTTTGTTTTCGAAATTGTTTTGATCGCCTTGTTGCATTGTCAATAAATTTATTAAATTTCCAAATTTTTATAATCTTATCCTGATGAACTTTATTTGTTAATAATTTAAATTATGGGTTCAAACGACAATCAATCTATCCTCAACGGAGCCTTTATTTTTAAGGACGAGTCAAAAAAATTGGTTATCTGTAAATATTGTTCCAAAGAATTTGCATATCACCGAAGTCTTACAACGCTTCAGTATCATTTGAACAGTAAACACGTGTTCTTCGCAACTACTAGTAAAAATCAAAGCAAGATTGCGAGTTCGTCAAAACAACTTACAATTGTTAAAATCAGTTAAAATATTTCTAAAATATTTGGGTTTCCAAGTTTAAAATATCTGGGTTTTTAGTTGTTTTCACATGGTTTTTCAGAAAGTTTTATGCAAATGATTAATGTTAGAAAATCATATTGGGTGTTTCTAAGTAATGTGTCCTGATGTTGTTTCACATTGGAAGTGTGTTGAGTTTTATGATTCACTCTTTTATAGTTTACATAAAAATGATGCGCCAATGTTAGTGCCTAGAGTTGCCCATGAAATTGATTGTGATTTTTTCTTAAAATAAGATGCAACAGCTTTGTGTAGGTATCAACCTAAATTTAATTATATAAAAAGATAATGTCATAGAAAGTGTTCCTTTATTACTATCATTGTTGTGAATGTATCCTATTATTTCTTTTGTTTTTGTTTTTATGACTTATTTGAATATTTAAATTCAATCAGTATACATAAATAGTTTTTTTGTTTTTTATTGTTGGTTTGTTTATGTACCTTATGTTTTAGTTAATATTTAAAAAGTTTATTACCTATTTTATTTTTGTAAGTGTCTTATAGATGACTAAAGTTATACAATTGGCTAATTTAGGTCAACTATTGTTTGTTCTTTATTTTGTTATTGGCATGATGATTTGTTTTGCTCACTTTGTAGTTGTTTTTTTCTTACTGTCATCAGTTATTCAACTAGGGTTATTGATATAAGATATAGTTAATAGGCACAGTTATTAAAGTCAGTTCTTTATTTACATACATAGAATATTGTTAAAGTATAGACTATTCTGGCATGTTGATACCATAGCTGTTTTAACATTTTTGAAATTTATATGATTTAAAAATTTAAATCCTTCTGGCACACAATTAGAGTTCATTTTTTAAATCAATTTATTGGCATATATTGATCAATGCATTTATTAAGTACTCTTCTGGCACAAAAGCAGGTATTTTTATTATTATATTTTTTTATTCATTACGATTTTATGATACTATTTATATTATACTATATTTCTATTCTAAATAGGCTTGTAATTCCATGTGGAAAAATCAAATTTCTGCCGAAAATGTTGAAGTTTCAACCAAGTTAAATTTTTTCAAAAGGACTGTCAGGTCAAGAATGTCATGTCAGGTTATCCTGCTACTGGTAACAAGTAACCCAGTACAATCTGCTTCATGTCCTGCTGCCTTGTAGGATACACCTTTTTAGGCAAAGGCTAGGAGATGTCAACTCCGAATTAAAACACCTCCTGCCTTGGGGCTCTTGGTTGAGTAAAGGCTAGAAATGGTGTCTCGATAAAAATACTCATCTTGGGCAGATATTAAATGCATCCGGCTACTGTCTTGTAGAAGGCCTTCTAGGCAAAGACTTAAAGGGTAAACAAGTTCTATCTGTTGACCAGCCTCGCACCCCTTCTTCATCTATTAGGCTGACACAGATGTATTTTTAATACATTGTTTCCAGTTTAGGATGTTGATTGTTGGATCTTCTTGACTCAATGTGTGGGTTTTGCTTGTCTCTCTGTTTTTATGACTAGGCAACTCATTCTATTATCTCCTAATGAGAGTACAGCTCTAAAACTCAGTTTTATGGTCGGCTGGTAGTCAGGTTTCCCGAACTCTGTAGTAGCTCTCAGAGAGGCTGATTCCATCAACAGCTGAAAAATATCAAAGTATTAACAGTGCCGTGTTGCGCATGAATGGTGTCCCTGTTTGTACTTTTGGTGTGCATTACAAAGGCCACATTTGGAGCCCTTTGTTACGGCTTAGGGTTTTTTAATAGTAATGAGGCAATTGCTTAGGCTATTAAACAGTGTTCTGAGTACTACCTATGCTTTGAGTCAAGTTCTTCAATCTAATTTTAAAATAAATAAAGTACCAAAAACTATAAAACACAAAAAACCATTGTCATCACCAAGTTCTCTAAACCTATCATTCACTAATATTCGTGGTTTTCAAAGTAACTTTTCGTTTGTTGAGTCTCATCTCTTGCAAAGTTGACCAGACCTACTTGCTCTTTGTGAGACTAATTTAAGTTCAGCTGTCTCATCTTGCAATCTTAGTGTTCACCCATTTGTCGTAAAACTAGGTTTGAATCCATAGACTATTCTTTCATGTGCTTTCATTTAGCACCACTTCACTCTATTGCCTTTCTCTTTGTTTTATATCGCTCTCCTTCATCTCAGGACCGCACTTTTTTTGAAGTTATTTCTGATCAAATTGACCAAGCCCTCTCTCTTTATCCATCAGCTAATATAGTTGTTGTCGGTGACTTTAATGCTCACCACTCTGAATGGCTTGGCTCTAGTGTCAGTGATTCTGCAGACATTAAAGCCCACAACTTTTGCCTTTCTCAATCCCTAACTCAAATAGTCAAATCTCCAACTTGCTTTCCAGACAACCCGAATTATTTATCTTCTCTACTCGACCTATGTCTTGTTTCTGATCCTAGCCAGTACTCAGTTTCTCCACATTCACCCTTAGGTGCTTCAGATCACAGTTTGATCTCTCTTAAACTAACATCTCATTGTTCTTCATCACCTGAATCCCTCTATCATCGTACCTCTTACAACTACCTCAAAGCTGACTGGGACTCTTTCTGTGATTTTCTTCGTGATGGCCCTTGGGTAGAAATCTTTCGTCTTCCTGTCGACAAATGTGCTTCTTACATAACTTCGTGGAGTCAGGTTGGCATGGAATCTTATGTTCCCTCTAGACGAATTCAGGTCAAGCATCACTCTCCTCCATGGTTTTCCTCACATTGTGCTGCTTCGATTGCCAATCGAAACCGTTACTTCTATATCTATCAGCAAAACAATGCTCTAGTAAACAAAAATCTGTTTATTACTGCTAGAAACCATTATTAAAAGGTTTTGTCTAATGCGAAAGCCTGCTATTCTCAGGTCATGAAATCTCATCTCAAAAATTAGGCTCCACGACTTCTGGAGAATCTTTAATACTATTAGAAATAAGGGCAAATCTATAATTCCACCTCTCTTGTATGGTTCAGACTTTGTCACCTCACCTAACAACAAAGCTGAATTGTTTGCTAAAAACTTTTCATCAATACCATCTCTTGATTCCACTAGTTGCGTTCTACCTGATATTGCCAACAAACAGGTTGGTCCATTGCTTGACATTATTATTACTCCAGCTTCTGTATCTAAGGTGATTTTCTGCCTTGACTCTTCTACTGCGGTGGCCCGGACAATATACCTGTTAATGTCTTGCAGAAGTGTTCTCCGGAGCTGTCGTCCATACTCTCAAAATTATTCAACAAGTGCTTATCAGAGTCTTGTTTTCCAGCCTGCTGAAAGGTGGTATCTGTTATCCCTATTTTCAAAAATTCTGGAGAGCGATCTGACTCGTCTAACTACCGTCCCATTATTTTTCTTCCCATCATAAGCAAGATTTTTGAATCTTTAATTAACAAACACTTAATTTCTAATTTTGAATCTGATAACTTACTTCCTGACCATCAATATAGATTTAGATCTTCTCATTTTATAACTGATTTGCTAACAGTAATAACCGATAGGTTTTATCGTGCATTAGATAAAGGTGGTGAGGTTAAGACCATCGCTCTTGACATTTCAAAAGCTTTTGATAAAGTTTGGCATGCTGGTCTTCTTCATAAGCTTTCTTCTTATGGTGTATCTGGCAACATCTTTAAGATTATTGAATCCTTCCTTTCCAATCGTAGAATAAAAGTTGTCCTCAATGTCCCCTTATTCTGTAACTTCAGGGGTTCCTCAAGGTTCTATCCTTGGCCCTATACTATTTTTAATTTACATTAACAATCTTCCAGATATTCTCACATCTAAGGTGGCATTGTTTGCTGATGATACTACCATTTATTCTTGTCGTGATAAGAAACCAACACCCTCTGATTGCTTGGAGGGGGCATTTGAGGCTGAAAAGGATCTCACTTCTGCTATAGCATGGGGTTCACAGTGGCTGGTGTTTAGCCAATCGTTATCGCAATAAGTTAGATCTTCCTTCATCTATGAACGGTGATGTACTCAATGTGTCATCTACTCTTCATTTTCTAGGATTAACTCTTACTTCCGATCTTTCTTGGAAACCATGTATCAAATCAGTTGTAAAATTAGCATCTGCTAAGGTTGCATCACTTTATCCAGCTCACTTTCTTACATCGGATTCTATTTTCTATCTCTATAAATCTCAAATCCGGCTTTGTATGGAACACTATTACCATATCTGGGGTGGATCTTCTAATGATGCCCTTTCTCTTTTAGACAAGGTGCAAAAATGCATTGTAAACATAGTTGGACCTGCTCTTGCAGCTAACCTCCAACCGTCGTACACATCGTCGTAATCTAGCTTCTCTTTTCTACAAATACTATAATGAGCACTGCTCTAAAGAGCTAGCGTCTTTTGTGCCATCTACTAAAATTCATTCTCGTGTTACTCTTCATTCAATTTAGAGGCTTCTTTAGTTGTAACAACAACTAAAGCAGCCTTCTCGACTGTAGTGGTTTGTAGTGACCAACTCCTCGACTGTAGTGGACTGTAGTGACCAACTGTAGTGGTTTTTTCGGCCTTGAGGAGGTAAATTAACACACAAAAAAAGGCTAGACACAAATTAATGAATTCTCTTCTTTTCTTTTTTCTGTGATAACATCAGAATACTATCCTTACTATTTATCTGTGTAGTATCAAGTAACAATTACAGATTTAACGACTGTTAAGTTTAAGGGTTAAAGATAAATAATGTAACGTGAAACATTTTGCTAAAGTGCACGGTTAAATTCTTTAGGAATAGGGGAGAACGGGGTGAGATGGGACATGGGGTGAGATGGGACTTGGCAATATCTCAGTGAAAAATTTAATAAAGCAAAAGTTTTGTATATATGTTATAAGTTTGCAACAGCTTCTTCATATTATTGTGTTTTTTAAGTTTCAGAAGTTGTTTTTTTTTTCGGATTATTTGCGAATATGTAATAATCTAACAATTTTCCTGGATTTTGAAGACATCATTAATATTAAATATTTATGTGTTGTTTGCATATATTTTTATGTTTATGGTTTTTAATTATTCACTATTGTTTTATTTAACTACTGAAGAAATATGATTAGCATATGGCTACGAGAACTATATAAAATAAAGGTTTTCTTACACCTACTAGTATTGGGGTGACTTGGGACAGGAGAAGTGGGGTGAAATGGGACACTGTTCAATTTTATCATTCTTTTAATTTACTGTACTTTAACTTTTATAATCAACATTTTTGTAAAAAAGCGAGTGATTAGAAAATTATGTTTATGATAAGATTTCAATGTTTACTTTATAGTAAAGTGTTTTTTATCATAGAAAATAATAATTATTATATTGGATTTCTTTGTTATTTTGTCCTGAAGACATCTTTCACAGTAAGTATTGTTTTAATGCCAATCATTTTTGTATTTTAAATTCGGTTTAAATAAAGTTCTTCACTATTAGCCTTATTAAATTTAATCACATTATAAGTTTTATAGGGTTTTGATACTATTTTATTTTCATTAAAATAAATTTAAAATTTATAGCCTAATCTGGATTTTAATTAATGCAATTAAAAAGAGCATAATTTTTTTTAATAATGGAGTGAGTAATATGAGTAATAATTTTTCAGATGACAAGAAAGTACAAACGAGTGACAAGTCGGTTAAAGCCTGATGCTCATACAATAAAAGCTGCTGTGATGGCTGTCGAATCTGGCAGTTTATCACTACAAGCAGCTGCACAAGACTATACAATTTCAAAATCAAGTTTACAGCGGAAAATAAAGATTAATAAAGAAACTTCTTACAGTAACTTATACTTTGATGAACAACATAATTATATTTTTAATAAGACACAAGAAGATGAACTTTCAATATATCTTCGTCAAGCATCTATGCATTATGGACTTGATGTTAGAGAAACAAAGCAACTTGCATATCAATATGCAATTAAAAATGACATTAAAATACCAGAAAACTGGAAAAAGAATGAAACAGCTGGAACTGAATGGTTTTATTTATTCTTAAATCGTACAAAATTATCTATTCGTACGCCAGAAGATACCAGCCTCAGTCGAACAACTAGTTTCAATCGCACAAATGTAGATACTTTCTTCAAAAACCTTCAACCACAGAACTCATATTGATTGAGCCGATGGATAAAGCTAAGGAAAGCAATGTTGTGCTTTTGTCATTGTCACCCCATTGCAGCCACAAACTCCAACCACTTGACAAATCAGTATTTGGGCCATTAAAGAAATTTTACAATTCAGCATGTGATTCATGGTTAAAGGCACATCCAAATACTCCTATGACGATATATGACATTTCTGAAAATTTAGGAATAGCTTATACGAGAGCCTTTACTTCCCAAAACATTCAAAATGGTTTTAAAGCAGCTGGCATTTTCCCGTACGATCCATATGTTTTTGGTGATGTCGAATTTTTATGTTCTTATGTATCTGATTGGCCAATTCCAGCAAATGACAATTCCAACAAACAAACAATCCCCACATCACTGTGTATTGTATCTGAAGTTATTAATGAAAAGAAACAGCAAATCAGCACTTCTGCCTACCATTGGACAGCAGAAGATATAAGGCTATTTCCAAAAGCGGGTGAAAGGGTGGCAAAGAGAAAAAGTGCAGAAAGAAAATGTTATAGGTCTCTGGTATTGACTGACACACCAACAAGAAATGAACTAGTTGAAAGCTTATCTGAATGTAAAAGAAAAAAAGAAGATAAAGATAAGAAAAAGAAAAAAAGTTACCCCATCCTCCTCCATGCATCAACGTAATTTTGACTCAATTTAAACATCAAGCAACCTGTTGAACAAAGTTACAAATGCATTTAGAATGGTATTTTATTTTTGTTTAAAATAAATAAATTTTGTGTATTGTTATGTTTTATAAGGAGTAGAATAAACAATAAAATAATGCTTAAAATTATTTGTTTCTATTTTTGTCCCATTTCACCCCAACCATTGTCCCATTTCACCCCAACATGGGGTGACATACGACAAAAATTGTCACTTTAAAAAACCAAGTCCTTGAACTTAATTTGATGGTTAAATAATGGGTTTTGCAATAATTTAACATGAAAATTCATTGGACTATAGTTTTAAACCGATTTGTATGGTTTTTGTGGAAAATTTAAAGCGCAACACGCAAGCAAATTTTTTTGTCCCATCTCACCCCGTTCTCCCCTACAATAAACTTCCTTGTGAGATGACTATTTTATTTAATATCATTAATACGCGTGAATGACCAAAAAAAAAGCTTCTCTTAAAAATATCTTTCTTGTCTTACTATACTATAAAGTTATAAATTGCGACTAGAATATACGTTGTGAGTTAAATATTATTAAAAGTAGTAAATTATCACTATAAAAATGCCGTAAAATATTAACAACTGCATGACAAAGTAAATGCTTTAAGTTCGGTTAGCGAATGTTTTTTTTAATTTGTTCGTCTGGGTTAACAAAAAATGCTTTGATTGTTCAATTTGTCTACTTATTTAACGTGACTTAACTGACCTAATACGTTAATTAAGTATCCGTAAACTAACGCATGCGCAGAATATCATTTTGTCTAATTTAACAATCTACTCATTTAACGCGACACCGGCTAACGAAAAACAATTTTTCGGAAGAACTCAAGCGCCTTTATTTTCTTACTAAGAAAATAAAGGCGCTTGAGTTATTTAAATATAAGTGGGCACAAAAAGAATGGGAAATAAGTACAACCACAAGGCAAAAAACATCCTAGCCACGGGCTTCGAGAGTTGACGACGCACGAGTTTGTAATAAAAATATACTACTATAAGAAAAACCATAATATAGTCAGCTTATACCATAAAATCAGATTGTTTAGGGCTTAGCCACAAACCGATATGCAATGACCGATCTCTATTTTTATTCCGTTTTTATTTAGCTTTAAGTAATCGCTTCTAAAGTCAATTTTACACAGCAAATAAAAATAAACTTGTCTTAATTATTTATAGTATTTTTACTTTAAAAATAAGTTGGAGTATTATATTATTTTTTATTTCGTTTATTATTTTGAGGTGTAGCCTTAGCCACAAAGGCTATACCCTAGATCCGCGCCTATATCTCTCTCTCTCTCTCTCTCTCTCTCTCTATATATATATATATATATATATATATATATATATATATATATATATATATATATATATATATATATTGATTGGTTCAAGACAATATATATATATATATATATATATATATATATATATATATATATATATATATATATATATATATATATATATATATATGATTGGTTCAAGACAATATATATATATATATATATATATATATATATATATATATATATATATATATATATATATATATTCAAGACAATATATATGTATATATATATATATATATATATATATATATATATATATATATATATATATATATATATATATATATATATATATATATATATATATATGTATATATATATATATTGATTGGTTCAAGACAACCAATCAAGTGCTGTGCGACTTTGTCTCGTTTTTTTTACTAAAACTGACTACTAAAAGTTTTTAAGAGCGTGCTGTTTCAGTGTACGATCTTTTTATGGGGAATAAACAGGCATAATGGCAGCCTTTGTAGGGCTGTTTTTAGCCCATTTTTTGTTATTTTGATACTTGTAGATGACTTAACTAGCCAAATTACAAATTTTTTTAAATTGAAATAACAGAACTAAAAAGTAGGTAATACCATAGATTGGTTTTTCTTTGTGTTTATGCAACAATAACGTTGATACAAAAAATGATGGTTCATTATTTGTGTCAGCGTAAAATAACGTAAAACAATTTATGTAAAGTAAATTTAAATTTGTTTTAGTAGGAAATAAATCTATATAATAAAGTATTATTTTCTACTAAAAAAAATATCTTCAAGCCATTAACAAACGATACTAAAAACTGAAAGGCATAAATTGTCTAAGCGGACTTATTTATTGTGAAAATTAGAGTTAATGTTGGAGCTAATTCTGTTGTCCAATTGTTCCAGTACGCAATTCATAAAATGAAATATGTCATAAAATGAATAATATTAATATTTTATTTCATTCAACGAATTAATGAACGAACTCCTTCTAATAGACAAAAATTGAGTTCACATAAAAGAAAGCTGGAGATTGGTAATAACTAAAATTGCCATTAAAATCCTTCTATAATTGTATTTTTCTTTACAGTCTCCTACTAAAAGAAAGATTTCAAAACAATTTCCCAGAGTTTAACATTTTATTTCAAAAATACAGTTAACATCTTATAAGATGTTAACTGTAACATTGTTAAATAACATCTTATAAGATGTTATGCAAACAAGATGACTATAGTTGTCTTGTTTGTTTTTTAAAAATAAGTCATTAAATAAACAAAGTAAAGAATGGAGAAATCAAAAGAAAATGAAAATCCTAAGAATAACTTTGCTGTAAAAATTTAACCTGTAAATGTAACTTTGTAGCAAAAATTTAAAAATAATTTATTCCAAGAAGTTAATAGTTACAAAAAAATATTATCATTATCAACAAAATTATTCTTCATCATTTCATATTTTTTGTTTGTTTATTCAAAATTTTAATGTTTTATTCAATGTTACAAGTCCATATTTTCGTGGAATTGAGTACCATGATTGTAAATCAAAGATTGTATACAGTTTTACATCAAGATTATAAAGATACCTGTTATAATGCCTTTATTATCTTATAAAAATTATAATTAAATTTTAGTTATCGAGTTCTATGAAAATGAATGCCAGTAATGTTTATTATGACTTGGTCTGACTAATTATGGTGCAGAATTTAAATTTAAACATGTTGCTTTGATTTAAAACATTTTTTGTTCACTCATTAAAAAATAAACAAAATCAGGAAAAGAATTATTTGGTAATTTAGAACATGTACGTTTTGTAATAGAGACTTGTAGACTAATAGACCGCAATAGAGGTACATTCTTAACGCAGTTTGGCCTATGAAAAAACTATACTTACATATTGCTCTTCATATTGCGAATTTAACAATTGATCTTGTTGTTAGTGTATTTTTAAGTATTTAAAAATCAATTTCAAACTATAATAGTATAAACGTAAAAATTATATTTCATGTTAATTTTAAAATTTGTAGATCAATTTATGTTTTTGCAAAACACGACTTTGTTAATTATAGAGTAATATAAAATTATTTGTTTTATTTGTACGACTATTTTTTTTTATTACTTGTTCGCGCAGCAACTAATTTTTGTAAAATTTCAGCGAAAGACTATTAAAAATTATCTTTGGTCGAGATTTTAACACATCTTAGGAAGTCGTTAAATTTGAGCAAATAAAGTTAATTAGCATTTATATATATATTGAAATCCTTTATTAAATTTTCTTTCAGAACAATCATAAAAGTTGTCACGAATTTTTTTTTCTGAAGCAACAAACATTTTAAACAACAATATATATATATATATATATATATATATATATATATATATATATATATATATATATATATATATATATATATATATATATATATATATATATATATGTGTGTGTGTGTGTGTGTGTGTGTATGTGTGAGTGTGTGTGTGTGTGTGTGTATGTGGTATGTGTGAGTTCGTGTGCTTGTGTATGTGTGTGTATGTGTGTTTAATCTTATTTGATATCTGTAATTTGCTATGTTCTTATAAGAACATTTACTCTCAACAAGGTTGCAAGTATCAAATGACTAAGTTGAGAAGATTAACATTTATTAGAAAACAAAAAAGAGAGTTGCAGAGCAAGAAAACGATTGACTGTACATGTCGACTGTAAAAATTGACTTTGAATGATAAATAAAACTGCAAATTTGAAGATGTTCACTTAAAAAACCCAGAAACGATTTTAAGTAAGAGGAGCAGGTAAAGGATGCAACTAAATGATGAGTAACGCGAATTAGAGTTCTGGTTGATGGAACAAATATCGATAGGTAATTTGAGCAGCAACCATGTAGTTTTTGTTGCTACTGGTTACCAAACTATGGTAACAACGTAATGTTGCCATTATCCTTTTTTTAATTTTAATTTTAACTATTTTTTAAAATTTTAATCCCTCGCTCTCCATCGGTAAAAAAGAAGACAATGGCAACCCTATATTTAAGTATAATGATGTAAAAGATTATCATATATTAACATATTAAACTAACATATTATTGTTGTTTTAATACTATTTCTCAGATTTTTTAATTTTCATAATGACTTTTTTTTATAGATTTTTATTACTTTTATTTTCATATTATTTTTATGTTTCATTTTTATGTTTTTATTACTAATATATCTATTATCAATCTAAAACAGCGGAACAAACATCTAGATAATTGTTGACCTCATATTCGCCTAAAAAGCATATGTTTATAAAGTAGTTATCTTTGTTTTGCATTTAATAATTTTAATAAATATTCGTAACCAAAACTCTGCTTTTTCAAATTTACAAATTTATGTAAACGTTAAAACAATTGAACGTTGTTTTAATGGAAAAATTAACAACTTTACTATCTTTATAAGTTTGTTTAGTTTCAAATTTTGTATAATGTAGCTTGAGTCTAACAATATTAATAAATCTAAAATAACTTTTTATTGATGCTAGCTTTTATACATCTTTAACAGCTATGGCGCCAATAGAGACAGCGGGTGTTTTATTGAGCTACGCAGTTATTGTTTTTTTTTAAATCACTCTTTATCAAATGTTAACAAATAAAGATCCTGATTGCATCCCAATCAGCTCATTTGGAATATGTTATGACCAACCAAATAGTTGGCAAAGTAGTTGTAAATTATGATGTCATCTTCTTATAGGAAAATGACATCAGTAAATAATCGTCAGAAAAAAACGTCAGAAAATAAGTGACGTGTTATAATTTTGTTTATAATATATATATATATATATATAAAACTCATCGATGACAGTACAATGACCAATAAAATGTTCCTTTGATAGAGTCTCCTAATATAGTTATATATATGTTATCTTGGTAAATTGTACAATTGTTTTATTAAATATTTATCAATTAATGAAAAATTTAAATTTATAGAGGTTATGCAATGTTGATTAAAAAGATGTCGATAACATATTAACGAATAGTATATGAATATATATATATATATATATATATATATATATATATATATATATATATATATATATATATATATATTATGCGCATCAAGTTTTATGTTTACTGACGTTTCCGTGCCTTCTAACTTCTACCTACTCAAAAAGCTTGAACTTTTATATTTTTTAATTAGTATATGCAAATAGACGTCTTAAAGTTAAATCGATACTTCTTTAAAATCTTTACAAACATTATCATGTGAAATATTTGGCTTAATATATCAGAACAGCTATATCAATTTCACTGTAATTTTATCGCACTGTGCATATTATTAGATATTCAATAACCCATTGTGAAAAGGCTTAAACCCGTTTTTACTTTGTTGCTTTAAAAGTTTGATTTAACTAACCGCTAATCATTATAAAATGTTATTAATTTATAAAAATTTATCTCTGCAAAAAAAGATTCAATATTAACACAACTACTACAAATATCTGTCTCAGGATGCTGTCAAAAAGTTAAACAGGTCATTGGAGTTAACTTTTGTCAAAGCGGTATCCCTATTCCAAAAGTTTCAACGTAACCGTGTCAATTCTTTACATAGCAAATAGAAAGGGTCACCGATTAAAGAAAATAACAAAAGGATTCACACGTGCTAATCGTGCGCTTTAAAGATGACTGATTGTTTCTAACTTTATTTGAAATTTCACAAGAAAAGTTTTCACATTATTTTTTAAAAACAATGCAAAAATAAACGCTAAGAATATGCAGTTTTAAAATATGCATTTTTAAAGAAAATGGGCACGACGCGTTATAAAGAAACTCTGTTTTGTTTGTTATTAATTTTTATGGAAACTCAAGCACAACTCTGGATGTAAGTAGTTTGCTGCTTAATAATTTTTACAATCAGTTTTAAAGTAGTTATATCAGTTATTGATTGAAATTGATTTACATCGGAGATGTTTACTTCACACTTGTTTACTTTAATAATGCTTATGGGTTAAATAATTTACGGTTGTTTTATCTGCTCGTGGTTATTTCGTTCATCGAGGTTTTTGATATTAAGATTGATTTTAACATGGTAACTTGAATATTTTTGAAATATACATTTTTTCGGTGAAAGTATCAGTTTAAATAAAAGAGTGAATGGCTCAAAAAAAAATCAACTAATAAGCGAGCAAGTAGTGAAGAGAGTAAGGAGTAAAGTAAGCAAGTAACGAGTTACGGAATTATATAATAATAATAATAAGTATAAATACTTTTCAAACAAAATTTTTTGAAAATAAAAGCACTTCAAACAAACAAAAAAAACTGCAATGTTTTATTTTTTCGGCAAAAAAGTTTATTTAGGGTAAAATTTATTTGGTTTAGACTTGAGTAAAGTTCAGGCTATGGTACGTGTGGGAAAATGTTCAGGTTTTTATTGCTTATAAATTAATGTATGATATTGTATACAGAAATTTTACTTAACTTACGATTGATAATTTAACTTACATTATCAAGTGCATAAAAAATCTATTTTATAAAAAGATTTTATAAAACATAATAAAAACATAAACTAATTAAAAACTAAAACAAGAATCAAATCAAGCAAAAGTATAAAAATTTGTAAATTTGTCTAGACATAACTTGATTGTTTCGAGTATTTTTATTTACATGATATAAAACAAAATGTTTTAAAATTATTGAGAAACTACCACTGGTAAAAACTAATTAAATGGCAATGATGTCTATCTAACCCTAAGCGCCCATCTGACCCTAACAGACAGTTCGAATTAAAATAAAACTAAAGAAAAAAACTATCATAAAGTAAATAATTTTTATTGAAATTCTTGAAATAATACCCATGTTGTTGAAAATTTCACCTAATGTGTTTATACATAAGGGCACTTGGGACACAAACTTCAGCAATTGAATCCAGACCACGTTCATCAATCAATAAAAATTTATGTCGAGCGCTTTATCTTCATCACTACCAAAGAACAGTATGTTTAAATTATACCGATCTAATGTTAAGCGTTGCAGAAGGAATACGACTGGGAATTGACGAATGTCAGGTTCAATTTAAGCAACGTAAGTGGAACTGTACGATAAACGAACATGGAACATCCGTTTTTGGCCCAATTATAACAACAGGTTTTTAATTTTAATTATTATAATAACAGGTCTTCAATTTTATACGACTAGTTATATATATATATATATATATATATATATATATATATATATATATATATATATATATATATATATATATATATATATATATATATATATAAATATATATATATGTTAACTATTTTTGGCTTGTACTGTAGAACATACATATTTAGTTCTCAACTTATTTTTAGCCAGCAGAGAAAGTGCATTTATAAGCGGGATTATATCTGCAGGAGTTGCGTTTTCTGTAACAGAGTCATGTGCAGAAGGAAAATCTGTCCACTGTCGTTGCGATAACAGTGTACGAGGTCAAACGGACGAAGGTTGGCGCTGGGGAGGTTGTAACAGACCAATCACATATGGCATATGGTTTTCGCAGTTATTTATTGATCAAGTAGAAAAAATTGTAAAAAAAAGAAAAGATCCACGGAAAATAATGAATCTTCATAACAACAAGGCTGGACGAGAGGTTTTTAAAATTATTTATTTAGAAAGCATTATTAAAATGAAATTTTATGGTCCTATTTAAGGACCAAAAACTAGAATCAGTTATAGCAATAATAGATATTTAATAAATATTTAACTTGAAATTATATTTAGGTAATAAAAAACCTTTTACAGACCGAGTGTAAATGTCACGGAACATCAGGAAACTGCAACTTAAAAACATGCTGGCGTTCACAGCCCCACTTCAGAGAGGTAATTTTTCTTAAAAAAAAATTATATGCAAAAAATGAAATTTTTTATTCAAAAAAAAATTGCCTGAAACGTTATTCTTTGTTTTATGGAAACCAAATCTTTTAAAAGCCGAATTTTCAGGTTCTTTAAGTCTAAACTAAACTTCTCCAGTTTCAAAAATAACAAAAAAAGATAATTAAAATATTAAAGTTTTTATGAAAGATTTATTCTTATCATAAAAATTATGATAGAGGTAGATCAAATAATTAAATACATTTATATATACTTAAATTCTGTAAGTAGATAATTTTAAGCAATATTAAGCATGTGTTTTATTCAGATTGGAAAATTACTTAAAGAAAAGTACGATTCAGCTCATGAAATGGAGTTTCTATACAAAGTTAAAGCTAACGGTGAAAGAAAAATAAAAGATCTTATTCCAAAATATAAAGAATATCTTCCCCCCTCTTCACTGGACTTTATTTACTATGAGGAATCTCCAAACTACTGCGTAAAAAATGAAACGTTGGGAATAGCAGGAACTCAAGGTCGTTCATGTAACATAACTTCTTCCGGAGTTGACGGTTGCGAACTTATGTGTTGCCAAAGAGGCTATAACGTAAATATTGTACAAAAAACACATTCTTGTGAATGCAAATTTGTATGGTGTTGCAAGGTTTCGTGTAATAGCTGCATTAAAATGACGCCTGAATACACCTGTAAATAGTCTCAAAAAAATAAAATTTTAATTCAAATTGAAAAAAGTAATTTCATGATGTTAACACAATTTTAAAGTGTAAGCTCTTTTTTTTAAGCGTATGTTTATTTATTTCGGTTGTAAAAATAATTTCATAAAAACGTATATTTATTTAAGTATTGTATAAAATGCATGAATACTTCTAAAAAATACATTCAATTTTGTTGCTTGTCCTTTTTTATACCCACTCCAATTAAATTCAAAAAGATTTTGTCAATCCATGATTTTAAGTTTTTCAAATTTTTGTAGTAAAGATTTTCCTGCTAGTGTATATTAATCTTTCGTGCTGTTCTACAAATCTGTATTATTATTCAAATCTTTCCTGTTTTATCGATAGGTTTCAAGAAAACACGTAATACAATTTTAAAAATTTCGTTCCTTTGGTATTGAAATAATACTACAAAAATAACTTTATGATACTGTTGTGATGCCAGTGGTGTTAGCTACTTAGTTACCACTACTTGTAGATTTACTAGTTATATGTATATATATATATATATATATATATATATATATATATATATATACACGTTAATATATGTATACATATCTATATATATATATATATATCTATATATATATATATATATATATATATATATATATATATATATATATATATATATATATATATATATATATATACATATATATACATATATATACATATATATACATATATATATATTTATATATATATATATATATATATATATATATACATATATATATATATATATATACATGTTAATATATGTATATATATCTATATCTATATCTATATATATATATATATATATATATATATATATATATATATATATATATATATATATATATATATATATATATATATATATATATACATATATATATATATTTAATTTTTTGAAAAAACCCTGAAAAGTTCTGTAAGCTTAGTTAATTTTATGACATGATCTAGACTGTAAAACAGCTTATTAGGCCAATTAAAATTTCTGTTTTACAACTTATGACGACGTTAGACCATCTACGAAGTTTCCAGCTTTATGAATTATCAGCAAAAAATAAAAAAGAACTTTGAGCTTAGTGTTTGGATACTACCCAAACTGAAAACTAGTCAGCTTTGTTAGCAGGAAGACACCTATGTGAACTTTTTATCTTTGCATCGCACGTTAGACTGGCTTGAACATGTTATCACCTGAGATGAAAAATGGGTAATCTATGTTAACCACACCAAGTAGCACTACTGGCTAGGGGCGGGAAAACCGCTAAGTTTAACTCTAAAAGTTAACATACACCCTAAATCAGTGTGCATTTATAAATTAAAAAACTATGGTTTGATTGGACGTGCGTGGCATTGTGTCGTAAAACTGCTTTTAGCAAACGTCACAATTACTGGAGCAATATACTGTGTTTATCTCAACAAACTTCAAGCAATCTCTTAAAAAATTCCTTTTGGTACAACAAAGTTTTTTTCTTCATAAAAACGCTATACCAAAACGCATTATGATGGCAATATATTGCAGCTTTGTAGCTAGCGATATTACTACCATACAACGATAACTATATATCGTAGCTTTATAGCCAGCAACTACATAGCTGCTACATAGCTAAAAGGATTTTCTGAAAAAAAAAAAAAATAATAAAACGCATTGTGTCAAGTTGTGTACACACTGTCCGCGACTAAAGCATTATATGTAATAAATTGTTATAAATTTCATTATATGTAATAAATTTCCAAACAAAAAAATATATACATATTTTTTATAACAATATTTACATGTCTCCAATATAAATATGTATACAAAAGCACACAAAAAAGTTATTAAACATATTTACAATACCTAAAGAAAGTTTAAAATGCTATTATGCGCATGCTTGACAATTGGATGAAAAGTCTTCTCTTAGTCTTTTCATCGGGAACCTTTAAAATATACCCAATATGATTTTCGATTAACAATTATATTCAACCAAAAAAAAACTATTATGCTTCTAAATTCTCGATTTAGAGAACCTAAATTATGGAACACACTAATGAACAACGAGTTAAAAACTATTTCTTCTCTTGATCGATTAAAAAATAAACTTTTAAAACTTTTGATAATTGACCTAGAACCTAGATAATTGAACTAGAGTTCTTCTAAAACTTTAAAATAGGAGTAATTGCTTTTTACTTGTTTTTTTTTTACTAGATTCTTTATCATATTTATTTTTGATCTTGATCTGAACCTTTATAAATCTGAAATATAAACAATTGTAACAGTAATATGTTTTATAAAATGTGTGCTAAGAAATGTATAAATAAGTGAGTGATAACTAAAAAAGGAGAATTTTCCTATCGGGCTATAATAAAAACAAATGCTTAGAAAATGAAAATTATACTTATTTTAAATTAAAGGTACATTACTTATCTTTAAGAAAAAATTAATGAACATTCGAATATGGTCCATCATCAGCAGTTCGACGTAGTTTTGTCATGATGTTGGAACAGGAGCATTGTACAGCATTTATATTGATTTGACGAACGCATCTTTTAAATCGGGTAAACAATTGTTTGCAATTCTTAGCTCTACAGTTGTTTTTGTATACTGACGAACTCAAATATCCAAAGAAATATTCAATTAGGCGACACTGAGGCAAGTTTGTCGGATTGCGGTTTTTTGAGACATATTAGATGTTTTCACTTTCCAAGAAGACTTGTGTTTTTTTGGCATAATGCGATAATGCTTTATCCGGCCAAATCAAGTAATTGCCATCTGAATGATATTTTTGAAGAAAGGGAATCAATATTTTCTTTAAACATTGACTTTGGTATACTTCTTGATTAATAGCCAAACCACTTAACTTAAACAATGGCTTGGAAATTCCCCTCTCAGATATGGCAATGTACAGCATCACTTTATGCTTAAACTTGTGTTTATATTTGTATTTTACTTTTGTAGGTGTTTGTAGAACTTTCATCTGCATAACATCAATCATTTCCTGGAACTTGCGTTTTGGAGAGGGGGAAGTAACTTTCGTCATCTAAAACAAAACATTTTCCACAGTAATTTCAGGTCATCCAGCTGCATTGATATTTGTTGCTCAGTGTATACCGGTGGTCTTTTTTTTTTTCGGCAGACTATTCCTTGTTTTTTCAAAGATTTGCAGATATAAGGCTGCGTACACTTAAACTTTTCTGCAGCATCTCGTTGACTTATTGAATCATTGTTGTTGAAAGCACCGTGAAGCAAACGAAGTCCCTTCTTGTTCATTGTTTTAGCTGGTCTTTTGCTACGTTTACGATTGGTTGTTAAGGATGCCAAAAAACGGTAAATAGTTGAAACTGGAACATTTTTGGTTTTAAAATGATTCACAGTAAACTTTTTTCCGAGATTTTCGTGCATTTGATAGAACTGTACAATGCGCTCGCGTAGTACTTCTTGTTTTGACGGCATTTTAAACACAACTAAATTAGCTGATGCAAAAGAAAACATATGATAAGTTTTTAAAAAGAGAGAGAATATAGTTTCACATACTTTTCTTTTTTGATTTAGGCGGTTTGACTTCAGAGGGTTAGAATTATTCTCATTTTTTAGTTACCACCCGTCATATATTTCTTGTATATTATATTCAATTTTTATACTATAATTTTGTGTTTTGTATAATAGAGTTACAAAAAAATTTAATTTATATGAAGTATACATTATAATGTATAAATATTGTTCATAATACTAGCTGCAAACTTCCCTTCTTTTGTTGTTCACGTGTTATCTCCTTTTTATTTATTTGAATTTTGAAATCTTAATGAATAAAAATTAAAGATAATAATAATTATAATAATAATAAAAAAGTCTTTTTACATTTGTATCTATATATCTATCAATAAATATATTTTAATTAAACTTTTAATTAAAAAAATATATTGATAAATGTATATTTTTAATTAAAATAAGTAAATTTTAATTAAAATTTACTTATTTTTCTAATACCTTTTTTTTTTAAAAAAGGTATTAGAAATAAGTATGTGTGTGAGCGCGGGCACTTGTGTGTATTTTGATATTATCCTAATTTGATATGAGTTATAAAACTTTAGACAACAAATTGGACATTATAAACTGTTTAATAATAAAAAGATAGGTTAATTAATTATTTATTTGAGCTTAGCTCCTGGCTGTGGCTTATTTGTTTCATGGCTTGCTACAACATTTTTGCCGGTTAGGGGCCATTCATGAATGATGTCAGTAAACAGGGAGGGGGTACTAAAAAGTTTGATAATAATTGACAATGGGGAGGGGGGCTTTGAAACCAAAATGATGTCAATTCAAACAAGTATAAAAATTTTAAGTTTAAACGAGCAGATTTTAAAGGTATTTACATCTTCAATGTGGTATAGAAATGGTATATTTGCTTTGTGGGGAATTCGATACAAGTTTCCAAAGGATATTAAATATGTCCTTGGGAAACTTATATCGAACGAAGTGTGTTATTATAAATAGAAAAAAGCAACTCAAATTTACTAAAAACAAAATCTACCAACAATTAATATAGAAAATATAACCATCATAAGAGCTCTGAATACAAAGTTTTTAGATGTTCAAATTGACGAACGCATCTCTTGGAAACCCTACATAAACTACATAAACACAAAAATATCAAAAGACATAGGTTTAATCTAGAAGGCAAGACCATTTTTGTCACAAAAGAGTCTAAAACTTGTTTACTTTTTCATTCATACATAGCTATCGTATCTATGCTAATATAGCATGGGGCAGTACCCACGAATCTAAAGTAGAACCACTTTACTTACGTCAAAAACACGGTTCAAGACTAGTGTACAACAAAAACAAATTTACTCACGCTATTTACACCCTTACTAGAGCAAATGAACACACTAAATATATTTCAAATAAATATTTATCAAAATATACATTTCATGTTTAAATATAAACTAAGCCTGGTTCCAGAACATTTAACAGCACACTTTTTAAAAATAATATAAATAAATACAATACAAGAGAACTTTAAGATACCGTTTTAAACAACAAGACTCTCAAAAGTCTCAATTACATATCGTGGTCCCTATTTATTTAACAAAATAATTTCCAGAAACGAATCACTAATAAATTTAAATGACGAACACTCTCTGAAAATAAAGCTAAAATCTACAATATTCAAATTAAACACCTATAAGAAATTTTTTTAAATTCTAACTTTTTTTTTTTTTTTAATTTTATTAGGTAACCAAAAAAGTTCGTGCGGTTTTTGGTAATTGAATTATTTTTAGCATTTTTTACAACACCCACATCGCACAAGGCAAGTAGCTTTGTTGCGTAATAGAACGCGTGTGTCACGCGCAGTTGCTGCATATATAGTGTAGGCTTGTAACGAGCTTACAGGAAAGGTTTTGTGTAAAGAAAGGATGGCAACCCAACCAACGATTATTCGATCTTGCTTACTTTACGAGTTCAAACTTGGAAGGAATGCAACACAAGCGGCCAAAAACATCTGCACAGCATTTGGAGAAGGTACAGTAAGTGAACGCACAGAACAGAAGTGGTTTCAGCGATTCTCTTCGGGAGATGAGTCCATCGAAGACCTGCCTCGTTCTGGACGCCCGTTGTTGGTTGATGAGGATGAACTGAAGGACGCTGTCGAGTCTGACTCCAGCCAAACTTGCCAAGAACTTGCAGTGAGGTTTGCTGTGAGTGTTGAAACCATCCGCCTGCATCTGCATGCGATTGGGAAAGCGTGGAAACTGAGTCGGTGGGTTCCGCACAAATTGTCGATCGACAACAAGAAGCAACGGCTTACGATCTGCACATCACTCTTATCACGCCACAATGTTGAGCCTTTTCTTGATCGTTTATTGACATGCGACAAAAAATGGATTGTGTACAACAATACCAAGCGTTGCTACCATTGGTTGTCCCCCGATGACCCCATCCCAAAGACACCCAAGCCCAATCTCCACGAGCGGAAGGTTTTGCTATGCATTTGGTGGACTACAGCTGGTGTGGTGCATTACGAGCTGCTCCCAACAGGTCAAACCATTACTGGACTGGTCTACTCAGCACAGCTGCAACGAGTTCACAACCTGTTGCTTGTAAAGCAGCCTGCACTGGTGCATAGGAGAGGAGTTCTGCTTCTCCACGACAACGCGAGACCGCACACCGCTCGCGTGACTCAGGACAAGCTCCAAAGCCTTGGTTGGGAGAGTTTGCCTCATCCACCATACTCGCCAGACCTCTCCCCTACTGATTTCCATTTTTTCCTTTCCCTGGGAAATCATTTAAAAGGACAGCAGTTCCGAGACCAGGACGCGGTTGAAATGGAGTTGAAAGCTTTTATAGACTCAAAGGACCGAGAATTTTTTAGAAGTGGAATAAATAAGCTTGTTTTACGTTGGGAAAAGGTTTTAGATGCTAAAGGTGACTATTTTGATGAATAAATGTACTTACTTTTGTCGTTTTGTGTGTTTTTATTATATACGGAAAAACCGCACGAACTTTTTTGGTTACTTGATATTTAGGTGCTCTAAGAAGTCCTTACGGACTTATCACAGACCACCGCGGATGAGCATTTAGTTGGAAATTCACGTCTCCTTCCTAACCGATGTCGCAAAGCTTGCCCAGAGGTGGATTTTGAACCACGGATCCTTTGTTTCTGAGGCAAGTACGCTACCACTGCGTCAAGGCTACTCTTAATATTTAAATATAAAATAATTATAATCAATAAATATTAATAATTTAAATATAAAAATAACAAAAACAAATCCTAATGAAAAAAAAAAAAATGTAATTTAACTTTTAATAGAAATTGATAGAAAAAATAATAATACTAATAATAAGGTATATATGTTACACATACATATAAACCACGTATAAAACTGGTTTTTATATGTATACACGTCTCGAAAAAAAGATACTCGATGACAAGACTGACTTCAGTCTTCTGCGAGCTTCCTATAACCACCAACAAGTAACTCTTTTTATCAATCTTACACAAATTTCGTTTTTATCGTATTAATACACAAACATTTTTTTGAAATGTGGCTAATAAACATATAGTGAAACATCTTATCATACCTCCAAAAAGTAGCCTTTCATTTTTATTTATTATATTTTTTATTTTAATTGGAAAAGTATAGATATATTTCTAGGATTATTTTTCACGTTCACATTATTATATTGTTGTATTTGATATTTATTTTAATCATGTCTTGGAAATGTATGCAACTATATTTATTTCCTACGTATATTTTGAACTTTATGTTTATGATATTTATATTTGTATATCTCACGGCTGTTTCAAACCGAGCTTAATGGCTTCTTGTTATTTTTTGAAAATATTGACTTAAGGGGTTTTACTAAAACTTCTATAACTTTTAAAATATTGAAGATAATTTTGTTTTGTAAAAAGAATAAAAACACTAATTAAATGTTTCATCTTACGACATTTAATGCATTAGTAAAAAAACTTCTTTAAGTTTAAAAAAAACGCGACAAATGATAAAATTAGCTGAATTCAAGTAATTTGATGTTACTTTTTAAAAAAAAAAATCAGAAAAATTTATTTCTGATAGTTATTCTCAAATATACCCATTGTTTTACCATTATAAAAACAAACAAAATCTTACTTAATTGTTTAAGGATAGCTAAAACAGACTTTATTGAGGTCTGAAAGCAAACCGCACTTTTCGCAAAGTTATGAAAAATGTAGTTAAAAGGGGGATTAGCTGTTAAAAGAGTACATTTTTAAATCTAGGAGTTCTTGTTTTAGAAACTTATTTACTAGGCCAATAAATTCATTGCATTGCAAAATAAAGCCAGATTTCAATTTTGGAATATTTAGTCAAAACATTTAAAGCTTAAGCATTTTTTTTTTTTTTTTGTGCATACGGTTCTAATAATATGGTGTTAAGTTGTTAATAAATAAACACTCACCAAGTCTAATAAAATAATTCATAACCAAATTTGAGTTTAAGTTTTTGAATTAACCTCGCTTTTGGTAGTAAAATTATTTTATAGCACTTGAATCTATAGTCTCTTCTCTCAGTAAATAAAGTGTTTGAATATACAAATAGCTAATTGAAATCTTTTGAAAATTTGTTTTTATTCCCATTAAAAACTGTTTTATAATCAGTTGGTTTACTGATAGGTTCTTTAAGTAGTAAACTATCTTTGTACATCCAATTGATATCAGATTCATACTCATGCTAAACCAGAAAAACAATTGCTCCACTCAAAATTTTGATAACGTTTACAAATTCCTAATTGATTGAACTAAATTTTTACACCAACTTGATATGAGAACCAGCGAGGAGGTATGTAGAGCAGAGGTACTGCAAAGGTAGAACTAACTTCTGGTGATAAACATCGAATGGATATGTAATATATCTATAAAAAAATGTTACATATAATGAAGGACAATACATAAATTAAATACACAAACATACAAGATCATACCCAAACAACATACCAGTTGCTCTGATCACAAGTTAATATATAAAAGCTAGATTTTTACATACATTTGATGCAAGACTAGTATTCCATTCTTTAATCTGAGCGAAGGTATTGCATAGGTATAAATAACTTCTGAAGATAGGAAC
This sequence comes from Hydra vulgaris, assembly GCF_038396675.1. Classification (NCBI taxonomy): domain Eukaryota; kingdom Metazoa; phylum Cnidaria; class Hydrozoa; order Anthoathecata; family Hydridae; genus Hydra; species Hydra vulgaris. The sequence goes on along the minus strand of NC_088925.1, from coordinate 9,306,783 downwards.
AGAATGGGCACCTACCTAATATATAAAATCAATATATTAAAAAATAATATTTTAAACTAACATTACACAAATATTAGAACAGAATAAAATTATCTTATATATAAATTAAAGATCTCATATAATTTATCTTACTTGTAAATAGTTTTTTTTTGTTGTTGTTGTTTTTAATTTTTTAAATACTTTAACTAAATTTGATGACCACAAACAAGACAAAGACCTTGTCTATAAAGTGAATTTTCGCCACGCTCAGAACTCACAACACACTTTCTCACCTTAGAGGCTTGAAGCTTCCTATCAGCTTTGCTGTGCAATTCAAAGCGTTTTAAAACAAGATGCAGCTTCTGCTTCTGATTTCTTACTGAATGCAACTGTCTTAATTCCTTATTTACGCTATTATGCAAACACTCTTCCTCCTCTTCTCTTAGCAACCCAATAGTTTTATGGAATTTTACAAATAGTGGCACATTAAAAATAAGTTCATGCATTTCAAACCCACAAAATAATTCAGAGGAACCAATGTTGTCGTAGTCTAAATAAGAATCAACCACAACTAAATCCTTATCGCTACTAGCAAAAAATTTGCAAATTTAAATCACCTCTTATTTTAAAGACTGTCATTAAAATGGAAATGACATTGTTACTGATCTTATCTGTCCTAATTAATCGCTTAACAAAAGGAAAGTTACACCTATCTTCCCAACCATTTTTCCATCCAATATGTTGTTTTAGAATTTCCCTCTCAGTTGAATACATTGTTATCAAAATAATATTGACTTATTAATAAATATAATAAAAACAAATAAAATAATATTAATTAACAAATATATGCACTAGATAAAAGTGGATTTAACAACTTATCTGATATTAATTTGATAATCCAAAGAGAAAAATTCCGCGTAACTTTGTTTACTTTTATACTTCAAAAATTGACTCACCGAAACAGTTGTTTGGAGAATATTCGTTAATAAATAGTTTGGGACGTAACGCATAAAGGTTACGTCATCGCAAAAAACGTCAACACAAATGTACGCCAAAAACTTACACGATTAGTTGTAAAACATGATATTTTTGAAAACATATTTCATAACATAGCTCAAGGCACGTAAAATAATTTTTTTATTTTCATTTGCATAAAAGGTTGAAATTTCATTAACTTACGTCATCCATCAAAATAGTTACGTCTTGCATTTAAAAACGATCAATTAAAAAATATAAATGCTTTAAAAACAGTCTTTTTGTAAAAAATTCTCTAGGATGACGCAGGAATCTGATAGAATGGACATTTAGGGTTAAGTGTATTATTTCAAATATCAAGCACAAAGCTATGTTATGAAATCTTAGTTGGCCCAACTAATGTTTTCCGGAAAATATGCGAAAATTAGAAAAGTGGTTCTAAATTATTAAAATTTATTTTGGCAATATTTATTTTTGTACCAATTAATGTAAATATTTATTTAACAAGGAAAGATAGATCTTATAAATTTTTTTAATTGCAAGATGAAAGTATTTATATAAAAAAGTTACTATTAATTAAAAGTTTGTGAATTTTTATACTTTTTATGCGGAAATACTTCTTTTTTTGATAAACTCATGACGTCACGCTCGTTTTTATATTGAGTGAAACAGCCGTGATCTTTACAGCCAATCTGTGGTTTGTTACTTGTAAACACTTTGTAATTGTAAAATAAACATTTATAAAATGCTGTTACTTATTCTAGACCTACCTACATTGCTGTTCGATCAGGAAAACACGCATCCTCAACCGCTTTTGCTCATGGATTTGACTTTAAGCGGCTCTTGGATATGAATGAATTCGACTCAATTACCAGAGTTTGTCAAACTGATATGGTTAAGTTTATCGTTGTGTTTAGTATTGATGGGGGACACGACGAAAATCCCAGATATCAGAAAGTAATTAAAATCGGAATTCACCATTTCTTGAAGAATAACCTCGACGCTCTTTTCATCATGAAAAACGCTCCTGGATGCAGTGCATTCAACCAAGCTGAGCTACGAATGAACCTCTAATTAAAGAATTATCTGGGTTGATTCTTCCCACGAGCATTACGGAACTCATCTTGCTTCTTAAGGTAATTACAAATATTCATTGACAAAAGTTAATTCGCAATATGTTAAATAATTTTTAACCTATAGTAACCAATATATATTTTTAAATCAGGCAGTACAATAGATGAAGATTTAGCAAAAAAGAACTTTGATTTTGCCGGACCGGCTTTAACAGATATTTGGTCTGACCTAAAAATTGACGGTTATTCAACCGTTGCAGAGTATATTAATCCAGAGCAATCAGAGCTGGAGCCAAAGAAACTTTTATTACAAGATCAACTTTGGATTGTCCATCATCTTTGTCCAAACCGATTTTACTTAAATTGTGAAATGCCAAAATCTTTCTTGTTATCGGACTATAAGAAGCTCTTACTTTACTCTGATTAGAGCACGATTTCTTCCACCACCTGTTCCAGTAAGCCAAAAGATAGATGGTCTCAAAGCAGTAGATGTCTCAGATGAAGCAAGAGAGTTGTTTCCATTATCCATGTTTATGCCCATTGCATCAAACATTGAAAGGATTCTTCCTCAACCTGTCAAAAGATTTCTTATTCTTACGTATGATGCATTTTATCCATCAATTTAGTCTAGCTTAGCTGATAGAATATGTAAAAAGTGCAATTTCTACTTTGCCTTTCAAACTATTCACATCGCTGCCAAGGTGTCAGACAGAATTTATGGCAGTTATCGCCCTGCAGAAGAATTCGGAAACTGCTGAATGGTTAAATGAAAATGAAGTTGACGCAACGGATCTGATTATATCTCAAGAGGATGATAACCTTTTAGTTTAGATCAATGGCGTTTACGCATATTTTTAATGTTATTTTAGGGGGAGGGGGATACAAAAACTGACATTATATATAAGAGGGGTCGGCCAAAAAATGATAGAGTTTCACAAAGGGGGGAGGAGAAAAATCGAGAAAAACTTCTGATATCATTTATGGACAGCCCCTTAATTATAAATTAAGCTGGTTAAAGCCTGCGGTTAGCATCTGACAAATCATCTGGACTTTGACGGAATCGAATTGGCGTTTTCCTTGAAAAGAATTTACCATTTTATATATTGTTGCAAACACAAACGATTAAATTTACCAGCAAAGTTTTTTTTTTTTGAAAGGTTAAATTATACACATTGTCTGCATGTCCGGCAGCCGGGTAGTAAAAACGTAAAGCCTACATGCCCGGCAGTTCAATTACGCATGCGCGTATTATCGCTACACTTTTTAAATAAGAAAAATATAAAGTTAATAAAAATACCGGGCATGCAGTTTCTGCATATATAATCCACTCGGCAATTTTAACATAAAAAGATATATTAGTTTATTCTACTGCCAGGTAGATAGAATATTCAAATGCAGTTGCAGATATTTAAATCTGCCCGGCATTTTCAATTATAAAAAGAAGCGCATGCGTACTTGAACTGCCGGGCATGTAGGCTTTACGTTTTTACTACCCGGCTGCCGGGGATGCAGACACGGCGTAAATGTTTGGTGGCGGTAAACATACTTGAATAATACTCAAATAGAGCTTCGAAAAATTTCTGGAAGTAAATAACTTGATAGTATATAACTAATTATAAGCTTTATAGTTATGGCAAATATCCTTGATGGAAAAGAGTTGGCTAGGTTTGCTTTTTAATTTTGAAATTAATATTTATTATGCATTGGTTAATTATTATCCAGCTATCACTTGATGTGATCGTTCAAAGCAATTAGTTTAATAATCGTTATAGTATAACGCTTGTTTAACAGATCACTTTGAATAATCACATGAAGAAGTAACTAAATAATTGATAAATCCTATAATTTTTTAACATTTTAGAATGAACACATAAAACAGGTCTTAAAATATACGGAAAAGAGTTTGTACTTTTTTAGTCTAATCTTTTTAACACTCAAGTTTCTTTCAAAAAAAAAAAAAGAATTGTTTATATAAATTTCTGTAGAATTTGTTCAATTGTAAATAAATTTTTATATTGAAAAAGTACAATAACAACAACGATAATAGTATATTTACCAGAAATTAAAATATAATACAAAGATTTTTTTTTCTAAATAAATAAATATTGTAAACTTTTGTTTGTTTGTCCGTGGTCGCTCTCCGCGATATAGTTTATATTAAAGTGAACCATTCAGAATATTGAGTACCTTATGGTTTTAATCTATTTCAACAAAACCAATGTATATATCTATATTTCTGGTAAATTTATTGTTGTTGTTCACTCTCTTATAGTAGATCTAAATCATGAAGAGCAACTATAGATAAACAAATATTTTTTTTTTAAATTTCTCCACTTCCAAAAAGTCTGCAAGAAACCACTGTTAGAGTTGGAAGTTGCTGGAAGATAAAACATAAAGTTTACAGAGCAAGATAACAATAAACAGACAACTTAAAAGATTACAAATTATATAAATCAGGAAAACAAGATGAAGGGAGTAAATTCCAAAGAACTGATGTTTGAGGAAAAAACTAGAACAGTTGCAGTAGGAACAGTCACAGTAAAAAGATAAGACTAAGTTGAATGACGAGTATCATAAGAATGAATTTTAGTAGATGGCATAAGAGACTCTTTAGAGCAGTACCCATTATAGTATTTATAGAAAAGAGAAAGAGAAGCAACATTATGACGATATAATAATGGTTGAAGGTTGGCTGTAAAAACAGGTATAACTATGTCTACATTGTGTTTTTGCACCTTGTCTAAATTTGCACCTTTTTAGCAAATTAATTTTGTTAAGATTGTTTAAATTATGTTTTTGTATGATTCTAAATCAGTATAATTGTTTTTTTACTATATTTGTCATAAAACAGAGGGGGGAGGTATAGTTACATAGTGAAATAAAATGTTTGAATAGCTTATGAGATAAAGAACTAGAGAGCAGAACAAAAGACTCTAAATTGTATGATTTAGTATAGCATAAAGATAGGAAAGAATTCTGATGCAATATTTGAGGGAAAAAACTAAGTGAATTAAAGTTTTTTGAGCAGGAAGGTCCAGTTGAAGTAAATTTGTGCAACTTTGCTGAATGACAAGTAATGCAACAATGAGTTTTGGTTGATAGATCAAGTAAAGCTTGCTTGAGAAGCAACTATAATAGTACTTGTAGAAAGAAAAAAAAAGATGTAAGACAGCATTAGCACATTGAAGACAGCATTAGCACATTAAGGCAACCTTAGTAGATTGTAACTTTGCAATGGGTCATTTATATGTTTTCAATAAGTCATTAGTGAAGAATAATCCAAGAAAACATTTAGTAGAGGACTCAATAAGAGTGTTTCGGCTTATCAATATAAAAATGATAAGTAAAGTGAATAAAACAATGTTGTGATAGTGATATAGCATTAAAAAACTGATTTCTGATTGGGTTAAAATTCATCAGATACTGAAAGCCCCAAACCTAGGCTTTTAAACCAAAGGTTTTGTGGCAAAGAAGAAAGCTATTTATCAGTTATCACAATATTACTGATATGTATTATATCCTAATATTGTTGATATTCCTATATATTTATCCCAAGGTCAGGTTTAAGGTAATCACAATTACCCTGCTACTGGTGTCATGTAACCCAGTACTACCTGCCCCATTTCCTTCTGCCTTGTAGAGTTTGCTTTTTCAGGCAAAGGCTAGGAGAAATAAACTCTGTTTTAAAATTTCCCAGTTGTGGGGCTCTTGGTTGAATAAAGACTAGAGATGGTGTCTTGATAAAAATACTCATCTTGAGCAGATGCTAACTGCATCCAATTATGATCTTGTAGAAGGCCTCCAAAGCAAAGGCTTAAGGGGTAGGTAGCAAAGTTCTGTTGACCAGCCTCACACCCTTTCTTCATCTATTAGGGCAGGGCTTGAAATAGCCAATGGACATCAGGCATTGTCTGGCACTTGTCTGGTAAAAAATAACATCTATCAGTCATATTGTCCGACCCATTTTGTGTGCATTTATTTTATAATCATTTTAGTTGTTCTGAATTATTAACAATTTCGGTAGTGTATATAAACTTCATTTTTTTGAACTTTTTATTTTTTATACAAAACAGAAAATGAAGTTGTACATACAGCTACATTAGTAAAATACATCTTTTTTTTTTGAGCTAATTCATTTTTTAAAAGATGCCTAAGCATTATATTTTTTTGAATTAAGCAGCCCGGTTTTTACCATTTATATTAAAATGTTGCAATTAATTATTGATTTAAAATTATATTTAATATTTGTCTTATTTTTTGTCCAGTTTATACAAATTTCAAAGGAATATTTTTGCTTTTAAAACCCCTTTTAAATTTATTTTATAAAAACTTTAATGCAATTTAATGCTTACATAAACCAGTACTTTTTATTACTATTACTACTATTAAATTGGACTTATGTTATATAACATTTGCTTTCGCGCAAAAGTTTTTCGCTATTAAAAGTATTTATAAAAGAAATCATAGAAAAAGTTTGAAAATTTTATCAAAAATATATACATATATATATATATATATATATATATATATATATATATATATATATATATATATATATATATATATATATATATATATATATATATATTAATGTAATTATGTATAATATTCTTTAATAATTTAAATAAAATGGGTTTATTGTAAATAATCTTGAGAATTAGTTAGTTACTTTATTTAATAAAGTAGTAAGTAAGCATAATAATTTATGTATTTAATATATTTATAATAGTTTACATAGCATTTCATTTGGAGCTCTATGTTACAAATTTAGGCTAGTTAGCAGGACCAAGACAACTGCATAGCTCATTGCTTAGAATGCCATTTTCATCTTGTACTTCTTCTTTGGACTCACCCTATTACTGTACTATTTACTGCTAATCTAAATTTGACTGGAATTTTATTTTTTGTGATTTTTTTCATGACAGTCTTTGGGCTGATATCTTTTCTCTCTCTGCTGATAATTGTGCCTCCTATGTAACCTTCTGGATTCCGCCAGGTATGGAAGCTTTTATTCTTTCTTGTCAATTTTAAGTCAAGCCTCATTCTACCCCATAGTTTTTACCTTGTGCAGCTGTCCTATCTAATTGTAAGCATTTTTTTCATCTTTTTCAAAAGAACAACTTTTTTGAGAACAAATGCTTTTTTATTATTGCAAGAAATCGATGTAAAAAGGTGCTGTCTGATGCTAAGCTCCATTATTCCCATTAAGTCTCTTATCTTCTCTCAGTTAAGATCTAGAGAATTTTGGAAAATCTTTAACAGTGTCATAACGAAGGTAAGCTGAACTTTCCATGTCTAATTCATGGGTCTTATTACCAATCCTAAGGATAAGGCAGATCTATTTGCAAAGAACTTTTTTTATTTGTAAAGAACTCTTCTTCTAATTCAACTCATGAATCTAATGACCATACTTTTCCTGCCATTCCAGTTAAACTAATTAATTCATTGTAAGACATCCAAATGACTCTACAGCTTCGTTGCTAAAGTCATTCCTCAATTAAACTCTTCTACTGCTTGTGGTTCATACAATATTCCTGTCAGAGTCTTACAAAAGTATTCTCTTCAATTCTCTATTATATAACTTTTTAATAAGTGCTTGATTGAATTTTGTTTTCCTGCTTGCTAGGAAATGGTATTTGTTGTTCCAATTTTTAAAAATTCTAGAGAACATTCAGACTATTCCAACTATTGTCAGATCAGTCTTCCCTGTATTATTAGCAAGGTCTTTGAGTCTTTGATCAACAAATTTCTAACATCCCATATTGGGTCCAATAACTTACTGTTAGATAATCAATACAGTTTTCAATCTTCTCATTCTATGACTGACTTGGTAGCTTCTGTTACTAAAAGATTTTATCATGTAATAGATAGGGGCAGCGAAGCAAAGATGATTGATCTTGACATATCTAAAATATCTAATAAAGTTTGGTATGCTAGTCTTCTCCAATAGTTTGCTTCATATGGTGTATCTGAGAAAATTTTTGAGATTATCAAACTATTTCTTTCTAACCGTTTTATTAAAGTCATCCTCAAAGGCCAATACTCTTTATTTCCAGTAACTTCTGGGGTACCCCAAGGTTCTATTCTTGGTCCTGTTTTATTTCTAATCAACATTAATGATCTTCCTGACAATCATACATCTAAAGTGATTCTATTCGCTTATGACTCATAATTACACTCCTGTCTTGACAAAAAGTCATCTCCTTTTGATTGCTTATAACAGGCAACTGATCTTGAATCTGATCTCACTTCTGTAACAGCTTGGGGCTTTTAGTGGCTTGTGAATTTTAATTCTAACAAAACTCAGTTATTTAATGCAAACAACTATTGCAATACTGTTGACATTTGATTCTGTTGACTTAATGATGGCAATGCTCTCACTAATTCTCTACTTTACGTCTTCTTGGATTATCATTCAGTACTGACCTCTCATGGAAACCATATATACAATTGGTTGCAAAGTAAGCATATGCTAAGGTTGCTTTCTTTACTGTTCTTGCTTTTACCTTGCACTTCAATCCTTAGTAACTCTCTCCTGTTTTCATGTTTTCCTGAGACATACAACCTACAACTTTTTAAGTCTTTTTTTAACCATTTCCTTGCTCTTTAACTATATTCTTTGTTTTTTAGTAACTCCCAAGTTAATAGTGGTTGCTTGCAGTCTTGTTGGAAGTGAATTAGTTTTAAAGAAATTTTTTTATTTTGATGAATGTTGACACTCTTACTGAGTTCTTTACTTTATGTCTTCTCAGATCATCATTCACCACTGATTTCTCATGGAAACCATATATATGCAATCCATTGCAAGTTAAAGCATCTGTTGATGTTGCTTCTCTATGACACTTTCCAATTTTTTACTCCTGATTTATTTATAAATCTCAAATAAAATTTTTGATTAACTGGTTCTTTAACACAAGCATTGGTGCTTTGGAATCCTTCTTGTTTTCCTAGCTCATACATTCTATGGTTTTTTAAGTCTTCTGTCAATTGCTTTCCCTTTTGCTCTCTTATTTTTTTCTGTCTCCCACTTGATTAGTGGTTGCTTGCCACTGTTGAGAGTGAATTAGTTAAAAAAAAGTTACTATCCACTGGTAAACTTCTTTAAATTTACATGTAATTGCTATACATTTAGTTCAATTTTATAAACTTTTAAAGTTAAAAAAAATATTATCTACTATTTTAAACAAAGATTTTAACCAGGCTTTTGCTTTTGACACCATTAAGCCATAATTTAAAGTGTTAAAAACAAACAATTTCCTATATAGCACTAAATTGAGCTTGAACTCATGTTTTTTTTGTGTTGATAAAGGGAACCCTTTAAGTTCATAGTTTTTGATGCAAAGTAATTAATTTATTGTTCAAAAGCATAGTGTATGTAATTAATAAATATCCCATAAACATCAATTTTTCTTCTCCTATAAAGTCTAGATATTGGGCAAGAGGGGTCATTACTTTGCAGTATTTTTGAATTAATTAATTTCTTGTAAATCTTTGCATTTCTCTGAAGTTCATTATGGTGCTTATTTTGTTATGTCTATTAGATTTCAAAACAACATTAATTTGTAATGATCATAGGTACAGTCCTATCTTTTTAGTTTTCAAGAAAATTTGGAACAATGCAAAAAAATTTGGTTTACTTACTGTTAGTAATAACAAAATTGTACACAAACTAAAATGCTTCATTATCTTATATTATTAAAGCACTAATGGCAAATTAAAAAAACAAACCTCAACTTGTTTTAAACGGTTAGCACCTCTAAAACGTTGTGACGGCTAAACAAACAAGCCAGCCCTTTCTTATTCACAACTATTACATATACAAAAATTTTAACAAGTTTATAATCTTATTATATAAATTATCATTGTCATTATCTTCATTATCTCAAAGGCTAAATCAACTTAAATTTGTTAATTACGAGTTGTTTTTTAAAAAAAAAAGAGATAAGGACGCCCTTATGTTTTTTACCATCCTTTTCTTCCTAAATTTTTTGTATGATTGATTATGATATAAAAAAAAAGTTAATGCTGATTTAGAATCATAATCGTATACATAAAAATGTAGATATAGAATTGATGGAAAATACTTTACTTCAAAGTTTATGACTAAAAACATCTTTAAAATTTTAATTTTATGTAGCCTAGTGTAAGCTAATTAACTTCACATTGCATGATAAATCATTTTTATTGGCATTAACATTATTGCTTTAAATTGTTATAATATTGATTCCAAATGAAGATTAAATTTAGAACCTGAGAATGTAGAAAAATAAATGGATAATTTTTATTGCATGGTGGTTATTTATTAAGACAATGTCTTGTGTTATGTTAAATAGTTTAATGTTTTTTACTAAACAGTTGATAAATTCAGGCATTATAAATACTTAATTAAAATAACAATTAATGCATGACAAACTTTATATGAAATAAAAATGAGCCTAAAGCTGCTTCATTATTTTTCAAATAATCTTTCTTGAACAGTTGCTGATGTTCTGAAAAATATGTCCATTACTTTTTTTACAAATCAAACAATAAAAATTATACCAGTGATATTAAAGGATATTTGCATTCATACAAGACACTTAATGAATACTCAAGCTTCTCAACAGCGCTAGAATGTTTATATTTTTTAATGCATAATGTAATAAAAGTATTACAAAAAATGATTTTTTTCCAGACTTGAAGAATCCCAGTCGATTCAGCTTGTTTTAAAAGCTAAGAATCTGTTTGATTGAGAGACTCTGTATAAGAATTATACTTACCATATTTGACTAAAGCAAGTGTCTTTGCGTTCCATTCTGTTTAAACCAATGGTACAGTACAATTTTGCAGGCTTTTAAACTGATTTTTTTCAAGCTACTGTTATAAGTTTTAATTCTCTAAAAATTATTATGAGAATGTTCATAAAGAAAATTTATTTTAGCAAGTTTTTGAAATTTCCAAACGCTACAATTTTTTCAAATGCATTTTTAAAGACAAGCTTAAAGGAATGGTTAAGATATGTAAATTAAAAAACATTTTTATTAAAAATTAACTGTTTATTTAATAGTGAAATTGTTTGTTTTTATCGTAATTGGTATCATTTGTATTTTGATCTAAAAAAAATGTGGTTTTGAAAAGCATTTTAAATTGAAAAGAAAATGTAATTCAAAATGCAACCATAGCATTTTAAAAAACTTTATACTTTGAAACATTTTGAATAGTGTGCGTGTCCAACTCTATTCAAATAAGCTTCTTTTTATTACACAAGGTAAAATTATTTATTACAACACATTGAATAACTACTTTAAATCTTTTTTAAAAGTTTCTTCAAAATAACCACAAGAAATAAAATCTCTTCAAGGTTCGAAATATTTTATTATGGTTTTATAAACTACTAGCTTTACAATTATCTTTTAACTTAAAAGTTTACCATGCAGACTACCCTCAGACAAAAGCAATACATAACTCTTCAATATTAACACTATTGTAACTGCTTTCACTTAAAACAGAATAACACTTTGCTTTTGTGACATGATTTTCAGCACTTTAATCAATGTAAGTTCCAAAACCTGTTAGATTTTATACAGATCTGAAACTTTAATTCACTCACCCAACAAAAAAACTCACAAAAAAAAAGTTTCCCTCAATATTTTTAAGACATTTTTAATTAGCATACATTTGAATACTATTTTACAATAATTAAATGTTTCAGTTGAATGCTATTTTAAATTTTTAAAATTTTACATGGTTTTTACTTAATTTTTACTTGTTTATGAACCAATTTGTTTTTTTTTTGTTTTTATTTATAAAATAATATATTATCATTTTATGTGAATGAATACACTTTAGATTGTTTTTCATTTTATTGCAGCATTAATTCCTCCTGCTTTGTTTTTCCAGAAAAAATATAACAGGCACATGGAATGAACGAGAATGCTATTTTGGCCTCCAAAAAGTTAATTTTTGCTGGCAAATAAAATGAATTTATGTTGTTTCATATCCTATTACACTCATGCATTACATATTTTGTGTTCATAACAAGGCCTGTAATAGATGCTGTCTTTTGTAGATAATGTTTGTACCTTTATTTGTCATTTGGTGGACAGATACTTGACCTATACTTATTTTTTTTTTTAAATACTTTTTGCTCAGACAAATTTAAAAAGTTTTTTAAGCCTTAAAAAAAATTATTAAACCTTTTGATTATATTGGTTTTTCCTTTAAATAAATGAATAAGTTAAATAAATGGGTAAGTTAGATTTTATTAAATCTACTTAATTTTAACTTTTACTGTTTTAGTTGTTAAAATAGTTAATCTTGATGAAAAAAAAAAATTTAATTATTTTTTATTGATTAAACAAAACTTTTAATTGATCATAATGAATACAAAACAAAAAAAATTATTTGAGAATTTAAAAATTATTAAAAAAAAATGTTTTAATGAAAAATTTAAATTTTGAAATTAAGTTTTTTATGTCATCATTTATATTCTTTCTTTTTTTTTTTTTTTTTTTTTCATTGTTTAATTTATTTGTGAAAGTTGATTGCTTTTTGTTCTTCTTCTTTTTTTTCTCTTTGTTTTTTCTTGTCTTTGCACAAATTTTGTTGTGAAACTATTTATTGAAATATATTATTTTGCTATTATATCATATTGTTTATTGATGTGTTGACTTGGTTGAATGATTGTTATTGAATTCAATTGTTGATAAGTTTTAGTTATAAAGTTTGTATAAATTTAAAACATTTCAGGAAAATTCGAAGTAACATCAAGTTAGATGTAGAGAAACTTATTTCTGAAAAAGGCGTTACTCCAGGATTACGTATAGTACAGGTATAGATGAAAAACTATTAATTTAAATATTTAAACAATATATATATATATCAAAAGTATAAAATTTATTATAAAGTTGAAAATAAAGAACACTAACACTATAGCATAACCAGAAGTTATTTGGGAACACCAGTGTTTATATATTATAACATTTTAAAATAAGTTAGTGATTTTTTTATTATGGCAACTAAAAATATATTAACTGAGTTTAATTTTATGGCTTTATGCACAGGGTCATTGTTAAACAAAAAGGCCTAGCGTCATGGTTTATTAACATATGTTTAAACCGTGCTGTAAGTGTATTATTTGAGAAAATAATGATTTAAAAGCATGAAAACCTTAACTAGGCATAACTTACATAGCAAGGTTGTTGAAAATACTTCCTTCATCTTCATTTAGTTCATAATTGGGTTACTTGTAAAACTTATTTATAAAATGACACATTTGGAGTTGATATATTCACACAATGTTAATTTAATACAAAAAATACAAGACATTTTTTTCAAATTACAAATATTTAAAAATCTTACTATACCAAGTATGCATTTTTATGAAATTATGTGCCTATGAAAATAGTCGTTTTGAATATATTATTTCATTTCTTTCATCTATTAATATGTTTTTCTGTGCTGCAGCCATTTTTGTTAAGGTTTATGTTTTGGAGTTAAGTAGTCTCAGAAAGTTGAGGGTTGGCAATCAGAGAGGGTTGGTAACAGCACTTTATAACACTGTTAAAAAAATATCTATAATAAAATTATGGTTAATTTTGTTTATATAGTTGAGAGATTTTTTATCAATTAAAATTTGATGAATTGTATACAAAACTTTCACAAAAGTTTGAATAAACAAGATCTTCAAAAAAAAGTTAAAAACCTACTAAATTAAAAAAAAATTAGGGTAACAGTTTAAACAGAAAAAAAGTCAAGTAAAACTTTATCTGCTACAAGTTAAAAAAATGACAGTACTATAGTTTGGTGGTAACAAAACTTTATATACGCTCACTTAAAATATTAAAGATCACTTGATCAACAATGCTTTTAAAAATGTTTTTTAAAAATGTATGGTATTGTAAAATAATAAAATTGCTAACTATTTGAAAATATTTTCTAAAAACTTGACATGCTTGAAATAATAACTATTGTGATTTCTAACTTTATAATTTTTTAATGTCTACATCTTTATCTTCAAAAAAACAAACAACTCATTTGAGTGAAATCAAACAATTTTCGTACTTTTAATTTATGAACATACTGCTTAAGAGAATAATAGTAGTTAAAGCCTGCTTGTCAATCTAAATCTGTTTTAATCCTTTCTAAATTTTATTTTGAGAAAAATTTACATATTTAAATTATTTTAACATGGTATAACATTGTTTAGAAGTATTGTATAAAAACTTTTTAAAAACAATGGTTTTAGAAAAGGAAAGCCTATTTTAGAAAAGGAAATTTTATTTTAGAAAAGGTAATTTTATTTTAGAAAAGGAAAGCCTATTTTATTTGATTATCTTGGTTTTAGAAAAGGAAAGCATATTTTAGAAAAGGAAAGCCTATTTTTGAATAAAAACTTGCACATTGTATAGAGTTTCAATTTTTATATATATATATATATAGTTTATTTTTTTGTTGTATAGACTTTAATTTCATTTGTTAAGAATAATGTAGATATATAATAATAGATTGTAGACTTTCATTTTAGTTTTCGTTTAGTTTATCAAGAATAATGTACACAAACATAGTTTTATAACTTTCAAATTAAAACAAGGGTCATTCTATCAAATCCCCTAATGAACAATATGATGAATATTTATTGATAATAAATAAACAAAATACAAAACTTGGACATACAGCCTTTTGGTTCTCAACTGACAATATATTAAATTATTTGGTTTATACTAAATCAATATTTATTAGAAATTATTTCTCTTCGTATGCAAAGAAAGTGTCCATGATGATGATAATGATAGCTGTTTACTTGTTTATATTTTCAAGATTTTTAATTTAGGTTGGAAATAGAGAAGACTCAAATGTGTATGTGCGAACCAAGCTAAAATTTGCACAAGAGGTGTTGTCAAAGTTTCTCCAAATTTAAAGTCATTTTTTGCAGAAGATCTGGTTACTTATATACTTGTTGTTCTTTTAATAGCTAGGGATGAATGCAAGTATTATTAAGCTTCCAGATACAGTCACTGAATCTGAGGTAAAGTTATCAATAATATATAGCTCTTACAAGTTTGATTAATAATCTACAGGTTTTGACCTTTTAGTTAACAAATACACTTATTTATAACAATAATTTTTAGTTAACATATGTGAAATTACTTATTTATAAACGTTATAATGCGTCAGTCTATGTGTCAGAATATCTTTAATTAATCTTTTTTTTTTTTTTTTTTTTTTTTTGTGAAGGAAAACCATCCGATTTTGAACTAATTAGTTTTTCAAAACTTAAATATAAAATATCTGGAAATGACAAAAAACTACTTTTGTTTTTTAGTTTATAACAAACTATTTTATTATCTTAATTACCAACTACACAGCCTTTGAAATCCAGGTCGGCATTTGGCAATACCAATGCAAAAATCAAACTATTTTTGCTATACTATGGCATATTCCTAATACCTGAATCTGTAGAAGTATTGGCAGGCAAATATAAATAAATTTAAAAAAGGTCATTCATTCAAAAGTTAATAAAACTCCATTTTTAAATTGTCTGTTGTTCTTATGCGTTATTTAATCAAAGTTTTAGCGCAGTTGTTAAAATCTTTTATTTTATTACTTAAAACAGTTTACAGCTATTTTTATTATAGTCTAAGCTGCCAAGACTAGACTTTCCTATTTTAACTTCCAATGGTAAGCATAGTTAACTTCCAATGGTAAGCATAGTTAACTTCCAATGGTAAACATAGTTAAGTTACGACAAAAGATGTGGAGAAGACATAAATGTCATTATATATAAACAAATAAATATAAAATAATATAACTAATAAACATAAAAAATAATTGTCACCACCTAATTGCTTCATCTCTTTTATGAATATTTATGGTCTTCAAAGTAACTTTTCATCAGTTAAATCTTACCCCTCAAAATTCACCAGTATTATTTTCTCTTTGTAAGACTAATTTGAATTCAGTGTTTTATCTTCAGATCTCAATGCTGGTGGTTATTATTCTTTAATACACAAAGACTTCAATAATTACATGTTTGGCCTGGGCATATATTTAAGCGCTAATTCATCTATTTGTTTTGTAATCAGGTTTGAATCCTCAAACCATTCTTTTACGTACTTCTGTTTAGTTCTTCATTCAATCACCTTTATCTTTGTTCTTTATTGTTATATTATTGTTATAATTAAGGCTGCATCCTTTTTAGTATCATTTCTAATCAAGTTGACCTAGCCCTTTCTCTTTCTCCATCAGCCATTTTTTTTGTTGGTGACTTAAATGCGCATTACACTGAATCGGCTGTAGCACCACTAATCCTGCTGGCACAGTAAGCTTATAACATTTGTATTTCTTAATCTCCTACTCAGACTTGCAACTTGCTTTCCAATCAACTTTCCAACAATCCTAGTCACTTACCTTCACTTCCTGATTTTTGTCTTTTCTCTGACCCTAGCTTGTGTTCAATTTCTTGTTTTTCTTTAGGTAGTTCAGACCATGCTATAATCTTTATAAATTTTTTATTTTATAGTTCTTCTTCAGACCATTACACTAGTTATTACTATGATAAAGCTGACTATGATTTCTTTGTAACCGGGCTGATGTCTTGCTAATAATTGCATATGTAATCTGGATCCAGGCAGGTACACAAATTTTTATTGTATCTCATCAGTTTTAGTTCAAGCAGCTACTAATTCTAATTGTAATTTTTTTTCTTTTTTATCTTTTACAAGAACAACTCGCTTGAGAACAAATAAGAATTTTATTTTTATAAGAAATCAATGTAGAAAGTCTGACTCTATGTTCCAATAATCTAATTATTCATCTTTCTATTATTAGGAAGATCTTTTGGTCTTTAATTTACAAATTTCTAATGCCTCACTGCTTTTTATGATGTATCGTGGAATGTTTTTGAGATAATTAAATCGTTTCTTTCTAACCGCAGTACTTAAGTTGTCCTGAAAGGCTAAATCTATTCTTCATTTCCACTAATTTCTGGAGTACCACAAGATTCTATCTTAAGTCCTGTATTGTTACTTATCTACATTACATTAATGATCTTCCTGACACTCTTACATCTAAAGTAGCTCTATTGCCGATGACACAACTATATACTACTGCCAAAACTCATTCTCACTTGACTCAATGTTTAGCAAAGTTACATCCTTTTACTGTATCTCTCCCTTTATGCTAAAAAACTTTCATTTATCTAGTTTTTTCTGTGTACATCAATGCTTTGGAACTCCCCTATCTTCATGTTTTTGTCATCTTTATGTATCATGGTCTTCACGTTTTTCCAACTCATACAGTTTTTTAATGTCAACTTTTTAAAATTTTAAAATTTCTTTCTCCTTAACTCATTGTTTACTGGTAACTTCCAACTTAAATAGTGGTTGCTATGATAAAGTTTTTCTACTCAAAAACTTCTTAACAGGGTTTTTTTTAAAGCATTATAGAAATAATGCATAAATAAATATTTGCACTGTTCTTTATATATTACGTACACATATATACTTGTTTGAAACATCTACATCTATATTCTTTCTTTTTATAAAATCTAATTTTATAAAAAAGTAGCAAATCGTTTTTAAACCATTTTTGTTGTTGTTGTTGTTGCATATATTCCATTCCAACAGCAAAAAATGTTAAGGTGTGTGTATATCTTTCATAATGTCATTAAATATGACATGGAAGATATGAAGGATTTTTTTACAATTGGATGCCCTTTCTGGAATGACCTATTTTACAGATAAGAACTGAGTATTTTTATTTTGACCTACAAAAAGATTACTATACAAAGTCATTCAGTTCCTCCCCTTTCTCCCATTTAAATTAAAGAATTATATGAGTTTTCTTTCAAGAAATTGATTTCATGCTAAGGAACCTCTCCTGCCTCTACTTTTCTCACTATCAGTGCAAGTTTTACCATTTGTAGGTTCTTCTGAATGAAACAAGATTAATAAGTGCATTTATATAAAATATATAGATATAGTTATAATTTTAAATATAATTGCTTGTTTTACTTTCTCATTTCAAATTTATTCTTAATTTGGTTTAAATCTTTCTTTTTTAAACTGTTTGAACCAAAAAAATTTAATTAATAAATTTAAAGAGCTACAAAGCAAGGTTTTTATGCCAAACCAAAATTATTTAATAGTTTGTATTGCATGGTACAAAAATTTTTTTTGTCTGTAAAGCACCACAGTGACACAATAAGTGTCTACTTTGTACCCAAGCAATAACCATTAAAGATAAAATTTATAAAATCTATTTATTATATTTCTAATACAAATCTAAAACATTAAGTTTTAAATGGTTTTCAAGTTCAACAGTGCGTTTTACAGAAAGATTTTACAAATTTAAAGCATCTTTTAAATCAAAGCAGATTATTTTTCAGCAGTGTATTTTACAGTATTAAAGTATGATGGATGCTGATCACAATATGATGATTGATGATGAGGCTATGATGATGCTGATTACAATAGGTCAACAAAATATCAAAAATATTTAATTAAACTTTAAATATTTTTAAAGTTATGTGATTTGAAACCTCTAAGTAAGCATTGTGATTCTGAGGGGACAAGAGGGGCTTGGCCAATATCTGCTAAAAGTAAAAGGATCATATTTCAGGATCTTCTTGCAGCTAGAGGCTAATATTTTCATGGAATTTTTTTACTACATGTTCTCAACTGTATAAAAATCAGTAAAGTCTGAGATATGTGGTGACATTTTTAAAATTTTCTGGGTCACCTGACATGGAATTGCCCCATTACAAAGTATAATTAGAAGCTGTTAATCGAGTTTCTAAAAAAGTATAATTTCAAGAAAGATCTAAATAATTTTTATATTTTTGTACATATTGATATATTTTTAGTTGATTCACAAAATTCATGAGTTAAATGATGATCCACTTGCTCATGGTATAATTGTGCAGCTCCCTCTGGATTGTAAAACAAAGATTACAACATTTAATGTAACAAATGCTGTCATCCCTGAGAAAGATGTTGATGGGTATGGTTAACGTTAAACAATTTTTTTAACAAGTTTATTATTATAATTATTACAATATTATTGTTATTTAATATTTCATTTTAATTTTATTGGTTTATACATTAATTTATGATCTAATTACATTTTTTGTTTTATTTTAAAAAAATTTAACAATGAAATAATAGAAACTTAATTACAGTAATTTAATTATTCAAAGAATTATTTTTTTTAATTTAAAAGGTTAATAAATTCAGGAGTTTTAATTAAAAGATTTTTTTACCAAAATTGAAATGCTCAATTTATTTCATGAAATGTTTGCATTTTTTTTTTTTTTTTGATAAACAAATTTTTAATTCAGCATCAATGACGTAAATGCTGGTCGCTTGGCTCGAGGTCAATTTAAAAAATGTTTTGTTTCTTGTACACCTGCAGGTTGCATGGAGCTTATAAAGTCTACAGGTTTACTACCTTATCAGTTTTTTTTTTGTTTTTTTTTAATATTCAGTTTTTTTTAATTTTAACTTTTTTTTTTATTAAGGTATAAACATTACTGGTCTTGATGCTGTTGTGTTAGGTAGAAGTACAATTGTGGTATGTAAAAAAGACACATAGAGAAACCTTATTAAATGAAAAATACCAGCACATATTTATTTATAAGCAATTATGTGCTGGTATTTTATAAAAAAATAGTGGGAATAAAAAATAATATCAAATATGAACAACAACATTATTAAACAATAATATAACTCAAAATGTGATGAAAACAATAAAACTCAATAATTAATCTTATATAATTTTATCATGTACAAATAATACAACAACAAAAATAAAAAATTTTATTATATTGATTTAATAAATTTTAATGTAGAAATTTTAAAACTATTTAATATCAGTTTTATTATAAAACAATATCATTGATAATTGCAGGGTTCCCCAATGGCTAATTTATTGACTTGGCATGATGCCACAGTAACCATATGCCATTCTCGAACTAGATCACTAAAAGAAAAGGTAAAAGATGGTTTATTTTATTGTATTTAGTAAGTTTTTTACAACAAATATTTTCATCTTATTATATTAATGAACCTCAGAAAAAATTATCTAGATTATTTGATCACATTGAATCTGATAAGTAATCAAGATTATTTAATCTCACTGAATTTGATAAGTAATCAAGATTATTTGATCTCATTGAATTTGATGAGTAATTGAGATTATTTGATCTCATTGAATCTGATAAGTAATCAAGATTATTTGATCTTATTGAATATGATAAGTAATCAAGGTTATTTGACTGGTTGATATGAAGGTTATCTGAAAGCTGATGTGATTTGATGTTTAAAGAAGGTGAGAAAAAAAAGTAGGATTCAGACCCTCTGACCCTGGGTGGAAAAAATATATCTTTTTAACTGTTTTAGATTTTACTGGCCGACATTTTAGTTGCAGCTGTGGGTGTTCCTGAGCTTGTTAAGGTTTTTTGTTTTACTTTTTTTATTCTTTTATTTTATTTACTTTTTTAAAAGCCTAATTTTGTATTGTTAAAATTTACAGGGTGATTGGTTGAAACCAGGTGCAATTGTAATTGATGTCGGCATATCTGCTGTACCAGGTTTCATAAATTATGATATTAAAAAAATCTAGCTGTTTTTGAATTTGCAAAAAGTATTTTTATTTGCTGTAACTAATTTTTTGTGTATTCTTTAATCTCTTTAGACGCGACAAAGAAAAAAGGACAACGCCTAGTCGGAGATGTTGACTACCTTGATTGTGCTAAAAAAGCAAGCTGGATAACCCCTGTACCTGGAGGTAAGTTGCTCATCGTTTTTTATTAAATTTTAAGTATTTCTTTTAATCGCAACTTTTTGTCGTATTTTTTCTTGATTATTTATTCTTGTTATGTCTTTTTTTATTTATCTTTTTTATTGGGTCTTCTCTTGATTATATCATTATTCTCGATACATTCAAGTTACATACAATTTATTTTCAATTTTCAAGTTATTAAAAAAGATTTTATGTTAGAATATTTTCTGAATCTTTTTAAAACTTTTTTATTTACCTGTCAGAATCTTATCAGCTTAAAGTTATTTTAAACATAAATTTTTTAAATACTGTTTTTCAAAGAATAATAAATCATTTTTCTATTTAAGTTAAAAACTCAGAGTAAAGTTAAATCTAATTCCAACTTTTCTCTAGATTCTTACACCTTAATTGATACAGATTTTAGTTAAAATCTGTATCAATTAAGGTGTAAGAATCGTTAGATAGGTAAAATTTTAGGTTGATAAATACTCTTGAATATATATATACTTTTTGAAGGAGTTGGACCAATGACTGTTGCAATGCTTCTATCCAATACAGTAGAAAGTTGCAAACAATTTTCAAACAATAATCACCATCTGCAGGTAATCTTCTTATAAACTAGAAGCAAGGGTTTTCACATAAATAAAGATCAAATGAGTTAATTGGCTTCATTTATTTATAACAATATTTTGGATATTATTATCAGCTATAATTGATTCCTATTAATAATAGTTACAAACATGTGTTGTTATTATTTTAAAAAATTTTAAAGCTTTGCTTAATTTTCATAAAAATTATTAGTATATTGTATTATATATAGCCACAATAATTAAGTGTATGTAAATGTGTAATTAAATATTTCTTGAACGTCGTAATAGCATAAAATAAGTAATTATTTATAAAAATAACACAATGTTTTTTATTCTTGACATGTTTCATAAAATTTATTTACATTTTCAAAAGATTATTTTACAATAATAAAAAACTCTGAAATAAATATTAAAAAATAGAAGTCTTTACAGAGAAATATTAACAGACAAAAAATTATGCATAATAAACCAATATATTTATTACAAAATAACTTGGTAAATAACCAATTAAAATAACCAACTGTCAAAAAAATAATAATAAACTGACAGTAAATTAAATAGATAAGTTTATAGCATAATGTAAAGTTTGTTTATTTAGTGAGGGACTTTCCCATTAAATGTGGAGGGCTTCTTTTATCTTTAATTTGTGTTTGGTTCTCTTCACAAGCAGGTTTAACTTTGCATATTTTACGAAAACTTGAAAAACTTCATATTAAAAACAACAAAGCTCACTTAAGGCGGCTTTCCACGGATTGAATTAATTCGCGCGAAGCGAATATTTTTGCCAAGAATAACTCTGCGCATGCGCACAAAGATTTTTTTTATCGCTAGACGAAAAATGTCTCTTCGCAAAATAGTTGGATCGACTTCTACTTTTTTTGTAGCAAATTTTTTCGCTTGAAGAAAGGGCCAATCAGAACCTTTGAAATAAGCAAAAATGGCACATTCGGCATGTAAAAAAACAAACACAACAAAATTATAATGGCCGACAATAGTAACGCGTTTATTCAGTGGTTTAAAGAAAGAAATGTAAATGTTGATTTATTGGAAACTTTATTAAATGCTTCTCAAAATGAAGCTGCAATCATGAATGAAGAAGTAGTTGGTGAAGTAGACGAAAATAAAGAGAATGAAAGCGATAATTGTATGGCTGTTGAATTCGATATAGATAATTTTCTAGAAGCTGTTCGTGAGCTTCCAAGCTTATGGGATGTTAATCATTGCACATACAAAGACAGATTAGTGAAATTAAATTCGTGGAAAAAACTTGCATTGAAATTTTGTAAAGATGAGGACTTCCTTCATAAAAAGTTATTTATTCCAATGATGAAAGAACTCCCAATAAAAGAAAACAGACGGGCCATGATAAAGATAAGAACGCTTCTTTTCAACATGAAGTATGGCGAGCATGAAGAAATTTAGAGTAAATTATAATATAAGTTATATAAATATACATATATATATATATATATATATATATATATATATATATATATATATATATATATATATATATATATATATACATGTATGTATATATATACACACTTACAATAAAGTGTTTAGGTATATATTATTATATATATATAGGTTTATATTAGGTATATATTATTATTTTATATATATATATAATAAATATATACATAAATGTATAAATATATTATTTATATATATATATATATATATATATATATATATATATATATATACATATATATATATATATATATATATGTATATTGTATTATATTATAACTTACTCTAAAAATCTTTTTATCATATCAGTTGTTAACATTACTAACTTTGTCTTAATAAAATATCAGAATATAAAGTGTCGTAATGTTTTGACAAATAGTTGATAGCAACTACCCTTAAACTACATGGTTTACTATGGAGACTTTTTACCTTAAATTTATTTTTTTAAATCTACTTATGTATTTTATATTTGCTTTTCACCTAAATGTTTTTAAATCTACTTTTATATATTTTATATTTGCTAATGCCTTATTTTTATCTGTGTTACAGATACAAATAAAATAAATTATACGTAATAACATTCAAATGAATTTCTAAATGTTTATCAAGAGTATTAACATATATATTTAAATCCAGAAACTTTATGGAAATTATAGAAATTTACAGAAATTCTAGAACGCTTTAGAACTTTTTAAAAAAAAATAAGAATTGACGTGTTAACAGTTTTTTAAAGCGATTTCTTTATGATTTTCTATTTACTAAGTCTAATTGCCATTCGAGTTCACCTTCTGGTGAATTGAAGTATTCTTTAAAGTCATCTCTAACTTGCTTTGCATCTTTTGAGTAGTTGTTAGAACCTGATGACAGTGGTTGCAGTGCAGCAGAACATGAACTATCTTGCCTCCAATCACCTGGTCTAAACCCAGCAGGATCGTCGATATCAGTGTAATTTGTGGGGCAGTAGAGATAATTGTTTGCTGACCTTTTTTTCATTAGAAAGTTGTGTAAGGCTACAATCGCTTGTGTAATTAAAATAACTTTTTCGAGATAAGCAATAATTGGTCTGCAAAAAATTCGAAAACGTGATGTAGCAATACCAAATGTATTTTCTATAACCCTTCTGGCTCTTGAAAGTCTGTAATTAAATATTTTTTGTTTTAAAAGAATGTTTTGATTGGGATATGGTTTCATCATGTGCCTTTTTAAACCAAAAGCATCGTCAGCAACTAAAACGTACGGTAGTATTTTATCTGAGTTACCAATTTTTTCTGGATCAGGAATATTCAATTTATTATTTTCAATTGCATAACCAAGACTGCAATTATTAAAAACACTACCATCACTCTGCCTTCCAGAGTCACCAATGTCTACCATAGTAAATTCGTATTTAGCATTACAAACAGCTAGAAGAACTATGCTATGCGTTTTCTTATAGTTAAAATACTCTGATCCGCTATTATGAGGAGCTTGCATAACAATGTGCTTGCCATCTATTGCACCTATAGCATGCGGAAAATTCCACATATTTTCAAATTCTTTTGCAATTGTTTTCCATTCTTGTTTTTCTGATGGAAGGTGTAGATAGTTTCTCTCTTTCAATGAACTCCAAATAGCAGCACACGTTTCACTAATAATCCTACTGATAGTAGAAGCGCTGATTCTGTAACTTGCAGCAATAGTACACTGAGCATCACCTGTTACAAGGAATCTAAGTGTTACGGCCAACCTTTCACTAGGACTAACAGGGTCTCTCATGGTAGTTCTCTGTTTTACAATGACAGGTGCTACGAACGAAAGCAACTCTTCGTAAGTTGTTGGAGACATGCGAAAATACTTAAAAAAATATTCCTGGTCGTGTAAACGTAAATCCTGTACTAACAAATGAAACTCTCCTTTCTGTAGGCGTTCGGCATAAACTTTTCTTACCCAAAATCGTTTTTTATTCTTTTCTTTTTCTCTTTTCATTTGCATCATATTTAAAATAATTAATTTTCTTCGAACTAACAACAATCTTCTTTTCATCAACATGTTTTCCAAAAAGCGCGCTAAAAGTTACGCTAAATTTATGTGGAAATTAAAACTCTGGTTCAGCGAAAAATTAGACACGAATTAATTCGCTTCGCGCGAATTAATTCGCTCCGTGGAAAGCCGCCTTTAGACATAAACTTTTTAAAAAATTGCAAACTATTTAAAGTCTATCCGAAAATCTTGGTTTCAACATACCACATGCAAATTATAATGATATAATCTCGATTAAAAAGCGATTGCTTAAAAGTGCTTTACATAAAAAAATAAACGAAAAGAAATCCCTCGCAAAATCAGCAATTCTTCCTTTTAAACACCAAAATGTTATTCAAAATCTATCCTCATATATATTACAACATGATGAACTCGATTTAGTAAACAATGGTCTTGGTTTCACTTTGCCACCAGCATTTATAAAAAAGACGGATGTATTCGCTCAATTTGATTGTATTTCGCAATTTCTAAATAATCAACTGAAAAACAATGATTCAAAACCTCAACTTAAAAGTGAACTTTTCCATTTGGCTAACAACTACATATACAAATACACTCCATCTTAAAATTGTCTAAGAGAACATAAAATCCTAAAAAGACTTCGCAATAATGAGAACATTGTTATTACACAACCAGACGAAGGAAATGGTATAATTATTTTCAATAATGTTGATTATATAAATTCATTACATAATATTATAAGTAATAAGACTAAGTTTAAAGAATTAAAAGAGGATCCAACTATAAAAAGAGAAATATCTTTACAAGGGTATCTTAGAAAACTTTATAAGCTTAAATGTTTTGAAAAAGACATTAATACTAAAATCTATCCTGAAGGATCTCAACCTGCAAGAATTTACACGCTAATTAAGATGCATAAAGTTAGTAAAGATAGTTCTCTTCCAACATTTTGACCTATCATCTCAACAATTGGAGCATATAACTACAACCTTGCCAAACATCTTTCTCATTTATTGTCTCAATATATACCTAAACAATTTTGCACTTTAGATTCATTTTCTTTTGTTGAAGAATTAAAACAAATTAATATAACTAATAAATTTATCGTTTCATATGATGTTGAAAGTTTGTTCACAAATATTCCACTTAAGGAAACCATCAACATTGCAACTGATTTATTTTTTTAAAATAAAACAAACTCAAAAAGTTTTTCAAAAATTCACTTCAAAAAATTACTTCAGATTTCCACATCCGGTTCACATTTTCTATTTGGCGGAAAATATTACGATCAAACAGATGGTGTTGCTATGGGTTCTCCTTAAGCACCCATCTTAGCTAATATTTTAGTTGGATATCATAAACAAATATGGGTCAATAACTGCTCCTTTATAGCACCATTTTTTTATAAACGGTATGTGGATAACATAATTGCTGTTTTTAATTCTGAATATGAAGCTCAAGAATTTTTCAAACACCTCAATAAACAACAACAATAAACACCTCAATAAACAACATAAAAATTTGAAATTTACTATGGAAAGAGAACAAGATAACCAGATTGCTTTTTTAGATGTACTTATCCAATTCTTTTCGACTTCAGTTTATCACAAAAAAATGTATACAGGTCTTTTACAAAATTTTTTTAGTTTTGTTCCCTCTTGCTACAAATTTGGACTTGTTCGTTATTTGATTGATTGTACATTTAAAATTAATAATTCTTGGATTGGTTTTGATAAAGATATTAAGAATCTATCATTAGTTTTACAAAATAATAAATTTCCACTAAAATTTATTGACTATGAAATTAAATCCTATATTGATAAGAAAATAAACCCATCTGTTTCTAACATTGTTAATAGCTTAAATATAAGATACTTTAAGCTTCCATACATTGAAATGTACTCTAATTACACTAAAATAAAAATTTGAAAAATTGTTCATAAATTCTGCAAGGATGTTCCTTATAAATAAAATTAATTTTCACTACTAATAAAATACAAGATTGTTTTTGCTTAAAACAGTCACTTCCTAAACTGCTTAAATCTCATGTTATCTATAAATTTTCTTGCACCTTAAAAGTGATAAACAATCTCATATATTTAAACACTTAAATTTATCTCTTAATTGCAAAAATTTGGCTAACTGTGATTCTTTTGAGATTTTGGATAATGCCCCAACCAAACACAAATTAAAGATAAAAGAAGCCCTCCACATTTAATCGGAAAGTCCCTCACTTAATAAACAAACTTTACATTATGCTAAAAACTTATCTATTCAATTTTACTGTCAGTTTATTTATATATATATATTTTTTTTTGACAGTTGGTTATTTTGTTTGGTTATTTACCGAGTTATTTTGTAATAAATATATTGGTTTATTATGTATAATTTTTTGTCCGTTAATATTTCTCTGTAAAGACTTATTTTTTAATATTTATTTCAGAGTTTTTTATTATTGTAAAATAATCTTTTGAAAATGTAAATAAATTTTACAAAACATATCAAGAATAAAAATCATCGTGTTATTTTTAAAAATAATTAAATATTTCTTTAAAAAAAAAAAGATGATAGTTTTTTAGTGTAGTTAAAAAGTTACTGTATTAAAAATTTCTGTTTACTGTAAATATGCTGTAAATATACTGTAAATTTTGCATAGTTATGGAGAACAGTAATTTTTAAAATACTTAGGGTATGTGGTATATATTTAATATTTGCAATATACAGTGTTAATATTAGTTAATATATTATAATTATTCAATATATAAAGTAAAATAATTTTTGTACATTTAAAACCATATTTTGTTTTAAAAAAATAAGATTAAAGCATTTAATATTTTTATTATACACAAAAAGTGTCATATTGTATTGAGAACCTATGAGAATCTATATTTAGTTCTTCAAAATGTCTACATCCTACTACAATTTCCATTTTTGGATAATTGACTATCCTATCTGAAGGATCGTGTTTTTTAGTTACTTTAACAAAAATTCTTTTGTATTCAATTTAATTCTCACAAATTACTCAATAATTTGTGTTTTATTTTTTGGTTTTTTTTAGTAGTTAATATAAAAATTTATTCATGCATAATGCAAAATAAACTAATTTCTCAAGATACATTATTCTTTTTATGGCTGTTCGGTAAAAGTTGCGAAAATTTGCTGAATTTTTAAACTTACCTACAATAGATTACTCCAAAAGGGAATATTTTCAGTAAATACATTTACCTTATGCTATTTTAAAAATATTAATTTAATCCTGAATTTCCTCATGCAGCATAACTAAAGGAATGGCTAAGGAATGACAATGACTAAATAAATTACTGAAATAAAAAAAAAGTTAAACCTGCTAGAAGTATTCACTTATTGAAGGCATAGCTTTAATTGTTGATGGCGCTATATCAATAAACGCACCAGTTTTTTAACGAACAGCGTTGAAGAAAAATGGTGCAAAATGTTTGTTTTTTTATAGGCTTTGTGAAAACTTTTTGATTTTTAGGCTTTTTGTGTCCAGTGTCCTGGTATCCAGTTTCTTTAAGAAAATTAAGTAACAAAATAAGTGTGCATAAATGTCATAAAAAATCTGATAGAATCATCATTTTCATCCCCATCATAAGCAGCTTTATATCCCTAACATAAACAGATTTGTGTAATAAAAATTAGCCCAAACATTGTTTTCTTATCTCTGCGTTATTTGTTAACATAATTTTTGTTATTTAAGTTGTATAACTTCCAAATATTAAGTAAATTTCAAACTATTTTCTCTACTGCTGTCAAATAACGATCTTTATCTATTCAAATAGAGGCAAATACATAAAAGCAGCCGTGGCGCAGTGGTAACGCACTTGCCTCAGAAACAAAGGATCCGTGGTCCAAACCCCACCTCTGGGCAAGTTTTGCGACATCGGTTAGGAAGGAGGCGTGAACTTCCAATTAAATGCTCATCCGCGGTGCTATGTGATTAGTCCCTGTCGGGACTTCTTGGGGCACCTAAATAAAATTAAAAAAAAAGTTGAAAAATTGTTGTCACCACCCAGAATATTCAAAAATTGGTGACACCACCCAAAATACGAAAAAATAAATTTAAAAAACATATATTCGCTACTTTAAACTAGCTTAAAATATAATTAATAACTTCAAATTTTATCATAAGATATTATTTTGTTTAAAAGTTATGGTTATGTAACATGTATAACCCCTCCATTTTTGGATTAACTTTACGTCGTTATAATTTTTGGGCGCTCGATGACTTGTTGATCAAATTTAATGATAAATTAATGTTATTAGTAAGTTAGTTCACAATTTTGTTTTCAAAGTTTATTCCAACAGAATAGGTTTGATAATATTAAATTGTGTTATTTTTGCTCCGGGATTCACCACGATTTTTCACAAAAAAAAGTTTGACGCCAGTATAAACTTAACAAAATTTCAAAAAGTTGACTAATTTAAATTTAAAATTTTTAAAAAGTAAAAACTAATTTGATTTCTCAAAGCTATTTATAGTTATTTATAATATATAAATTATTTTTAAACTAAATAATTTTATAAAAGTTATTTATAAATTTTGTTAATTTATTTCCACTGTTTGCACTTTTAACTAAAATATATAATAAAAGTTAATCACAAAAGAGATTGTTTATTGAAATTTTTAGGTTTACTTAATCCGTTTAAATGTTTAAAAAATGTGTTTAGTAAATAGTATAGAAACGTTTATCAAAATAATTTTGTCACCATTTCTTCCACTATCTGGCCCACCGTGCAGTTGATTGATCAATCTTTTATCGTTGACATCTCTAAATATAGCATGCAATAAATTATTTACATTTTTATTTAGTCTGGTTTCGGATTAAGCTATAGCACATTGATGTCAATAAAGAATCTAGCAAAAAAAATTCGTTTTTAACGATATTTTAAGATATTGTTTGTGGAATCAAATAAACAAGAGTTTTTCATATATAAAGCATTTCTCTGATTAAATATTTTTATTTGTGCAGTGTTGTAATATCAATATATTTTCAATGTGTTTTGTAAATTTTTATAGTTTGTACAAGTAAATCAAATAATTTTGTAACTAAATGATATAAATTAATTGTAAAGTGTTTTTAATGTTGTAGGATTTAATATAGAACTTCTTTAATAGAATGAATTGTCGACCTTTTTATTATGATGACATGTCTAAGAATTAGGGTTATATAATGACCTTAATTTTAGGCCATCTAACGCTTGCTTTGTGGGCAAGTACTTTCAATTATGAAGCACATTTTAGTTTGAAGTACTTTTCATTTTGAAGTTATATACACTATGAAGATATATTCATTCAACTTTTTGTTCAAAGTTATGTTTCTTGTAACAAAGTAAACGTGAAAAAATAAAATCCTTTTTCTTTAGATATTTTAAACTAGATTATCTTTTGTTCTTATTTAATTCATTGTAAATAATTTAAAATAACATTATTTTGAGTTAAGATTTTCGGAACAAAATATTTTCATTATGTGAAATATATGGTCTGCAATTGATAATCTGCAATTGACCTGCAATTAAATTCTTATTTTTAAAGATAAAACTTTATAAGGTTTGCTTTTTAAATTCAATAAAGTATTGAAAGTTTTTAAAAAAGACAAACCTCTTACTTTATTTATTAATTATTAATCATTTAAAGGTCAAAAAATGGGGTAAAAGACGACAATTTTTCAGAAGATTTTTCAGCAATCGTTCATAATTTATGATTGAAACTTCGGCTGGTGATATACTATGTGTTATTTTGTCGGGGAATAAAAGATTTAAGTTAGGTCTAAAACTCGATAAAATATTACCATTTTGCAAATTAAGGGCACAAATTTTTTTTAAAATAGCGAGATAAGCAGTAAACATTCTAGTGTATGTTGTAAATACTAATATTATAAATAAGTGGGCAAAATTTTAAATCAATTTGATAATTAGTTTTGAAAAAATTATTTGCGTAACTTTACATATGAAAAATGCGCTGCAAAGACTTCTAGTTATTAGGTTTTTTTAATAATTTAAAAAATATAAGTAAAAAAAAAATAGCATAAACTGACTTGTTTTTTAAACTTTTTGAACTTTTAAAAAAAAATTAGTTAAGAATAACTGGTTAAACAAAAAAGTATAAAAATTTGGATCCCCACCTCCTAATATAAGTTACAAATTAGTATGACAAAAACATGGTGTTAGTTTTGCGTTAAAATTTTTTTATCAATAATCAAAAGTAACATGTCTCCCGGAAAATTTTGCAAAAGTTTTGCTCCCATAATGGATTTTCGTAACTTTTTATATAATCAATAACAAAGCTTTTTTTTAAAAAAACATTACAGCATATAATTTTTGGAATGATATGTAAAAAACGTTGCATGCTGTCCAATAAAAAACTTTTATTTATACTACTTCACTGAGACAAATATAGGGTGAAGGGCTTTAAGGGCGTTTAAAAAATTTAAAGAATGTAGTATTTTCAGAGTAGTTTCCTATACTAAATACATGTATTAGGAATAGAATGTATTAAGAAAGTCTCAATTTTTCATATTTTAAACTAGATTATTTAATAACTAAATATTAGTATTTTTGAAGAGAATTTTTGAGTATGGCTCAATTCAGGCCCTTTCAGAGGTTTGGAGAGGCCTGGGGCAGTCATAAATCGGAGGCCCCAAAAGGAAGACTTGCACAAAATGCAACGCAAGTTAACGCAAAGCCATTTAAGTCTTCAGATAGATCGGGACCAAATAAATGTGTAATTTTCAGAATAAATGCAATTAATTAGGCAGACCGTCACTCACAGATTTAGCGCTTTTTGTGCGTTTTTCAAACCAACTAGCTAAGAAATGTGTCTACTAATGTCTACTATTTACACATTTCGTAGGGATGCCTGGGAATCGGGATGGTACGAGTGGAGTGTTACACTTACGTTATTGTGAATGTTACAATTCAGATCTCACAAATGTCTGATTTCCTACATAAATAATTATTCATTGATTTTTAATTATTGGCTTTTTTTCAATAGGTAATTATTTGCAAATCACTATAAATGAATAACTATATTATGGTCACATTTTGAAAATGAAATTTAAAGAAATTCACTAAATGTATATAAAACAGAATGAATTACTTTTATTTAATTATCACAAATGCCTTCCTTGCTTTTTGTTTTAAAAATGCGCCAATTATATTTGAAAAATCTAGTTTTCTTGCAATATCATAATTTATATTCAGCATAGCATATCCATTAAACCGTTCTTACCCCATAGTTGAACAATGATAAATTTTTATCTGCTTTAAAACATTAAACGTACGTTCGCCCGAAGTTTTCGATGCGGGCAAACTGATAAAAATGCGTAATGCAATTGTAATGTTTGGAAGGATACCTGAATGATCAAGTTCAAGAAAAGTTTGCAAATTTCTTGTAACAACTGAAATCGTTGCGTGAGGCCAGAATGAATTGAGTCAATGATGACAAAATATACATTGATTTTAAATTACAGCTCAGCATCATCTTGACTTGACAAATGACAATTATTTAAAGCACTTCTAATTTAAGCACTTCTTATTGAATTCAAATGTTGCGCAACTGGTTTAACACCATCAATCTATGCTGACCATCTTGTTTTAGACATTCCATGCTACGAAACAGGAAGATGTTGTTTTAGAACTTTTCACCTTTGAGGACTGCTACTGAATAAATTGTACATTTGCTGAATTGTTTCGAAATACGTTACTGCTTCTTTGCATGATTGTGCAACCGACAACTAAATTTAATGTGTGATTTCCGCAGCTAGAAAACATACAGTTTGAATTTTTTTTTAACAAAACCGCTTGCACACCGTTATACTTTCCAGCCATATTAGCACCGTTGTCGTAAGCTTGACCTATGCAGGCTTCGAAATCCAGCTTCAAAGTTTTCAATATTTCTAGTGTTCGAGCAGCAATTTCTCTTCCAGTTGTTTTTGAAAAATTTTCAAATAAAATAAATCTTTCTTTAACTGAAAAGTTTGAATTGTCTAAAATAACGTATAACCAGAGTAGTTTGCTCCTTGTACGAGCAATCTGCAGTAGCATCAACTATTATTGAAAAATATTTTCACAATTTCACAATTTCATGGAAGATTGCTGTTTGAACATGTGAACCACAAATATCAATAAATTCGTTCTGAATTCGTGTTGAAAGATAATAAGCTTGCATTCGCTGCTTGCACTGTTGTGATTCTCGAACACTTTTAACATGCTCAGCTAAAAGTGGGTCATATTTGCTGAGAAGTTCAATAATACCTAAAAAGTTCCCATTCGCTCGATCACCTATTTGTTGGTTTGAACCAAAAAGTGCTAATCCACGTTCAGAAAGAAAAAGAATAACGTCTAGAATACGTTGGAATAATTTTTTCCAATTTTCAGTTTCATTCATGAGTTCAGATAAAAGTAAATTATCAACTGAAGTTTCACATAATGCTGCTCTAGTAGCAGATTTCCATACAACATAGTTTTCTTTATGGTAAATTGAATTTTCGTGCGACGGTATACGATCTTTCAATCTTCTCCAACCTCTACTAATGCCCCATCCAGCAGAACCAGAGAAAAATGACTTCTTTTGTCTGTACCTTGTCTTCTTTTGAACAAAAATGCAGCATTTTTGTTCAAAAGAAGACAAGGTACACAATACAAAGATTGTTTTTCAATACTTCAGCACAACTAGTCTCATGTTTCTCCATTTGCAAGAGTTTGTTTAATAAACAATAGGGAAATGCATGATCACAAAACTTAACGTACAAAGGCGCAATATATCAGTTTGAACAAAAGGATAAGAAACAGTTCAAAACAAATTGATTTAATCCCGTTTGATGGAATACAACTAAAAAAGAAGAGAAAAAATGAAGCTACTAAAAAGCAGAACAATAAGTCATAACGCAAAAACTCGTACGAGATAAAAATAATTGACTTGTATCAATTTGATCAAGCGCGCCCGACGGATGGTTAATTGCATCATTACACAACGTAATCTTTATCATGTCCAATTTAGGTTTAGAAATTTGTAATTATGTAAAAGAAATTAATTTATTAACTTAATTTAACTTTAAGTTAAATTATTTAGAGTAATTAGAAATTTAGAATTATTATTTTGATGTTTATTTTGGTGTTTAAAAAATGTATTTTAAAAATGTGAGGCCCCAACAAAAGCAGAGACCCAGGTCATATGGCCAATGTGGCCATATGACCTGGGTCTGGGCCATATGACCTGATGATGAATTTTTTAAAATTATTTTAGTCATTTATTTAAAATAATCCATATACAAACTAATCTTTAGGTTATGTATAAAGAAAAGGATTTTCTCTAAATCAAACATGCATTCTGGCTTTTGTGATCAACCATCAACCATTCATTATTTTGTTGAAAAAAGTTATATTGAAATGTTACTGCTGTTTGTTAAAAATATTTTTTATTTTCACTTTTTTCCCCTCTAAACTGCAACAGTACGGTTTGAACAATTAATTATGTTGTTCTGTTTCATGCGGAAGAAATTTTCAAGGATTATTTAAGTTGGTTATGTGATTCTTTCTATGGAAGTAAAAGATCCTTAACATTCATTTATTAAACAAGAATTAAAAACAGATATACAAAAGACAAAAATGGTATCAACTGATGCAATCTAGCTATGTACAAAATTTTTACCTGCCTTTTTATTTTCTTATACCATCAATGTATCATTCCGATATTTGACCACATAAACCTGTTACAGACGAAAAAAGCTGTCACTGTTTACATCTACTACAATCTGAGCTATAATCAAGTTTGTTCCAATTATATAATGTGTTCAGAATAAATATCTGATAGAAGTTATTTTTTTATAATGAAGTCTGTGTTTAAACAGAATTTCAGCTTAATTAATCTTTATTAGAAAGTAAAAAAAGATTATTCAAGATTAAAGCTCAATGAGTAACTTGATTTGAAAAAGCTTCGTAAATGGCTTCATAATGAAAAAATGGCTTCGTAAAAAGCTATTATTTTAATAGCCTCAAATTTTAATAAATTATGATATCAGAACATTTACCCAGTTTAAAGAGAAAAAATATCCCAAAAATGAATGTAATTCTTAAAAATTTAGTTAAGTATATTTTTACGTAATTTTTATTAAATTAAAACTTATTTGTTAAACATCAAAAAAACAGAAAAAATTATTCTCACATAAAAAAATATTTACCTCAATATCCACATTCTTATATAAACAAGTTGATATAGCTATTTAGAATTATTAAACTCTTTGTTGGAAAGATATTGAGGAAGAGTATTAACATCAAAACCTTTAGCAGTATATCTTTTAGTAAATGACATCTGGCAGTTTGGGGAGCATTACAATCTAAAATTCTTTTTAACAGCTATCGGGGGGGGGGGGGGGGCGAAGGGGTCAGGGCTGGAAGTGAACATGGCTCTACTAATGTGAGACTTTTTCAACAAATAAAAAACCTTAACGCTTGTGACATCAAAAAACTTATTGAAGGAAAAAATAAAATCATCATCACTTAACTAGTTTTCACTGCAAACTTGTTATTCCATTTCAATGCATTGAAAGTTAAAATTGTGCGAGAGCAGTGAAGTTAGTTACTGAAGCAGTAGAATCGTCTGCGGTTGGGTTAAAAGAGATGGATTTACGAATACAAATGAGAAATTGAAAAATGTCTCTTTTTTTTGAAGTTGATCCTCGTTTCATCTCTCTATTTTCTGTTTTTCACATATCTTTTTCTTCAGAAAAATCATTAAAAAAAATTTATTTCTCAATAATAACTTAAAATGCTTAAAAATTGCTATCACTTGTTTTATTAATTACTTTTTCCACTATGACTTTAACTTCCACTATAACCCACTTTTAGGTTTCGAGGTTGTTGTTTTTTTTTAAAAAAAAAAAACTTGATCCTATAATTCAAACAAAATTATCAAATATTGACAGAGTGGGGAAGGGTTCTAGCGGTCTTTTTACATTTCTGGCTTAGTAATCTTGGGGTGGGATTCTTATTACTCGTAGATTGCTTATATTGTAACTTTAATTTATAGGATGAAACCTTTACGAAATAAAACCTTGATCCCGGCTCAAGACATACCAAGCATACGATCAGTAAAAAACCATATTACAACATTTGTTTACATAAGTATGTTACCCAATGGATTTACAGGAAACAAAATTAAAATGGTTACTTTTAATTTTTTTTTTGACTTGATACGAACTTTCCCCCAACTTTCTTTGTCGTCCCTAGAGCATAAAAAACTAACCTTTTATATAGAAATTAATTACTATATTGCTTGCGGGTTTTCTTTTTAAAAGTAAATTTAATTCATTAGCAAATCTTTCCATTTTTAAAATAGGCTTAATATCGCTTGTGGGTTTGTAGTTTTTTTTTAATAATATAGTTGCAAATCATTTTATTTTAAAAATGGCTAAGATTGCTTGTGAGCTAGTATTTTTTAAGAAATAAAATTGAAAAAATAACATAATTGTGTTTAATGTTAACATAAAAATATACTACATAGTTGGGAGGACGAGGGTGGCAATGCAAATGAAATATTTGTACTTAGTTAATTTTATATAAAAATATTTTATCCTTTAAAAAAAATATTCCGCATCCTTTAATCAGGAAATACTACGTTTCTTTAAGAAAGTTAAAAAGCTCGATTTAATTACTGTCTTGACAAACGCATTGCTAAATATTGTAACTGTCTTTGATTAAAAAGTAGAAGAAAAAAAATATAGCAAAAACATATCTTTTTTGTACTAAAAAGTAGAAAACTTTTAAATTAAAAATTTCAGTTAACTCAAGACACGTTTCTATATATACCTTCTGCAGACCTTTTAGCAATATTTCTTAGCAAATGTTTTTGCTATATTTTATAGAGCGATACTTCTGAAAAATAATTTCGAGGTCATCTGAGAAATCTTTAATTTTCAAGTCAAAAATGACTGATAATTTTAAGGTAGAGATTAGTAACGTTTAAAAATCTATTATTTACAACTATCCAAACCTTATACACTAAAAACAATGCTAAAGTTGGAATCAAAATATAGAATAAAGGTATTTCTAAGACCGCCTTAATAAGAGAACTTGTTTTAAAAACAAATACCAACAATTTCAAAGTTTACCATTCTTAAAACAGATAACACGGATAAAATTGATTGTCATAAATAAAACATAAAACTTTTTTTCAATTTTATTTAACAAAATAATTTAAAATCTCACTGAATTGCATTTTTTTTAATGGATCAACTCTATCCACATTTATTTATAAAAAGTTGAGGATTCAGGGTAAAATATATAAAAAAAAAAGCAATCGAAATTCAGTATTGGTCGCTTTCACTACCATTTTCGTCGCTATCTTCGCTACCTGAATCATTATTATCAGACGATTCTTCACCCTCGTTTTGTAAACTTTCCCCGGCATCTCCTTCCGGATCTGACTCCAAAAGTTTATCGACTAAAGTTTCTGCCTCATCATCAGAATCTAAAAGAATCAGTATAATTTTAAGTCACAACTTCTGATAAACGTCTCGTTGTGCTGAAAAAAAAAAAAAAAAAAAAAAAAAAAAAAAAAAAAAAAAAAGGAAAATTAGAATTTTTTTTTTGCAAACCACCAAATAATTTAAATTTTATTTATTCAAGAAATATATACTAAGTATAAAGTACTAAAACTTAACTGAGAAGGGTTAACTTACATAATAGATGATATCAAATTAATAAAAAAAAAAGCAAGATTTTATTAGCTTTAAAAAACTAACCATCATTAAAAACAATAGGATTATCATTCACGTCTTCAATTTCTTCAACTAACGATCGTTTATTGACAGCCTACAAATAATAATTTATTAGAATTTTAAGTGCTAATTAAATTTCTATTTGGAAACTCTAAACATTAAGAAAAAGTTGTAAAGGCCTTAAGGTATTAATGTTCAAAAATGCAAAAAAGACTTAAATACTTTATATTATCTGTAAAAAGTTGCACTAAAACAGAAAAAGGAAGAAGATTTATATCCAATTAAATATATACAAAAGAAATTATGTTAATATAAGATTACTTGAAAAAAAAATGTTATAGGAGTTTACTACATCCAAAGACATTTTGTAAGTCTAAAAATGCGAAAAGACCTATTTTTGTGTACCCTTCATTCTGAAAGTATCTTCATATGTAAGTAACTTTGAAAAAAGAATGAAGGGATAATTATGCAATACCTCATATCACATAAGACAAATTTGAAGAAATTACTTGTAAAAATTATAAAATATAATAGGTGTTTACTACATCAAAAGACATTTTTCAAGTCTAAAAATGCGAAAAGACCTTTGTTTATTTACCCTTCCTTTAAAAAATAATCTGAAAAGAAAATTAAAAAAAAAAGGCAAGGGGTACATGTAAAAAACATAAAAAGAAATTCACTTAAACATCAAGTGTAATACAAATAAATTTAAACTAAGAAGTAAACTGAAAAAACAAACAAACATACATGCGAAATAAGAAGGTCAATTTTCCCTTGAATGTTTAGTAGCAGAGGATGCACTTCCTGTTGTACTTTTAATAAATTGTACAAAGTTGCCAAAGCAGTTGAAATACTTTCATTCTAGATAAAATTTTTTAAAAAAGCTAACATTTAAATAAGGGTTAAAAAAAACTCCCAAGGTAAAAAAATTAACTCAAATTTACCAAATCACTAAATTTTTTTTGCATATAAACAAATTTAACACAACAAAAATAGCAGAACCTTTTCATAAGACTCTCACAACTTTTGTTTTAAATATTCTTTGTATAAAACAGATGCTAATTCAGGTAGTACAAATACAAGATAAAGTACTTATTGTTTTATGCGAAAATTAAAAAAAAAGAAGATTTTATCCACATTGTCAAATATAAAAATCAGCAATTGCTTCAATTAATATAATTAGGTCGCTAAATGGCTTTAGCTCATCACAATTTGCGATCACATAAATTTATCCCTCAGAACTCCATAATAAACTTAAGGATCGCTTTATCCTAAATGCTATTAAGATTATATTATCATAAAAGGTCAATACAATTTGGAAATTCAAGTATAATAATAAATTTAAGTGATCTATAGAAATATAACCAAGTTCTAAAATAATACATTATTTAAGACTCAGTATGTGCTTTTTAATAACCAAGAAAAGAAAAAAAGATTACCACATGCAAACTTTATTCTTTTAAATGGCTATCCACACATACATGTTTGTGTGTTCAATACCCCTGCACAACTCATCATTGTCTTTCAAGTGTTTTAAAATTCAAAATACAAAAATAACTTACAGTCATTACATGTGTTAAATGTACACCCATTATGACTCTTAACCAGGAAACTAAGACTTTTGATCTAAAATTGTAACACAATAAAAACACACTGAAAAAGCTACAAAAATTTTATTAGTTATAAAATCTAAACCAACACAAACCTGTTAGGGTTTTGCTGGAGCTTATCGACAATCTAAAATAATATAAACCATTATAAAATTTTAATCAAATGAATTATACTTTAAATTGAAAAAAAGTGAACATTTAAAGTACTTTACATTCACTCTCAAAACCTGAAGATATATCTTTTATCTTATGATATGCATGAAAGTATGTTATGTTACCATATATAGCAAGTAAATTCTTAATAAATCTTAATAAACTTATCTTAAAAAAAATAAATATATATATAGCTAACTATTACACCAAAAAACTTACATTTATTATTAAAGGGCCTATTAGTTTTACAGGAACTCTTCTGATAGTATTTTGCAAAACCGTATCAGGAAAAGTCTTAAACAAAATTTCGTTTAATAGCACTTCATCAGAACTATGAATAGCCTGAATAAGCATTTGAGAAAACGAGCCAGCATTAGGTACATTTGATCTGCAACAAACATTAAAATTGACATAATATAAACCAAAAACAAACAATAAAAAAGTTACTTAATCAACTACAATTAAAAAAACCTTTATCACAAAACAAGTATAAAAAACAATTTACTTGTCATAATGTATATCTGGAGTAATATTTTTCATTCGTTCTTCCATAGATCTCTAAAAATTTGATTACAAAACAAATTTGATTTGAAATAAACATTAAAAAAAAAAAGAGAAAAAAAAAAAGAGATTAAAAAAAAGAAAGATAATATCTACCATGTCTTGCTCAGTATCTGTTTTCTGCCTATCTTCTTCATTACCATTAACATCAATAACAATATCTGTTTTTTTTTTTAAATTAACATGAAGTTGACCAAGATACTTTGTAGATTTATTTGTAACAGGATAATCAATAACATTTTCTTCTGCTATTTTTCTTTGTTTGAGTAAAATATTTTTGGAGAAATCTACAACAACTTTACCACTATCTTCTAAACTTGAATATATCTAAAAAATAATAACGATTGAATGGGTAATAATATATAACAACTCAATTTAATATATATGAAATTAATGTAGTAACAGTAATATATATGTTGCATTAAAAAAAAGAAAAAGTAATAAATTAAGTTTGGTAATAAACACAATTTGTCTAAGTTTTATAATTTAATTTTTTTTTTACATGTAAAAATATAAAAACGTCGCAATCGACACTACTAATATGTCCAGAAAAAGATTTAAGAGATATTTAGCTTAAAAAAGAAAACTTACTAACTAATCTCAAAGTCTAGGCTCATTTTTTAAAAACGCTCAAATATGAGAAAAAGTATTTGAAAAAAGTTTTAAAAGCACTACCAAATTCAAAGAAAAAACAAGCTGAAATGCTTTCTTTCAAGTAGCTCTGCTTGTAAAAAGAAAGTCCAGATCTACCTCCAGCATGTTCAAAGCTGTATGGTCTTTCTGAAAGTGGTTTTAGCAGTTTTATAAACTTATATAATGAAGATAAAGTTTCCCAAACATCACCAAACAAAAGATACCACTCCGATTCAATTATCTAAGGGAAAAACAAACAATATTCTGATATGTCATTTAGATTATACACAAAAAGCTTGAGTTGATTAAAGATAAGCATCAGCGCATCAAAATTGGACTCAGAAAACTTTGCAACCTACATCCACACAATGTAAAATCAGTAACAAACTAGATAGTACCACATTAACACCTACCACAAAGTTAATGTTTGTACTTTGCAGATGACTATTTCAGTATAAAATTATCAGTGTACATTCATGTTTGATTTGATTTTTACTATTTGTAAAAATATTAAAACCTTGTAAGCAATGCACATTAACATTAAACTTTTGTACAGCATTATTTTGAACAATGATATTTTTGCCTGAAACATTAAACATAAGTGAGATTATACTGCACACACATTCTTATAAATCTAGGATTTATACTAATTTTGGTTTGAAACACTTTTGATATAAAACTTGCTCAAAAACAGAATGTTTAGAACACTTTAAACTTACATAATTTTGAAAAGACGGATTAACAGTTCCTCCGAAAACAATTCTTAATGATAACTCAGTGCCATATTCGAAACCCCCATTAAGTAAGGCAACAGGAGTTGAGCATGACTTCTAAAAAAAATAAAAAAATAAATATAAATGTATAAAACACAGAAAGAACAACAACAAAAAAAACATTAATAAAAAATTTACATTAAGAAAAAAAATGTAATTAATTATATTGCTTACATTTCCCCCTTCTTTATGAATAAGATCCAAAGTTTTTTTGGCTTCTATAGGCCGAATTGCTTTTCTTTAAACAAAACATAACTATTTTTATATACTGCAATATTTTAATCAAAAAACTTGAAATTACTTGAATTTTAAACTTAAAATATATTGAATTTTTAAGTAGCCACAATAACTAAGTTGTTTTAAACTTTTGAATCAACAAATTAATAGTATAAATAGTGAAGATTCTCTAAAAGTACATTACCTAATAATAAACTAAAATAATCAAAAAGGTAATATAAAATAATTTACCCATTTAATGTATTTTCAAAAAAGTGAATTCTGCCATCTTGACAACCAACACAAACTTTTAAGGGCTAAAAATAAAATTAAAAAACAAACAACAATTAATTATTTTAATACAAAACATTGTTTAAGAAAAATAGAAATGAAAACTATCAAGAACATCAAAGATTTGTGAATACCAAATAGTAAAACCTCTTAAATAAAAAAACCTTAAATTCAATAAAGTTGAAAATTATGATTCATCTAATAACCTAATTATGGTTATTAGATAAATTATTATGTTTAATGATAATTCATTGACTTAAATGATAAATCACTGTTACACTTTAGTTTGTTTTTGTCAAACCTGAAAAAACAAATTAAAGTATAACCATGAAATTATAACTAAATCATTTTCAAACTTCTTAACTTCACAATAAAGTCCCCGATTTAGCTTTGTATTACCAACTTTTTGAAAAAATTTAATTTGAAATAGTCTCTTTTGCTATATGCAATTTTTTTTATAGATACAAGGCTCAAATTAAGTAATTGTGTATTAATTAATAATATCCAGAAATGCTTCTGGTTTTTAAATTTTTAGTTGAAAAACCAACCTCTGTTTTAATTGGCCCTATTATTAAAATAGTGTTCAGTTATAAATAAACTAAGATTTTAAAAACCTGAAGTACTACCAAATTTCACAATCTGTGATTCACTTAATTTGTGACTTGAGATAAAAATTTAGGTTATAATTACCTGGTCATCATCTTCAACAACCATGGTATCAAGAAAAATAGGAAAGTCTGACACTCTATATGACACAATAGCTTCTTTATTTGGTTTTGAACAATTGATATGCCTAAAAAACAATATCACTCAAAATCCAATCAAATTTCTATTATTATTAAAATAATTTCAAACTCTGAAACAGAAAATCAAGTTAAAAATCAAAAAGTAAACAAAGCATACCATGCATTAACAACTCTATCATTAGTAGAGCCTGATAAAAAATAAAAACCATCAGAACTAATTACTGGATCATTTTGCACTGAACAGAATGCTGAAAATTGTAATAAGGAGACAGAAGAAGAATGCCCATTAAATTCCTAAATACAAATTATTTTTTTTAATATTATGAACATACATGTAAAAACTAATGCTATGCAATTTAGTATCATGATTCATAATTGTATTTAATTTTTCATAATTCATATCACATAAATGTATTTAATTTTTCCGTAAATAAAATTTTTTGTTAGTTATACAAATAAAATTATTTATAAACACAAGTTTAAAACATAAATTTAAAACAAAATAAAATATAAATTTACGAATGAATTACAAGTATTGTTATACAGATAAAGCATTAAAAGATTTGAAAAGTAACTAAAACCCTAGTCAATTAATAACTCAGGTTTAGACTCATTCTTTAAACTTGTTTGTTTCGCTTTTATTTATGTTATAAAAAAAATATAATAAAGAAATATAATATTTATAAATATTAAACTTTATTTACAACTTTAATTAAACTATAGCTATATTAAAAATTACTAAATTATTATAAGTACACTAGAGGCCATAGCAATGGACACCCCTTCAAAATATATGAAAACTTCACTTTGGTGTGTTTTTTAAAAGAAAATAACCATATTTATGCGGTTTTTATTGATTATCATTTTTTGATGTGTTTAAATCAAAAGAAACTAAAATTTTGATAAAAATTCACAATTTCAATATAAAAATTCACAATTTAATATAAAAACTCACAATTTTAATATAAAAATATAACAATTTAATGACAAAGTGGTAAATTATGGTAAATTTACGTTTTACAGCTTACAAAACATGTTATTAAAAAAATGATTTATATATATATATATATATATAAAACAACTTAATATTTTGGATATCCATTATTTTTTATTACTGCGGCAATCCGAGGCATTGAGTCCATTAAATTGCCAAATCATCAGTGCTGATCATGTGAAACCAGGACTTGATTATGGCCTTTATTAATTGTCACTTGTTCCCAGGTTTTTCTTTCCGTACAAGTTTTTTCAGTCAAGACCACAGGTTTTCTATCGAATCCAGGTCTGGACTGTTTCCAGGCTACTTTAAAACGTTTATCCTTTTGGCTTCAAACCAATTTTTGACAGTTTTTGCGGTGTGGCATGTAGCACTGTCCTGCTGGAACACACAGGTTTCTGTTTTGCCCTCAAACAAATCATCAATTGATGGGAGTAATTTGGCTTCTAGTATGTTTTCTTGGTATTTTTTGGTGCTTAAAATACCACCCACAATGTGGATACGACCCACAGCATCTCTGGTCATGCATCCCCACACCATTACAATTATGGGATGCTTCATTGTAACTAATGTGCACTCAGGTAAAAGATCTTCACCGGACCTTCTTCTCACATAAATGATTCCATCACTTCCAAAAATAGAAATCTTGCTTTCATCACTTTAAATAACTCTTGCCCAGTCTTCCTTTGCCCACTCCTTGTGTTCTTTTGCCCAAATCAAACAATTCTTTTGTTGTTTTTTTGTTTAAATATGGTTTTTTTCGGGGTCTTCTTGCTTTTA
The DNA here is from genome assembly GCF_038396675.1 of Hydra vulgaris. Taxonomy (NCBI): domain Eukaryota; kingdom Metazoa; phylum Cnidaria; class Hydrozoa; order Anthoathecata; family Hydridae; genus Hydra; species Hydra vulgaris. The sequence continues at coordinate 9,262,457 of NC_088925.1, read as the reverse complement.
AACCATTTTTAAAAGGCCTTTTGCAAATTGTTCTTGGACTAACTGAAACTCTGACAGCCTTTAAATCGTTTTTAATTTCAGCTGAAGTTGCTCTTTGGTTCTTAAGCACAAGCCTCATTATCATCTTGTCATCGCTGGCAGTTGTCTTCTTAATTTTTCCATTTTTTGGCATATTTTTGAAGGTATTGGTTGCCTTAAACTTTTCGCACACCTTTATCACTCCAGATTTTTGTTGCTCCATTTCACAACTTTTTGGCGATTTCCATGTACGAATAAAATTCTCCATGTAATGTAACAGCTTTGCATCGCTTTGTAGGTGACCAATATCCTTTTGCCATTGTTAATAAAAGTACAATTTTAAAAAACACACTAAATCTTCAAGAGCACAGTCGACTTTTCACCAGCAATTGTTGAAACCCAACTAAATGACTACAAAACATTGATCTTGTATTTATAGCTTAAAAGATTTATGGATAAAAATGTTAACTAATAACGTAATTAACTATTAGTCATCACAATAAATAGACTAATTTTCACAAAAGCACAAAAATAATGACATTCACCTTTTACTAGAGAAACCCATTAGCAGAGCAATGAGTCATTTTTGACACCAATTAACAATAATAATCCATAATTATGTTTAAAATTGATATAAACGATTAAAATTTGCAATTTCCTACAAGCCAAATAATAGATGACGTGGTTTAAATATAAAAATAAATAGTTAAATCCACGAAATGCATGTCAACTTTTCTATGAAAAATGGTAAAAATTAGAGGGGTGTCCATTCCTATAGCCACTAGTACAGATTAGTGTTAAGCATTTGAACAGAGTTTTAATCTTGTTTGTTTAAAATATACTTGTAAAACAATTTATCCTTTAAAAATAAAATAAGTTAATGTTAAAATAAGTTGCGCTATGCATTTTTTTTATGGAGAAAAAAAAAAAAAAAAAAAAAAACATTTTCAACAAGACCATCAAAGTTATTAATTTTTTTTATATCATTATTTAATTAAACAACTACTCTTAGAAATAGTATTTAAAAAACCAAGACTTATTTTATTATATGCCTGAAATGTTGGGTAAAAAATGTCACTTACAGATATCAGATACACTCACCATTAAAAGTTCTTTAGTATTAATGTTCCACAGCTTAATGGAATTACTTGCTGACAGTAAAGCTTCCCCTTTAGGATCAACACAAACAATATGGATAGGTAATTTACCAGCTTTCCATTTGCTAAAAAATAGAATAGAAAAAGCAACTTTAAATATCATTAAAAAAAAAAAAAAAAAGCATAAACAATTATTTATGTACTATTGTAACAATACCAAAAATACTCTTAATTATTAAAATATTTTTGTGTAAATATCAAATATAGTTTACCTTGTTGCTTTACCTGATCGATTAGACCACTCCATTATAAAGCCATCATCAGAGCATGTATAACTTAAGTCTGCTCCTTCAAAATAGGACACACAATTCACTTGATCAGTATGATGCTCTTTCTTAAAGAAAAAGATTAAAAAGACGAATAAAAATACTTTTTTAAATAGTTAATACTACAAAATTTAAATAACCTTATAAAAAACAAACAACAATAAAATTTAAATAATATTATATAAGAAAAGATATTTTAAATAGATTATAAGATCAATGTAAAATTACATAAAGGTGCTTAAAACAAATGAGAGCACTTATTAGTTTTGTCTTTTTATGACATAACTAAAGTTTATTAGTTTTCAAGAAGAATGATCTAAAAATTCCTCACCCCTCCAATCTTGATAGTTGATATATAATAGTGACTGTACAAGGGTCGATATAGGTGTTTAACACCGGCATACTGTTTTAGAGACCTGTTTAAGGGGGCAACTAACCATTAAACTCATACTGACAAAAATGAAAAATAGTGGTTGCCCTCCTCTAACAGTTTTCAAAAATGGTCCAAGAAACAAAAATGCCAGAAACCTATTTTGACCCTTGCTGTATACTAACTGTAACATCAAATCAAGTCTTGCTACCTAGATCTTATATGCATCAACTAAAATTACAAAAAGAACGTTTCAAGCCTTAAAGTAACCTTAGATTTTAATCAACATTTAGTTTTGCTTGACTTGCTTGAAATGTAATTAAAATGCAGTGGACTAATAACCATGTCAAGTATAAAAACTTTTATGAAAATTTGGTTTTGTGCACCACAGATAATCTTCGATCAGTTGTATTTTAATGAGTATTGCTTAACTTGAAATTAGAATGCAATTAAATGCGCTGGATGCATGTTTAACTTGTACAAAAATTTGATTTTCACCACAAATGTTCTTTGCTGAATTTATAGTCTGCAACTATTTTTAAAGTGATAGTAAACTTTATGCAGAAAACTACAAACACACATACCAATAGAATTTATAATCTATTCAAATCACGAATTTATAATCTATTCAAATCACTAATAAAGGGAACTGACATGCACAAATCAATATAAAAATGTATTGCTGTGTTTCACAGGAAGACATGGGATTGCACAAAATTATACGATCAAGCAAAAAATAGTTTGTTTAGACAATTTGACCTCAGCTTTAAACATGTTTTTAAAATTTAAAAATATGCTAAAAAAACTTGAACTTATCTAAAAAAAACTTATATATAAATTAGGGTTATGACTTTTTTCCAACCCAATTCTCCTGTACTGTAGTTTGATGAACTTTTTTATCTAAAAAGCACGAAATGAACTATTATTTGCATATCATTGAAATACACCATTGAAAAATTGATTTTTACCTATGCAAACCGATTTTCATTGGTGCCATCATTGAAATTTATTTAAATTCAGTTAAATATTTTGATGAGTATATATTTTTCGGTCAATGTATGTGCATCCTAAAAAACATCTCAAAGATTTTTTAATTAAAAAAAAAATTAATAAATTTATTAAAATATTTAACTGAATTTAAATAAATTTTAATGATGAAACCAATTTGCGTAGTTAAAATTTAATTTTTCAATGGCAGGGTGAACTTTATTCAACTAAATAATTGCGCATTAAAAATCAGTTCATTCTATGTTTGAACATTACTTTTTTTTTTAAATTTATTACTAAAGATTAACATTTTTCATAAAAATACACAGTTTTATAAATAAAAAAAAAAGAACAATAGATTATTAATACCAAATATAAAAATTCATTAGAAGTGTTTGTTATTTCATTAAAAAGCATTTTAACAGTATAAAAGCATTAAAGATCAAACTTATTTAATTGTAATGGCTTTGAAAAATATTTGTCTTTTTAAATGTATTAACTTTAATGATTCTTATATTAAAATTCGTTAAAGTCTTTTGTTGCCTTAGAAAGTCATCAAATATATAAAAAAATTATTATTTTTTAAAATAACATCTATTATAAAAAATGCTTTCTTAAATAATTTACATAATATAAATTAAAAAATTATATATAACTGTCAATGAATTAAAAAAATCATTATCAGTAAATAGCTAATTTATTTGAATGCATTTCGCTAATATAAAAACATTTGTTAAGAAATTTCAATGTAATTTATTTCACTTAAGGTATATCAGAACATTTTTAAATCAGCGTGTTTTTGAAAAATCCGCGCTCAAATGATCAAAGCAAATGTGATTGGCCTGGTCATATAATGGCGTGTAATCGCAAGTCTTCCTGTGAAACAGTTGTTTCAATATATATTCTTTTATAGATGAAATTGAAATTTAGAATAAAATACAGTTGCAATGCAAAATTTTTTTTAAAACCATTTAAATAGTAAAAATGTGTAAAATTCGATTACACTGAGAACATACATAAATATATATTCTTAGACAATTTAAAAACTTTTTGCCACCAATTTAATTTATACTACAACAAATGCTGATCTATAGCGATGTTTCGGATTTTTAAATAAAACTTATTTTCAAATATGTATTCAAAATACAAATCAGATATATAACTTATTTACAAATCTAAAACGCCACTATAAATCAAATAAAAATTAATTAGTCAGAATAAACAAATTTTCCCGGGCAACTGTCAAAATTAAACATAAAAAAAATCTCAAAAGCTATAGGACCTTTGCCTTTTAAATTATGCACGGTTTAGAAAATCTTTTTTTAACTGTGCGGCTTGGTTTTTATTGTTGTCAAAATTAAATTTTATTTAAATCAAATTGAATGATTTTATAATTATCTTTACTAATTAATTTTTTAAAAATTCTTATGTTGATCTTTAGATGTACATACATTAACTAATAAGGGATTTGCACAATTAAATGCCCCATGCCAAACCCTTAGTTGATGTAGCAGCATTACCTTGTAGCAGCAGGCTATAAGATAATCAATGTATGTACTGAAGCCAATAAATATTCTTGATGTTTATATTAAAAAGTCACCACTTTGAGCAAGTTCAATGCAAGATCGCAACAAGCGATCTTGCAAGCGATAAAATTATTTAACGCTGCTTAACTGAATGATTACCACTTTTCGTCGATTTTCAGAATGAATTCTCTATCATAATCAACAATTGAAAAAAACCAAAAAAAAAAACCTTCCAAAGCTGAGAAGGCCACCACAGTTTAGGAGGCTATTGATGATTGTGGTTACAATCCTCACTTAACTTAATAACTCTGAAACATGTACCCTGATGAACAAGGCAACTACACGGAGAAACAAGTGATCATGGTACTACCAGGAACAAGGTGGGGATCAAAAGTTGATAATATTCTGAACATGTTTATACAACAATTTCGGTACAAATGAAGCTAAGCACTTAAGATGGTGACTAACCAATTGAAAATCAAATTTATCTTATATCAATAAATTTCTTTAATTTAAAATTATTAAGTTTAATTTGAAATGATTAGTAATATCAAGGTCTTAGTGTAATCTAAAAAGTTTTGTTTAAAACAAAACACTTTCAAATATTCTTGAAATATAAAACGGAGGCTAAAATAAATACATACAAAAACCGTGCTAATTTCACCAATATTTGGATTGTAAATGAATAATGTGCCATTTTTTGTTCCTACTACTAGTGAAGGATATTCAGGAACATCATTATTTAATTCTTCCAACTTTTTTCTTTTAGCTTTAGAATCCTAAAACCACAATATTCAAACAACTTTTTATATAATTTACATTAAGGCATTAACATTTCACAATACCAACAACAACTCTTTAAAGTAACCTTCTTTTTCTTTTCTTTTGGATCTCGATTACGTGTCCAACATAGACATGTGCAAGATGACTCTACTGCAGAAGCTGACGAAAATTCTTGCAGAACTTTCCCAGATAGGACATCCCATATTCTTAACCGGCCATCTATGGATAAAAGAGCAAAATAAAGATTATTGTGAGTAAAAGAAGATGCTCGACAGTCACGACGATACGCCTCCATTTTTGATCAGGTACGTTGCACGTGTATAACTTTCGTGTTAACTATGGCCACATATAGCATGCGCGTCGGTTTTGACTCCCTTGAACTCACCTTGTATTTTTTTTAATTTTTAAAAATTCTATTTTATAAAGTATATACAATTTTAGCTTACAAATTTATTCAAAATAAACTTATAAGAAAGTATTTGATTTAGTATAAAATAATTTTATCTTTAAATAAAAATATTTTTCATTTAACTTTGCATAATAATACACTATGCTTTTTATGACGTCACTGTGTTAATAATTTTACCGGATTTTACTAATATTTATAATTTTCAAATACCTATGTTTATTATTTTAGTGCTGTTTGCCAGCAGTGATTACTTGTAAACAAGTGGAGTTTAAAAAGCTAATATAAAAGTTAGTGATCTAGAAATATAGTCAACTAAATAGTAATGAGTAAAATTATCGAATAAATAAAGGTTATAATGGAGGGATGTCCTAAACAACTTATGATTAGTTTTGATTTAAAAGAACCAGTCTCAACAGAAGATGTTTTCGAAAAACCTTTAAAAAAAGTATGTATTCTTTTTTTAAGACTGTAGAGCATTCAAGTTAATTATATAATATTATCTAAAAAGAGAATTTTTTAAATTACAACTAACTTAAAACAACAAACAACATAAAAGTATATATCATATCTCTATGATTTAATTAAATTACCAGTAAAGTATGACTCTTACTATTTTACTAAAAAAAGTAATTATTTAAAAAAAAAAGCTAAAATAAAATTAATAATAAGCAATGTAAAAGTTAAGTACAATTGAATTAATTACATAAAAATGTCAAAGAAGATATTAAAAAGTAGCCATAAATTATTAAACAACAATGTAAGTATAAAATTAGCAAATATTATTTAATTCTTTTTTTTTGTCTGGTGACAATCTAAGCTAGCCATTCCAGATGATTTTTTTATAATTTAAAAAAAACATATATAATTTATATCATCATATAGAGCTTGACCTGACTTAAAAAATGAGGGGTCATTTGACCTTTGAAGTTAAGCGGATCCAAAGTTATTGAATTTTTTGTAGTGCAAAAATTGATGATTTTTTGACGAAAGGTATAGGGCTTAAGTATGGAAAATTTGCAGTGTTATGGCACCGAAAAAGAGAGTATTTTTGGATCATATTGACTTTCGAATAACTTTTGCACCGTTAACTATAAGAAAATAAAATACAAAAAAATTTTTTTTAAATCTGTCAGGATTGCCCAGAATCGTCTAATTTACAGACTGAGGGTTTTTACTTATTTACTTAGTTTTGGTGTCATATTGACACTTGAATAACTCTTGAACCGTTATTACATTTGACTTGAAATTTTTCGTATTAATTCACTAACTATAAGAAAATAAAATACCAAAATGTTTTTATTTAATTCTGTCGGGATTGTCTAGCTTCGTCTATTTTACAGAGTGTGGGTTTTAACTTATTTACTACACCAAGCAAATATCATAAAGGAATCCAAATAATACATCATTTTGAAAATATTGTTTAATTTACAAACCGGTCAGTAAATTACTGCAAAAAGGCTGCACAAACCAATTGGCATATCAACTTTGAATGTATTTGATATTTTTGAACCGTTATTACATTTAACTTGAAATTTTCCATAACGATCCAATTTTTTTAAATCGGACGGGATTTACCAGAATCATCTATTTTACAGACTAAGTTATATTATAATTACGCCATGCAAATATGCATAAATGAATCATGGAATCCAAATAATACATTTTAAAATTATTGATTAATTTACCAACTGATCAGTAACGTATTGCGTAAGAACATTGAAATCTGTCGAAATTATTCAGAATGACCTATTTAACAGACAGAAGATTCTTCAATAAAGTTAAAATTTAATTTTTAATGGAAATAACTTACAGAAAATGAATTTCTGAAATTTGGAGTACTTACAACTGCATCTAAAAATGTAAAAATATTATTATTAGAAACACAGATACACAATAACGCATTAAAAATATTTTGTTAATTCATTTTAAAAATATTTAAATTAAAAACATTTAAAATTAACTAAGTATAAAATAAGAAACTTACTCTTTAAGATTGTATATGTGAAAACGCCTAAGATAAAAAAAAATGAAAATAACATAAAAAAATGTTTTTATTTTAAAACTTATTTCTTGGCTTTTAGTGAATGATTAGAAGTAGTAAGTTTCAGTAACGAAACAAACTAATAATCATTTTTAACAATAGACACCATCGAGAAGGTAAGCCAAGTTGTCTATCAACACAAAACATCACAACAATAACATCACAATCACAAATCACACAGACCCTGTGGCACTAAACGCTCCTAAATCACACTAGTGTCACTAAGTAATGGATTAACTTTTAACCAAAACTAGTGATCATCCTGAAAAGCTTAAATGTGGCTTATTTTGCAGATGACATAAGAAACAAATGGATTTCGATCATCTTGTTTTAGAACTGACTTGCTAACTGTTACAGAATGGTACTACATAGCATTACATAGAGGTGGTTAGGCAAATTCTACTGCTCTGGATATCAAAGGCTTTCGATAAAGTCTGGCATGATGGACTTACCCATCTTTTTGCAATTTTTTAAGTCGTCTGTTAATTGTTATCTATCTATATAAACTTCGTCTTGGCTCTACCAGTAACTTCCAACTTTAAAAGTAGTGACCTTCTGATGCTTGCTCTACCCCTACTTCTATCCACAATAGTGAAATTGTTCCCAATCAAATTACTGTTTTTTACCTTCTGATTTAATTTTGAAAATTGCTAATGATGACTTTCTAATTGGTCTAATTATAAGCAAGGGTTTTTAATTAACAAGCAGTTTTTAATTAACTTCGTCTTGGCTCTACCAGTAACTTCCAACTATAAAAGTAGTTACCTTCTGATGCTTGCTCTACCCCTACTTCTATCCACAATAGTGAAATTGTTCCCAATCAAATTACTGTTTTTTACCGTCTGATTTAATTTTGAAAATTGCTAATGATGACTTTCTAATTGGTCTAATTATAAGCAAGGGTTTTTAATTAACAAAGGGTTTTTAATTAACAAACAGAGTCTTTAATTAACAAACACTTATGCTCTCTTTTCGAATCTAATAACTTACTTTCTGATCATCACTATGGATTTCGCCTCATTTTACAGCTGATACTACCATTTATTCCTGCCTTGATAAGAACGCAACACTCTCTGGTTGCTTGAAGGGTGCATTTGAGCTTAAAAAGGATCTCACTTCTGCTACAGCATTAAGCTCACAGTGGCTGGTGAACTTTAACTCAAAGAAAACTTAATTTTTTTCAGCTAATCGTTATCGCCATAATCTAGATCTTCCTATATTTATTAACAGTAATATACTCCATGAGTCATCTACCCTTCGTCTTCTTGGATTAACTCTTACTTCCAATCTTTCTTGGAAACTGTATATCAAATCCATTGCAAAATTAGCATCTGCTAAGGTTGCATTTCTTTATCGAGCTCAACACTTTCTTACTCCGGATTTTATTCTTTATCTCTATAAATCTCAAATCCTTCCTAGTATGGAATACTGTTTACCTATCTGGGGCGGATCTTCCAATAATGCCCTTTCTCTTTAAGACAAGGTTCAAAAATGAATTGTAAACATAGTTGGACCTGCCCTTACAGCCAACCTCCAACCATTATCACATCATTGTAATGTTGCTTCTCTTCCTCTTTTCTATAAATATTATAATGATCACTACTCTAAAGAGCTAGCATCTCTTGTACCATATACTAAAATTCATTGTTGTGTTACTTTTCATTCAATTAAGTCTCGTCCTTTTAATGTGACTAAAATTGTAATAAAGTTGCAAAGACAAATAAATTTCGAAAAAAAAAAAAAAAAATCAAAAATAAAAGAGAAATGTTATTAACAAAACCTCAGATTAGAGGGTGACACAAGTTTATTAACAGAAATAAAAAATAAAAATAATTATAGAATACCAAGACCTGCCGCTGTAGCCAACCATTGTCGCATTGTCATAGTGTTGCTTCTCTTACTCTTTTCTACAAATACTATAAAGGGTGATGTTTTAAGGAGCTAGTGTCTCTTATGCCATCTGCTAAAATTCATTTTTGTATTACTTATCATTCAATTAGGTCTCATCCTTTTACTGTGACTGTCCCTAAGTGCTACAAAAATTCTTATTTGTGTGACTAATCATTCAGCATCTTTTTACTGTATATGTTCCTTCATGGTCTAAAAACTTTTTTTTTCTTTAACAAAACACTAACTGATGCAAAAAACACACAAAAAGATATAACAGAGCAAAGTTTATGAAAATTACGTGTTTTTTGTCAAACGTCAAATGTTTTTTGTTAAGCCGTGGAATCGCTATCTAAGCACGTCGAAATATTACGCAGAAAAAATTTAGTTTGTATGCAGCTGTTGTATGCACATATACACATATATTTATATTTACATATATATATATATTTACATATATATATATATATATATATATATATATATATATATATATATATATATATATATATATATATATATATATATATATATATATATATATATATATGTACTTATGTATATATATGTATATATACATATATATACATATATACATATATATGTATATATATATGTATATGTATACATATATATATATATATATATATATATATATATATATATATATATATATATATATATATATATATATATATATATATGTAAATATGTATATATATATATGTGTATATATGTATATATATATGTATATATATATATGTACATATAAATGTATATATATATATATATATATATATATATATATATATGTATATATATATGTATATATATATCTGTATATATATATATATATATGGATCTATAGTTTGTTGTCTTTGGGAAGAGCGGAAGGAAAAAAGTGATTCTTACGCCAACACATACGTCTTTTTTAATTACTTTTGACTTTTGTCCAACATTTGCGTGTTGGACGAAAGTAAAAACCATTAATTTAATTACAAATAAATGGTTTTTTAAAAAAATCACAAAAATGCAAATTTAATAGATCAGAATGTTTTAAAAACATTCTGAATGTTTTTAACAATATAAACAATGTTTTTATTTTTATTTTTTTTAATAAAATGTTATTATTTTTAATTTTTTAAACAAAATGTTTTTTTTTTTTTTTTTTTTTACTGTAAATCATGCGCGGAGTGTTGCTACATCGACTATCTTATAGCCTGACTCGCAAGGGAGTGCTGCTACATCGACTGACAAATAGCCTGACCCGCAAGGGAGTGCTGCTACATCTACTATCTTTTAGCCTGACCCGCAAGGGAGTGTTGCTACATCGACTGAGGGTTTGGTTGGGGCAGGCAGACTCTCAATTAATAAAAAAAAATAATTCCGTTTTGCATTTTAATTTTTACTTTTTGTCAACAAAATATGCAAAAAACTTTCGGACAACATCTACGGGTTGTATGTGTGTATATATATATATATATACAGTGGCGGCCGGTGACAATAAACTTTGGTGGGGCCAGGAAATATTAAATGAAAAATATTGCAGCAACTTGCTGTCAATATAGTATGGTTTTATAGTATTTTATAGCATGGTTTTATAGTATTTTTGATTGCTTGTTGATTGTTCATGTAGCTGTAGAGAAGCTTTGGATTCTTGATGGCTCTTTTTACTAGATAAAGCTTAAATTTTTGTGCCACTTTTTTAATGTTGTCTGCTACATTTTTGCAAATCATTTTCTATTTAGATTTCAAAACAGGGTTTTTCCATTGACATGAGCAGTTTTTATCTTATTTTAAATCTTAAATTTTGTTTGCTTTTAATAAGAAACGTTAACCTAGCATTAACCCATGGTTAATGCTGGTCTAATTTTTAAAGAGTTTAATGTCTTTTTAATTGGAGTGAAATGATTACAAGCCAACTCAGTATTGTATTAGAAACTTTCACAAGATGTTGAGAATTCTTTGCTAATTAAATATATATCAGAGGTGACCGGCTAATTTGTTTTACTAAAACAAAAATAAAAAAAGTTTTAACTGATTTTTTTTATATAAGGAGAATAGTAAATTATTCTTTTTTTTTTTTGTTTTGTCTTAATAAAAATATTTATACAATTCTTTTTTTTTATTTAAATAGGTATATTTATATGTTAATCAAAATAAGAGTACATAAACAAATAAAAAAACAATAATATAAATAAAGGTTAGTCCATTCTAAAAAATTGTGCTGAATCATCCCAATTTCTCTTTTATTCAAAAATCATTAAACTTATCTTCCTTACCTACTATGTGGAAAAATGCTAATATAACACCAATATTTAAAAGATGCGACACAAATATCACTTCAAGTTATAGACCTGTGTCTCTGACATCAGTTCTCTGTAAACTTTTAGAAAGATCAATTCACAAGATTATATTGAACATCTGAACAAATATGATTTTATATTTGTCCCACATAAATTATTAATTAAAAAGTTAGCAGCCTATGGCATTTGAGGGAAGTTGCTAGCTTGGATCAAACACCGTTTAATCGGTAGATAACAAAGGGTAATTATGGGTGAAAACATTTCTACTTGCTTTGAAGTATTTAGTGGAGCGCTACAAAGCTCTGTACTGGGTCCATATCTTTTTATGATATACATGAATGATTTATCTATCCTATTAACTTCTTAATGCAAATTATTTGATGATGACAGCAAATTAATTTCAATTATTGATAATGATGAAATTGTTTTAAAAGTAGCAAATCAACTTCAAACTGACATTAATAAAGTAATAAACTGGTGTAATATATGGGGAATGAAACTCAATAAATGTAAAATCATGCACACCGGTACTTAAAATATACCATACAAGTATACTAGTAATGACACAGATGGAAATTATGAAATTAAAGAAACAAAATTAGAAAGAGACTTAGGTAAATATTAGCTGATTTAAAATGGCATAAGCAAGTAAAATCAGCAGTTGCTAAAGTGCAAAGGTCACTGGGTTTGATAAAATGAACTTTTACTTATTTAAATTCGGACATAGTTAAGTCATTATATTTTACACTAGTGAGACATCACAGGCTTGGACAGCATTGGCGTGCGATCGCATGCTGTAATTGACAACGATTATAATATTTTTTCTTTACAATTTGACCATGACAGTATTAATCGCTGATTTTTTCTCAAGTTTTTATTTTGCACAAAGGCTTTGAATAAATAAAAAAAGTAATTATAGTGATTGTTTAAAATAAACATATTTTGTGTAAATTAACAAATGTTATGTTTAAATTTTATTTATGTAGGCATGTTTTATGATAAATTTAAATATAATAATTTGTTTGAAACTATTTAAAAAACATTTTTTGTTGGAAAAAATAAATGTTTATACAATTTAAAAATAATATATATAAAACTTTTTAGTGATTTCAATAAAATTTGTTCATTCATTAACAATCATTAAAAGTAATTTGTAAAAGCGTTTTGCGTAACTATAATTAAATGTTTCAAAATATAATTTTTTTATCTTTATTTATTATATTATAATTTATTTTAATAATAGAACTATTTTAATTTATTATTAAATGCAACTAAAAATGTAATAAAAAGTAATTTTTGCTTCGAGTTTGAGTTTTTTGAGTTTTTTTTTGGTGCTTATATATTTTCTTTTTCGTAAGGAATTGTTTTCGTTTTTCATTATTGTTTTTTCTTTCTAGTTTAAGTTTAGCTAGTGTTTCTTTTTTCAGCGCATTTCTAAAATATTTAAAAATCATTCAAACATCTAAACAGTCATGGTCAAGTTGTCAAAAAATAAATCATTTTTGTGGTCAGCAATAGTCCTCGATCGCACACTATTCCTATCCAAGCCTGACATCATCTTGAATATTCAGTACCAGTTTGGAACCCAACTCTAATCAATGATATAGTAGGACTTGAAAAGGTTCAAAAAATACATGGACATCGTAAAAGAATTGAACATGAAAAATTTAAGTGTTTTTCAAGAAATGACTTTTTCAACAATAGAATAATTAAAGACTAGAATTCTTTGCCAAACTATGTTATTTCTTAAGTCCGTAAATTGTTTTAAAACTAATTTATAACATTTACAGCTGTTATAGCATCACAGTATGCTCTGCAACAATGTATACATTGTTGTTACAGTAAATATATTATTATTATTATTATTATTATTATTATATATATATCTAAGGTGACATTGTTTGCTGATTATGCTACCATTTATTCTTGTCTTGATAAGAAGCCAACACTCTCGATTGCTTGGAAGGGGTATTTGAGCTTGAAAAGAATCTCACTTCTGCTACAACATCGGGCTCACAGTGGCTGGTGAACTTTATTTCAGATAAAACCCTTTTTAATTTTAGCCAATCGTTATCCCAATAATTTAGATCTTCCTATATTTATGAATGGTAATGTACTTGATGAATCATCTACCCTTCATCTTCTAGGATTAACTCTTACTTCCAATCTTTCTTGGAAACCATATATCAAATCGATTGCAAAATTAGCATCTGCTAAGGTTGCATCTCTTTATTGTGCTTGACACTTTCTTACTCCGGATTCTTTATTTCTATGAATCTCAAAACTATCCTTGTATTGAATACTGTTGCCATATCTGGGGCGGATCTTAAAAAAGCATTTTATTTACAATTAATTTAATGGTTTTGGCCATGTAATAAACCATTTGTTTATATTTAAACATAAATTTCTTTTTAGTATATTCAAGATTTTTATCATGAAGATCCAAGCAGCTATCAAAATGAAATAAATCAAATAACCCAATTAAGAAAGGTAAAAATTACCTAAATAATTTTCGTTTACTTTGTTTTCATTTTCTCTATTGTATTTTTGTTTTAACTTACTTTGCATACATTACATATTTAATAGTTTTTAATACTAGAGTATTAGGTTCAATTATTAAGTTTTGTTTCTTAAAAAATGATTTAAAATAATGTAAAAAACTTTCGTAAATGTTTAGAGTATTTCAAACATCCCACATGATAAACAAGGATGCAATATTCTCCACAAGTATTATGTACAACTACAATATCTACTTGCAAGATTTCCGATGCGAGAAGGTGGTGTTGCTTGTACAACTTTTATTTGGTACTTTTTTCATTTAAAATTATGTTAAAATGTTCTTTTTTGTTTTTTGTAATTTTCTAAACAAAGTTATACACAGCTGTAATAAAAAAGAAAATGTAATAAAAAATAAAAGTGAAAAAACTCAACTAGAATAAAATGAATATTATTGTCATCTAAAATAATTTTGAAGTTTTACTGTTGATGTTTTTCATGACTTTTATAATATACTTTAATGATGTTTCTCAGGTATGATGTTTACAACTTTGAACCAGTGTCCTACAAAGATATAAAATTTGAACAAGCTTGTGTTTTGTATAGTTTGGCAGGCCTAAATTCTCATATTGGTTCTAATGAAAATCGTTTGTCTGATGAGGTATTTTTTAATAATATTTGAATTTTTCTAGATGAAATCAAATGAAAATAGTTAATATAATGTTTGGTCTCACTAAGACTTTATATTGATTACTTTACTTTTTTCACTGTATTTATTTTTCAGATGTATTTATTAATATATATATATATATATATATATATATATATATATATATATATATATATATATATATATATATATATATATATATAGATATATATATATATATATATATACAGGGCTTGTGATGAAGCGAGCGCGATCGCGCTCCGCTCGTAAAACGCGCCCGTAAACGGTATTTTCAAACGTTCTAAGCGCGATAAACAACGCTCGTTCAGCTTATAACAAGCATATAAAATAACGCTCGTCCAATAGTTCGGGATTATTTATTTTATTTTCATTAAATATTTAAAAAAGATTTTTTATTAAAGATATTCTATTATCAAAGCACTAATATAAAATATAAAAAGCACTACGTCGTTCTCTTTTGCACTAACGTAATGAATGAGCAGTTTGAAGTCGTTAATAGTTACTAATTTCAATAATGGAATGTGAACGTGGAAACACAATGTAAATACAAAAATGCGCAAATAAAATAAGAATAGAAAATTAGAAAACCATTATAAGAAAATTGAAACTGCAGAGTATTTTTAATCTTGTGAAAATATCAAGTAATATTTTTTTGATTTATTGTTTGTAATATTTCACACATCGTTTATAATAAAAATAAATATTAATAATAGAGTAATTTTTAAAATTAGTTTTTGTTCATAGTGTAGGTTTTTTATTAACTATTATTTATTTTAACTCAAATTTAAAACGATTCTGTTGTTTAAAATGTTCGCTATCACATTCGAAAAGGAAACAAAGTAATGATGTCAACATTTATTAAATGGAAAGTTATTATTCTTATTTATTATTATTTCAAATTATTCTTGTGTTATTTTTTTAAGATAAAAAAAACGTAATTTAAAAAAGAAATTTTAGAAAAAAATTAAATAATTAATTTGAATAAAAAATATCAAGAAATATAAAAACCATTAACCGTTAATTAAGTTTACAGCGTAACATTTTAAAATAAACATATCAAAACAACGAAGCAAAACCAAGTCACTAAATTATACTTCAATACTTAAATCAATAAGAAGTTGCGTTTTTGTTTGATATTATTTTTTTATAACATAAATAGTTAAAAATAAAATTGCGATCTGACAATATACAAGAAGTTTGGAAGTATAAAAATCTACTTCGTTGAAGTAGTTTCATGAGTGATACTAATTCAAACATTTTTCGACGAAAGAATTATGTAACAAATAAAAAAAGATATAAAAAAAGAAAACAGCTTTTTATGAGCATCGCGTTCAGCAATTTTCATGATCGCGCTCGCCGACGTTATCTTGAGCGCACATAATCACGCTCGATGAAAACATATTTTAATTTTACGAGCGCGATATAACACGCTTGACGATTTTCTTCATCACAAGCCCTGTATATATATTAAACATCTTCACTTTCAACAAGGCTGCAAGCAACCACTATTAGACTAGGAGGTTACTGGGAGAAAAGATGAATAGAGAAAAAGTTTTAAGAGCAAAATAACGATTGACAGATGACTTAAAAGATTGCAAATTATATGAATCAGGAAAACAAGATGAAGGAATCAAATTCCAAAGAACTGATTTTCGAGGAAAAAAACTAGATGAATAGAAAATTTTTGGAGCACTAGTCACAGTAAAAGGATGAGACTTAATTGGATGATGAGTAACATAAGAATGAATTTTAGTAGATGGCACAAGAGATGCTAGCTCTTTAGAGCAGTGCCCATTATAGTATTTATAGAAAAGAGAAAGAGAAGCAACATTATTGATAATGGTTGAAGGTTGGCTGCAAGAGCAGGTCCAACCTCGCACCCCTTCTTTATCTATTAGGCTGGCACAGATGTATTTTTAATACATTGTTTCCAGTTTAGGATGTTGAATGCTGGATCTTCTTGACTCAATGCATGGGTTTTGCTTGTGTCTCAGTTTTTATGACTAGGCAACTCATTCTATTATCTCCTAATGAGGGTACAGCTCTAAAACTCAGTTTTATGGTTCTGAGGCCGGCTGGTTTCCCGAACACTGTGGTAGCTCTCAGAGAGGCTGATTCCATCAACAGCTGAAAAATATCAAAGTATTAACAGTGCCATGTTGCGCATGGATGGTGTCCCTGTTTGTACTTTTGTTGTGCATTGCGGAGGCCACATTTGGAGCCCTTTGTTACGGCTTAGGGTTTAATAGTAATAATGAGACAATTGCTTGGGCTATTAAACAGTGTTCTAAGTACTATCTATGCTTTGAGTCAAGTTCTTCAATCTAATTTAAAAATGAATAAAGTACCAAAAACTATAAAACACAAAAAACCATCATCATCACCAAGTTCTCTAAACCTATCATTCACTAATATTCGTGGTCTTCGAAGTAACTTTTCTTCTGTTGAGTCTTATCTCTTGCAAAGTTCACCAGACCTACTTGCTCTTTGTGAGACTAATTTGAGTTCAGCTGTCTTATCTTGTGATCTTAGTGTTGATGGTTATCTTCCTCTAATTCGTAAAGACTCCAATAGTCACATGCTTGGCCTGGGCATTTACATTTGTAAGAATGCACCCATTTGTCGTGAAACTAGGTTTGAATCCACACACTATTCTTTTATGTGCTTTCGTTTAGCACCACTTCACTCTATTGCCTTTCTTTTTGTTCTATATTGCTCTCCTTCATCTCAAGACTGCACACTTTTTGACGTTATTTCTGATCATATTGACCAAGCCCTCTCTCTTTATCCAACAGCTAATATAGTTGTTTTTGGTGACTTTAATGCTCACCACTCTTAATGGCGTGGCTCTAGTGTCAGTGATTCGGCAGGCATTAAAGCCCACAACTTTTGCCTTTCTCAATCCCTAACTCAAATAGTCAACTTTCCAACTCGCTTTCCAGACAACCCGAACCATTTACCTTCTCTACTCGACTTATATTTTGTTTCTGATCCTAGTCAGTGCTCAGTTTCTCCACATTCACCCTTAGGTGCTTGTAGGTCAAACCTCTTACAACTACGGTAAAGCTGACTGGGATTCTTTCCGTGATTTTCTTCGTGATGGCCCTTGGGTAGAAATCTTTCGTCTTCCTGTCGACAAATGTGCTTCTTACATAACTTCGTGGTTTCAGGCTGGCATGGAATCTTTTATTCCCTCTCGACGATTCCAGGTCAAGCCTCACTCTCCTCCATGGTTTTCTTCACACTGTGCTGCTGCGATTGCCAATCGAAACCATTACTTCCATATTTATCAGCAAAACAATTCTCCAGGAAACAGGCGTCTGTTTATTACTGTTAGAAACAATTGTAAAAAAGTTTTGTCTAACGCCATAACCCGCTATTCTCAGGTCATGAAATCTTGTATCTCATCTCAAAAATTAGGCTCTTGTGACTTCTGGAGAATCTTTAATAATATCAATAATAAGGGCAAATCTATAATTCCACCTCTCTTGTATGGTTCAGACTTTGTCACCTCACCTAAAGACAAAGCTGAATTGTTTGCTAAAAACTTTTCATCAATATCATCTCTTAATTCCACTAGTTGCTTTCTACCTGATATTGCCAACAAACAGGTTGATCCATTGCTTGACATTCATATCACTCCAGCATCTGTATCTAAAGTGATTTCCTGCCAAGACTCTTCTACAGCTTGTGGCCCGGACAACATACCTGTTATTGTCTTGCAGAAGTGTTCTCCGGAGCTGTCGTCTATACTCTCAAAACTATTCAACAAGTGCTTATCAGAGTCTTGCTTTCCAGCCTGCTGGAAAGCGGCATCTGTTATTCCTATCTTCAAAAATTCTGGATAGCGATCCGATTCGTCTAACTACCATCCCATAAGTCTTCTTCCTATCATAAGCAAGGTTTTTGAATCTTTAATTAACAAACACTTAATTTCTTATCTTGAATCTAATCACTTACTTTCTGACCATTAATATTCGATTTTGATCTTCTCATTCTAGAGCTGATTTGTTAACAGTAATAACTGACAGGTTTTATCGTGCATTAGATAAAGGTGGAGAGGTTAAGGCCATCGCTCTCGACATTTCAAAAGCTTTTAATAAAGTTTGGCATGCTGGTCTTTTCCATAAGCTTTCTTCTTATGGTGTATCCGACAACATCTTTAAGATCATCGAATTCTTCCTTTCCAATCGTAGCATAAAAGTTGTCCTCGATGGACAACACTCTTCTTCTTATTCTGTAACTTCAGGGGTTCCTCAAAGTTCTATTCTTGACCCTATACTCTTTTTAATCTACATTAACGATCTTCCACATATTCTCTCATCTAAGGTGGCATTGTTTGCTGATGACACTACCATTTATTCTTGTTGTGATAAAAAACCAACACCCTCTGATTGCTTGGAGGGGGCATTTGTGCTTGAAAAGGATCTTACTTCTGCTACAGCATGGGGCTCACAGTGGCTGGTGAACTTCAATACAGATAAAACTCAATTTTTTTCAGCCAATCGTTATCGCAATAATTTAGATCTTTCTATGTTTATGAACGGTGATGTACTCGATGAGTCACCTACTCTTCATCTTCTAGGATTAACTCTTACTTCCAATCTTTCTTGGAAACCATATATTAAATCAGTTGCAAAATTAGCTCGTCACTTTCTTACTTCGGATTCTATTCTCTATTTCTATAAATCTCAAATCCGGCCTTGTAAGGAATATTGTTGCCATATCTGGGGCGGATCCTCTAATGATGCCCTTTCTCTTTTAGACAAAGTGCAAAAACGCGTTGTAAACATAGTTGGACCTGCTCTTGCAGCCAACATTTAACCATTATCATATCGTCGTAATGTTGCTTCTCTTTCTCTTTTCTACAAATACTATAATGGGCACTGCTCTAAAGAGCTAGCGTCTCTTGTGCCATCTACTATAATTCATTCTCGTGTTACTCGTCATTCAATTAAGTGTCATCTTTTTACTGTGACTGTTCCTAAGTGCTCCAAAAACGCTTATTCGTCTAGTTTTTTTCCTCGAACATCAGCTCTTTGGAATTCGCTTCCTTCATCTTGTTTTCCTGACTCATATAATTTGCAATCTTTTAAGTCGTCTGTCAATCGTTATCTTGCTCTAAAATCTTCATCTTTTCTCTTTCAGTAACTTCCAACTTTAATTAGTGGCTGCTTGCAGCTTTGTTGGAAGCGAAGATGTTAAAAAAAACAAACTTAAAGTTTCACAATAATAGTTTTTTCTTTTTTCTTTTTGATTAAAAAGTTGCTCTGTTGTGAGGGTTATACATAACAATGATAAGTTTCTACTAAAGTTAAAGTTACTAATATATAGTTACTATAGTTACTAAATTTTAAAATAAATATAACAATTTTCAATAATTATTTACAAATGGTGTAGTATTTGTAACTTGATCTTTTATTAAAACTTAAATAAAATAAAATAGTTTTTCTTACCGTAACTAAAGCAGTATAGGCTTATTTTATTCAATTTTTAATCAATATTTTACAAATATTTTCAAAATTAAAGCAATAGTAGTTGCGCTTAATCGCTTATGTCTTGTATTCGAATAATTATTGTATATGTATAAAAAAAAACTATGCGCATTCAAATCCTAAAGGTTTAATTAATGTGATTAGTAATATTTTAGTTTTTATTTTGATTTAAATTTAAGCATTTATATTCATTTAACTTTTACTTAAGGTTAATAAATTTCACAGTGCTTTATGATTTTAAATAAAAATTTTAATAATGATAATAAGACCTTTTAAATAAAAAATATAATTACGATAAACTTATTGATTAAATATATATATATATATATATATATATATATATATATATATATATATATATATATATATATATATATATATATGTATATAATAAAAAAATAGCGTAAATTAATTACATTTACTATGGGTTTTTTAAAATATTATAAACATTAAAGTCGAAAAATAACTAAAACTTTATAAAATTTTTACGAAGTTATTGTTATCGTTATTTTTATTATCATTCTCGGAAAGAATATAAAGGAAAACAAAACTTTTTAAAAAAGTATTGATTATGATTTTTGGCTTTCTTGAAGTTAAATAAATAGCAAGCAACAGATCAAAAATTAATTCATTCAAAAATTAAATTTGCACAATTACTATATTGTTATTAGGAAATTTTTACTTTTGTTCATTTTTTATTAAAAACATTTAACCCTTACTGTTATATATCATTATCTTATATAATTGCCAACATGCAAAAGTGAACTATATTTTAAAAGTATATTTTAAATATATATATATATATATATATATATATATATATATATATATATATATATACAGTCGGAACTATCGATTGTTTCTAGTGCAGCATCAGTGCCCTCCATTGATTCAAGGCGAACCCCCCTGCGTTTATTTAGGTATATATTGAGGGTACTATTCAAAATATCATCTCGTTCTTCTACGGTAAAATTTGGATCATTCCCAGTTATCAATATTGCGTCTTCCATTGTCTGGTTGCTCATTTTTAAACGACGATCTCTTAGTATCAGGGTTAGTATACTGAAAATCCGTTCCACAGACGAGTTTGAGCAAAAAATACACATTATTAGTTCAACAAGAAGAAGAAGGTTTGGGAAAGTTTTTCTATAATAAACAAAAGTTTTCTCCCATAGCAGCGCCGTTGTAACTTCTTTATACTCTGTGTTTATTAATAATTTAAAAGCATTCCATTCAGAGAGAACCATTTCAACTTTTAATCCTGCGTATTCTAAAGGAATTTTAAATTCCCTTATTAATAAAGAGATGCTAGCATTGCTGTACATATTATCTGCTGTCCAAAATTAGGGATCCAACCAACTCATTGATTCAAAGACCGTGTTTGACAACGAACTAAATCTATCGTCTATTAATGGTTTAATGATGTTGACTGCAGTTTTTCTAACTTCTATAGCAGCATTAATACTATCAAAGTTAATGTTAGTCATATCGTAAAGCTCAATGTCAACAAATTCTGCATTTGTTTTTTTTAACTCGTGGCCATCTTTGAAATAAGAAGAAACAAGAGTAGTTGTATCATCTTTGTACTTGATTCTAAATTTTAGTAAATATGAATCAAGTATATCGTCTATTGTTTCATTACTTAATTCCATCAAGTAATCCTTAGTTAGATCTGTGGCTGGTTTTACCTCGTGCACCATCAACGTTTTTTTTTCGAAAACCAATTATAACGGGCTCAATTTCTCTAAGATGTCTAAGTAACCGCAAAACATGCATAACAGTCGGTAGTCATGCAAACGTTTGGAGATTCCGAAAAGTTTAGCGCGCATTTCTGCTGTGGTATTGCGATTGACAAGTGCGTTGTCAAAGCCTACAATAATTGCAGGCCAGTTATGTACCAATCTTGTCAATCCTCGTCTTCTGTGACTAACAAAGCGCGTTCCTGATATTTTGGGCAAGGTGTAATATGTAATATTTAGTGCCTCTGCTGCTTTTTTAACTTCACTTTTTAATTTTCCAGAATTGCGAAATAAATGGAATATGGTAGTATAAAATTGATCACAATCTCTATATTGAACAATATTTCTTGCACTATCTTTAATTGCCAGTTCCAAACGGCGGTTCACGCAGTGCATTTTAACTAGCCATGTTCTGTTGTTTTTCATTTGAGTTAAGACCCCATTATACATGCCTAAGTTAATGCTAGCTCCGTCAGAAGTAGCGCTGACAAGTTTATTTTTATATGCATCTGCAGTTAAAGGAATATTTCCTGATTCATTAAAAATGCTGTCAATAGCCTTTTTAATGGTATTAGCGTTCACACCACCCAAACTGTTCATCTCTAGTAAAGATACTACAAGATAAGCAGGTATGCCATCTCGTTCAACACGAACAAGAACCAACTCTTTCTCATCCTTTGTTTTTCGTGCTTGAGAGCCATCAGAAAGTATGGAGAAAAAGTTTTTCTCTTTAACAATTTTAGCAATTTTTTCTTTAATGGCATTAGCAATGCAGGAGATATATTGGCGTGCTAAATATAAAAGAAAATTAATTTGATCTTTGTTAATTTCTTAAATAATACCAAATTAATTTAAAAAATGAATTACCTGCTCGATTGTGGCCTTTTCCTTCTACAAGTTGCACACCATTAAGTCTTTGGCATTTGATAAGTACTTCAAAATGACTATGGGGCATGCTTGGTTTTAAAGCCATTTCGTATGCTGTTTTTATCATCTTAAAATACGCTTCACGAATGTTTTGCTTATTATATAAAGAGTTCTGGTTATCTGGATTTATAATGTGGCCTATTCCAGTTTCTTCAGTTGGGTTTCTCTTATCGATTTCCAGCGCCAGTTTATGGATACGACCTTCAAGATGACGATCAATCTATTTTTAAAATCAAAATTTAAAAATTAAAAACTTAATATAAAGACAAATTTATAAATTATCGCGGGAAAAATATTGTACTAAATATTTGTGAATAAAGTAAGTAAAAACTTAGTTGAAATTATTTACTGTATTTGCAAATTCAAATGAGCTTTTAGTTTTAATCTTACCTGATGTTTTGTTACCACACTAGTTCCCTCAATAAACGCCTGCAAAGAACCAACCATTACTCCTCTAACTGAACGATCACTTAAAATAGCAAACTTGTTTCTTGCGCAAACCTTACACCATATTTTGATAACTAATCCGTTTTCTTCAGTGTAACCAATAAATTCCTTTTTCCCCCACAACAGAAATGTTTTTAAGCTCTTTGATATTGGCTTATTAAATTTAATTATTTTTGCCGCCGATGCCATTTTTAAAACCTTCAATACTTAAACTTATATTTAATTTTTAATCTGTACAAATCTTCCACTCGCTGCGAAACGCTTTAATAACCTAATTTCTTTTGTTTATGAAATTATAACATTGCATTGTAATAATGTAATAATTGAAAGAATTCGCTTAGTAAGAACTATTTCTAATTGCTTTTTTTTTTTTACTAATCATTGCTTGAAACGATTGAAAATTACTATTTTAAAAAGACTTTAAAATAGATTTAGTTATTAAATATTTATATATATATATATTTAAATATATGTATATAATTAAATAATATATATAATACTCTTGTTTATTTATTAAATGGTCGTTAAAAGTGATTTGTAAACGTGTTTCTGAAACTTTTATAAAACATCACAGAAGATAAAAGTTAATTATTTGAAACGTAAAAACGTAACTTAAAATAACTATCGCCTCAAGTTCGATTTTTTTTAGTTTATTTGAAGTTTTTTTTATCTTTTTCGTTAATATTCTTTTTTTTTTATATTTATTTAATGTTCCTTTTAATTTAGTTTTGTTAATATTTGTTTAACCCATTTCTCAACTGCTTTAAAAAAACCTTACTTCATATTGTCAAAAACATCTAAGCAACCGTGGTCAAATTATATAAATTTTTTTTTTTGTGTGTGGTCAAACAAAGCGCGTAATCGCACGCCATTCCCGTCCAAGCCTGTATATATATATATATATATATATATATATATATCTATATATCATGATAAATTACTATAAAATGAAAAATCTTTCTGTTTTAAATTAAGTACTTAGCATACAACAAATTTTTTGTTTCTTTGCAAGCTAAAAAATTAGAGGTTTTTCTCGAAAAATGATGCCATATTAGTTAACAGATGCATCAGTTGTTTCATCAGAAAAATATATTTTTTATAATATACAGTGATATATTCTAAAATAATTGCATCATAAAGTATTTAGTATTGTTTTTTGGTTATTAGGAAAATAAATATTAAAAAAATGCCTCAGGTTTTCCTCGAAAAATGAGGCCATATTAATTAACAATGCATCAGTAAACTAAAATTTTGGTCTTACTTTTTTTAATGAATTTTAACTTTTGAATGGTAAAAAAAAAATTAAATCAGTTTCAGATTTAAAGTGTTGCGCTAGACGAGTAAAAAACGCAATTAGTACGCACGACAAGGAAATGAATTAAGTTAATGAATTAAGAATTAAATAAATTTTTAAATGTGAAAAAACGTGTCGTCATTAACAAGCAAGATCATTCATTCAAAAGTTGAAAAAAAAATTATTTTTAATTTTTAATTGACGTCAGTTATTCTCCAGTTAAAATTGTTCAATACGTTTAATAAATTATTTCATTAATTTATTTTTGTTATTCAAAAAATCTTTATTTACATTCTTGCTGTTTATCTTAAGTTAGGAAAGTTACAAATAAAATTTGCATATTAATAAATATTATAATTTAAAATAAGTTAATAACGTTTTTATATTAAAAAATTTATTAATAATTTCGGTAAAATATGTTAGCTGGTAAAGTAAACCGAAAATAACAACAAAAAAATCAAAAATAAAACATGCAATGAAACGTATTATATATTTTATATTTGCGTAAAACATAAACGAACATAATTAAATAATATTATAATATTATTAATTATTAACAATATTTACAATAATTACAAAAATTATTATTTATTTTTAATTTACAAATACAAAATTTACGTAGATATTTAATGTATATCTGTAAATTGAAAAAAAAAAAAAAAATTAGTTTTTGTATTTAAATATATTTTTTTACTTAAATACTTAATTTACTAGATATTTAAATATGCCGATTAAATTTAGTTGATGCCCTCATTTTAAAATACTATAGCATCTGTATGATATTTTGTTGACTATGACATATTTCCGTTAAATGATCAGGTCTGTGAATCATGAAAAGACGAAAAAAATAAAATGATAAATTTTGCGTTATCATAAAATATAAATGTTTGAAGCGAAAAAATTCAGACTGTAGACTCTTTTTTTTTTTTTTTTATCTTTTTAAAATCCCAATCGCTTGTCTAAATTCGAATAAGAATTTAAATAAACACGATTTTTAGGTAAAATGAACATCATTAAAAATTTGATCTGTTTCGATCGTTTATTGGTGCTTGTTCTTGATTGCAAGTTCTTTTTTGTTCGGAATTCTTGTATTTTTTGTAAAAATTGATAGAAATATTGTATTTTGACAACTATATAAAGCTAATATAGGTCAGAAACGATTAGAACTAGGATCTATAGAAAATTAAGGCACTTTTTCAAAAGATTTTTAACTAAATTTAGTTAACGCCGATGAGCGAAAGTTATCTAAAGACTCCGAAATATTATTCTTTAAATTTATTATTATGGGTAGTAAAAAGGATTAGAAAATTATATAAAAAAGAGAAAAGTTTCTTCAAATATTAAAAAAACCTGAAGCAAAAAAAAAAAAAAAAAATCACATCTACAGCTTTTGTTTGGACATAATACGCTTATAAAATCATGCTAATTTCAAATAAGTTCGAATAATTTGTAAATCGCCTTAACTACACCGAGTATTTAAATTAAAGTAGCATTATATTTGACGGAAATTGGCGAGCCAACCAAGTTTTTCAATTAAAAGTTATTAAAATTTCGGAAACTTTAATTTAACTTTCATTTAAAAGCTATCGATTTAAATAAGTTTTTTAACTTTTGAATGTATCTATGATAAAAATTGTAATATAAAATATGATGAACAATAATACGATTACCTATGTAAGAAAGTTAAGAAAAATTTTTTAAGTATTTTAAAATTTTTAGTTTTAAAATGTTAATGTATTTAAAAACTGAAACATTTAAAATCTTTCCATATAATTAGGGTTGCCAACGTCTGGATTTTACGAAAATTAAAATTTTACGGATTTTAAAAACCTGTAATAATTTTTTTTTAGTGTTTTCCTTCGTAAAAGCCGTAAAATTCTGGCATTCCTACGTATAACGTATAGTGTTTTTTATCGACTGTCGTTAATTAAAAAGTTGTTTTAGCAAGTTAAAAAGTTACAAGAGGATCTTGGAAATCGTCAAAAATGTTTTGTTAAAAATTAAATACTATTTAGCATTTTTTTTGCATTTATAATTTAAAAATGAAAATAAAAATGACAGAAGACAATATATGTAACTAATCGTTTAAACCTTTTAAAACTGTATTTAAAAGCGATGTACGCAATTAAAATAGATCAAAGTTTCAATGAATAAATTTATTAATTCATTCATTTAAAAAATTGCAAAAAATTGTCTTTTGTTCTTGTTTTCTCTCTACTATATTAAACAAAGGAAATAAGCGATTTAAAAATGAAAACTGACGAAGATTGCTCAAAATAAAACAAGTTGAATAATTAGAATTAAACATTTATAAAATATAAAAATATTCCTGAAATATAAAATATAAAAATATTTCTATGAATAACCCAGCAAAAATAGAAAATTTTTATTGAAACTTAATTGTTTCTAAAAAATTGTATCTACTTTTTTAAATGTCAGAATGTAATGACCTTTTTTTTTTTTTTTTTGGCAGCACCTAAATTCCCAATTTCGGTAAAACGCTGTATGAATTTTTTTCCTGGCTAACACCCTGAGTATATAAGATCAGTTTAATTTCATTGTCAGGACAATAAAAGCATAAAGATTAAAATGAATATATATAAAAAACACATAAACAATATTAAAAGTCAATTTAAATAATTCTAGAAAAAGCAGTTTTAGGAAAAACATGAATTTTGTATGTAAAATGTGTATAAAGTAACACACATATATATCTGGACATATATTCAAATATTTTTGTGCACTTAACCTTGCATGAAATGTCATTGAAGACTGCTGACACTGATGAATTGCAGTGGGTTTCAGTACACATATCAACTGAGTGTTGAGTGTGAAAAAAAAAAAGAATTTTTTGCACATTTGAGTGTGAAAAAAAAAAAGAATTTTTTGCACATTTTATGTTGAAACATAAAGTGTGCAAAATATAAATATCTGTTAGAGTTTAACTATTTTATTTGTATTTACTTAGAGCTTAAGAACTGCTTGTACACATTTCCAAACTGCAGCTGGAGCATATCAGTTTCTGAAAGTAATTGTTTTTAAAATATTAATTTCTGTTATACTTTTAAATATAGTTGTAGCCACGTATATCTACCTCAAAAACTAGATTTAAATTTAAAGTTGAATTTTATATTAATTCGTTAGTGTTTGGAAGCATGATGATGATTATAATGACAATGATGATGATCATGATCATCATCATGATCATTGTGTCATATCATATCATCATCATTGTCACCATCATTGTCACCATCATCAAATCATCACCATCATCATCGTTATCATCATTATCATTGTCATCATCATCATTGTCATCATCATTATTGTCATCATTGTCATCACCATCGTTGTCATCATCATCATCATCATCATCATCATCATCATCATCATCATCATCATCATCATCATCATCATCATTATCATTGTTGTCATTTTCATCATCATCACCATTGACATTGTTACCATTATCATTGGCATTGTCACCATCATCATAGGCATTGTTATTTCCTTTCTATATTATAAGTTTTTAGGTGCTGTCTTTGTTTTGGCTTGAATATGAATGTTGTAAAGTCAATTTTGATAGGAAACTATTTTTGTAAAATAAAGTTGGTTTAAATCCTTAAATATAATTTGAAAAATCTTAGGAAAATTTTTCTCTTGGAGAATTTACTGATATGTCTGAAGATATTCTAACAATGAAGTATAATGTCATGCTGGTACATATTTATTTATGGACAACATTTATTTATAACTTATAAAAAATTCTATCTTTTTTAATATAATTATTTTTTGTATTTTATATTTTAATATATATATTACAAGAATAATTTTTTTGTATTATGTAGGGGCAAGCATTGGAATGCATTTTAGAAAAATCAATACGTGATAATCGTAATGCTTTACTGGTTGCACGTGTCTGCATACAGGTTAAAAATCAAGTTATCAAGTTGTAATGTTTTCCTCAAGTTATAATGAATTTATAATTACTAATCATCAAACATTTTAAACTATATATTTAAAATGTTTAATTTTTATTTATTATTAGAAATGAAATCAAGTATATTAAGCTTATTGTATAGCTATTTTATTCTAGGTTGTTGAGTATTTTGATGATGCTGCAAGTTTATTGGATAAGCCTGGTACATCAGAGATTGCATCTTCTACAAGAAAGGTTTTTTGTAGAGCTTCTAATTTATTTACATTATTAACTTATGTTAAGAATCGTTTTTAACATTATGTGCAACCTTTATTTAGAGTTGGATTAAACATTTAAAAATAAAATCATTTTCTTATCATGCCCTGGCTTATGTAAGTTATCTTGTGTCAGTTTATTACATTTGAAACTCAGTAAACTTATTTCCTTTTTCGTTTTTAAATGCTAAATTTTGACGCAAAAAATTATAATGATGACACAAATAATAATTGTAAGAAAACAATAATGATAAAATATTTACTCCCACAGTTTACAAGTTTTTACAGGTTATTATGTACTATATGGCTTGTTATGCACTATTATGTGCTATATGTATATTAAACTTTTTGTCTTACTATAGACTTACATGTCAAATGATGCTTCAGAAAAAGAGATGTATGGTGCAAAGGTAAGCAATTTAATTTAAAAGTTTTAATGAAATTTGACAAGTTAATATTTAAACCAAGCAACTCAGTTATTATTTAATGTTTCAAAATGGGATTTAATATATTTTGTTATAAAATCAGAATTTTTTCAATGATCAAATATGTATAGGTTTGTTACTTGCAAGCTGCTTTAAAGAAAATCACGGAAGCTACCAAGTTGCTTAAGGTTTTATATTTAAAGTTTAATTTGACTTACCACTTTTTATCATTTGTTTTATCAATTTAAAAGCTTGTTTTTTATTTTTTACTAATTTTTTACTTTATGTTGTATTTGACTTGACATGCAAATAATGGCTAGTGTCAGTTTGCACTAATAGTTTCATTATGCAAACTAAAGTGTAATCAAAAAAGGGAAGATTGTAAAAATAATTTTTTTATAAGCTCCTTTTTCTGTTATAATTTTAATATCTATGAAAGTTTGTTTTCATTATTAAGTTTTTTTATAACAGTTAACTGTATTATAGCTATGTTTACACTATATATATAGCATTGCTATGTTTACACAATATTTATAGCATTGCTATGTTTACACTATATTTATATTTTTATACTTTGAAGTTAATATCCTTTAGTAGAACGTGTTTAATGCTTGTTGTGAGACTCTCTGTAAGTTCTCTGGCAGCTTTTCTCATGCAAATAATAGTCGAGTTGTTGTATAATATTTTAAATTAGTTTTCATATTATATTATTAATTTATAGTAATGAAAAATAATTTTTTTAATATAGAAACAACCTATCCAAGTTGTGGAATCAGTGCAATTTATGGCAGATGTTGTTAACCAAAAGTAAGCGAGTATTAAAATAATTTTTTTTAAATAAAATCATTATTTAGTGGATGCATAACGTTTTATGTATTATGAAGGTATTTCTATAAATGATTTTTATTTTCTGATTAGAACACATGGGTCTCAGTTTTTTTTTTTTTGTTTTTTTTTTTGTTATTAAATTTTTTATGTATCAGTTTAGTTGGCAATAATGGCAGCAATACAATCATTCAAGCGGTTTTCTAGCTTTTAGATGTCGTTCTTGTTGAAAGATTTATTTTTGCCTTCAAATAAATATTGGTTTTCTGTTTTTTTGCTATGGCTGCAGAAGCAATTCAAAGACTAATTTGTGTGTGTGTTTTTTTCAATAACTTAAGACATGTTCAGATTTCTATAACTTAAGACATGTTCAGATTTGCAGTCTCTTTTTGATGAATCTGATTAATCTGGCAGGTAATTGCATATTTAGTTGCTTCTGAGTGCTTTCTTCAGGTGCTACTCTTTGCTGGCTTTTGACTTGATTCCCAAGTGAAATGGTGAGTCCATGTTTTACCCATAGCAATTTACAGACACAAAAACTCTGTCTTTTGCTTTCATGTCCAAACAATAATCAGAATAATCAGTTAGTTGTTTTTGTTTAAGTTGAATAAACGCTTATATTTGGAAAATAGCACTTATATTTGGAAAATAACTTTTTCACATGCATTTTCAGAGTTTTGAGTATTTTACACAAACATATGTTTGCATATAATATAAAAAACTTTGCGTTATAATAACTTTAGGGTTTAAACTGTCTTTTGTAACTTTGTGTGTTAACTTTGTAACTTTGTTGTTATTTATACAGCAGAGTTCTGGAAACACTCAGACCTTTTTAAAGTAGTAACAATAGAGCTATTGCTCTGCTTGACTGTATTTTTCCCTATTAAATAACAATGATAAATCACAATGATAAATCACAAAACTGGGAATAACAAAAAGTTTTCAGTTATTCACTGTAATTTCTAAACAAATAATTAAATTGTTATAAATATTTATGTGGATACTTATGGATATTTCTTTAGAGGGGTTATCTGGTGGTTAGGCCTAAGACCTTTTGACCCATGTGTTATTTTACAAAATCATGTAGTTTTGTGAAATTTTTAAAATTCTTTTTTACTTAAATATCCTTAAAAGGTATGATGCTGCAAAGAAAGATAACGATTTTGTTTATCATATGTTAGTACCTGAACTTTCTTCTATGGAAGAAATAAAGGGTGTTAACCTTATCAAACCAATACCGTTTCAGTACAATGATGCTGCTATTGCTGGTGTTGACATCTTTCACAAACTGGTCCCAATGAAGGCTCATGAGCTGTCATCTATTTACAGGTTTTTTGTATGATTTGCTTTAGTTATTAATTAATATTATTTTTCTATTTAAATAATATTTTTTTGAAGTTTTAAAAAAATTTAAAATGTTTTCATCGACATAAGCCTCTTAATTATTTCTATTTGTTACTGCAACATTAAAAAAATTCTTAAACTAGTTGAGTTTACGGGTTTTTTTTTAATGAAATGGTTTTGAAGTCAAAAACAATTAAACTAATTGAGAAAAAAATTGAAGAAACTTGTTTTAAAAAACAATTTTGTTTTATTTAGTTAAAAGTATCCCATTCTTTCAGAATTTTGGGATTTTTCATTTCAAAGGAGATGAAGCCCTTCATCTTAAATAGCTTTAGCTTGATTTGGGTTTTCCACTATCGAATTTTTCTCAAGTCAAAAAAAAACTTCATCAACAACTAAAGCAACACTTATATCATCATTTAAGGTTGAATTATATTTGTCTCATTCAAAAAATCTTTGTTGTAAAAATTCATTTTCCTGATGCTGAACATCATTTTCCTAGATTCTTTATAGTTTAACAGTAAGTATAACTGTTCTTAAGGTGTCCATATTATTGTTAACTTTTCTGTGTTCTTACTATTATTATATTTTCTAGTTGAAGCTGTTCGTTTAAAATTTTTCAAGTTTTTAGTTCTTTATGTTCTTAAATTTGTCTTTCATTTTCATGTAATCTGTTAATTCTTATGTTTTTTCTAGTATTTCTGTCCACAAATTTTCTTGTCTTTTCTTTTAGTTTGTGACTTAAAGGGATACCAAACCTCCAAGACATATGTTCATATCAAAGAGAATGATAAAAAAAAGGTTCAGTCTAAATTTTTTTGATTAAAACAACAGAATAAATGTATGCCAAGAAAAAGTAACTTTTTTTTTTAGTTGAAGCTCACCTTCTCAGTTTTGTTGTAGGTCAAATAGTTTTCATAATATATGCCTCAATCTACAGACGTGATAATTTATTAAAGCGCATTTTATTCCTAAAAGTTTTTGTGCATGATGTCGTTGATTTTTTTGTTTGTTTAAAAGATCGATTATGGAAACAAACAAAAAAATCAATGACGTCATGTACTAAAACTCTTAAGAAAAAAACTCGCTTGAATAAATTATCAAGTCTATAATTGTGGCGTATATTATGAAGACTATTTGGCCTTCAACAAAACAGAGAAGGCAAGCTTTGACTAAAAAAAAAAGCTACTTTTTCTAGGCATGCATTTATTCTGTTGTTTTAATCAAAAAATTTAGCCCAAACATTTTTTTGTATCATTCTCTTAAATTTGAAAACAACATGTCTCAAAGGTTTGAGATCTAATTAAGCTCTTTGCTTTATTGCAAATTATTTATTATTACTTTATCTAATGCAAAGTTGTTTTTATATGGAATGTTTTAATTGAAGCGTTTGTGATTTTACTATTAATCCCTTAAAGTTCTTTATAGAGAATTGTTATTTTTTGATTGTTCAAAGTATATTGAGTAAACCCTATACTTTTTTGTAGGTCGTAAGTTACATAATTCAATGTATGTACACTTATAAGAAAAAATAAAAATATTTTGAAAAATATTTTTTTTAAAGAAACATAAAATGTAAAAAAAGAACTTATTAGATTATTCAAAAAAAAGCAAAATCAAGAAAAAAATAAAAAGTCACTTACAATAAAAAAAATAAAAATTCAATGTAATTCCACAATTAATTTAATGGTTTTGACTTTGAGATGAAATTGAGAAGTTGTTTATATGTTGCAGTAACTAAATAGATATAATTAAGGTTGTAAGAAGCTGTGGTGCAGTGGTTAGAATTCTGGCTCAGAACCAATAGGTCTGAGGTTTGATGCAAGCTCTGGCCAGATAAGTGACATTTGTAAGGATGGAGTCGTGAACTTCCTAGTTAAATGCTCTTCTGCGGTGCTCTGTGATAAGATCATATAGACTCCCTTGAACACTTTAATAGCCACAAAAACAACAAAAAAAAGATTTTGTTATACCATAAAAGTCTCTTCTTGTATACTATTCATATATATATATATATATATATATATATATATATATGTGTATGTGTATACTATTCATATATATATATATATATATATATATATATATATATATATATATATATATATATATATATATATATATGTGTGTGTGTGTATATATATATATATATATATATATATATATATATATATATATATATATATATATATATATATATATATATACACACACATATATATATATATATATATATATATATATATATATATATATATATATATATATATATATATATATATATATATATGTATATATATATACACACACACACACATATGAACAGGCCTTGTTTAAAAAAAAAACATGCTTAACACATTAGCTTAATGTGAATTTGAAAATTCTCTTTATTTTTTTATTTTTTAAAAACTTTTTTAAACAACTGCAATATTATATATATATTATTATTTACCACAAAACGAGTTAAATAAAAGTTAAATAAATGTGAAAATGCTTTTATGTTTATTTTCATTCTTTTTTATTAAATAATTAAGTTTAATGTTACATTTTAAAAAATGTTTGATATAAACAAATTTCTTTCTTTTGACAACATTTGCATAAATGAATTAAAATATGCTAAATTTTTTAAAATTATTATTTCTTGAATTTTGAAGCCGTAGCACAGTAGTTAACGTGATTGCTTCATAAACTAAAGATCCGTGGTTCAACGCCACCTTTAGGCAAGTTTAATAACATCAGTAAGAAAGAAAGTGTAAACTTCCTTTTAAATGCTCTTCTGCGGTACTTTGTGATAAAACCGTAAGAATTTTTAAAGGCATCTAAAGTAATTGTTTTAAAAAAAAAAATCTTATAGCAGCTTTGCAACTAAAAATTTTTTATTTTACAAAAATTAACAATTAACATTTAAAAAAATTACATTAATTTATTCACTTTATTTATTAAAAGTTTATTATTTTATTAGCGATTTGGTTGTGAAAACAAAGATTATTTTTTTTAAACGCCATTTATTAAAATTATATTGCTGTACATACCATTTACTAAAAAATTATTGCTGTGCTTTAACTTGCATTATAAAAAAAAGTTTAATGTATGTTTTGTGAAAATTTTTAATGCAGAACAAAATTACAATGGATTTAATTTTTAGTATAAAAATAAAAATGTTTAGGAAGGAAAACCGAAAATAATAATTGCAATAAAAATGAGCTAATTTTTTTTTAGAATAAATAAATTTTAAATATTAAACAATATTTAGTAATATTTTTAAATAAGTTTGACTGTTAAGCTCAACCCTAGCATTAACTTTCATTTTATTAAACTTAACTATAAATATATAGTTAAAATATTAATCAGAATTAAATTATAAGTTTTTAAAATCAAAATTAAATTATGTATTGTTAAATTAGTTTTTAATTGAATCATATATTTTTTATTAGAATTAAATTACATATTTATTATGATCTTTGCTTAACGCTTGAAGTATTAGTTAATCTAAAAAATCAGTAAATATTTGTTGATAACAATAAGCAAATTTTTTTTCTGTTACTAAATATTTTGATAAAATAACTAGCCTAATAGAGATTTAAATAAATAATGAGTTTTCTTAGTCTTAGTTAGCGCAGATATCTAACATAATTGTCATTCAAACTTTTCGTCATTCAAAAGTTTAAGTGGTTTTTTCATAGAATTAATTACTTCTTTTATCTTAACACTTATCGACTAATTTTTAATTAAATTAAATAAATAAGTAAATAAATTTTAAATAATTAAAGTTAAATAATGATAAGTAGTTACTTAACCAAAGTTGTTTTTGATGTACGTAAAATTGAAAAACTAGGCCTGATATATATAGGGTAGATTAGGGTAATATGAGCACCTTGGTAATATGAGCATACTTAAAGATTTCTTAGATGTTAGAAGTGAAGTTAAAGTTACTTTGTATTTTTCGAATCGACTTTATGTGGTGATAACAGAAATTAGTACAATTAGCATAAATTTATATACAGTAATTGGTGGCTATCATCTAATTAAATGCTGTACCAATCTGCCAATTAGTTCTAATTGGCAGATTGGTATTTTTTTACTTAATTAATGTTATTTTTTTGAGCTAATTTAAAGTGTTCATATTACCAATTGGCTGGGTACTATGAGCACTTTTTCTATTTTTTTAAAACCTCTGTGTTTTTAAAAAAAATTTTGAGTGTCCAAGTATCTAAATGGATCTTAAGTAGGGATGCCTAAAAATTGTTTATTCGCAAAAATTTTGGATCTGGCATAATTATTTTTAAAAATATTCAAGTTTTCGTATAGGTATATATACATAGGTATATATATATATAGGTATACATACATAGGTATATATATATATATATATATATATATATATATATATATATATATATATATATATATATATACACGTATAGGTATACATACATAGGTATATATATATATATATATATATATATATATATATATATATATATATATATATATATATATATATATATATATATGCTCACATACACAACCACACAAGCTGGTTTTAGATCACAAAAAATATCACTAAAGCCATGTTCCATTTATTTTGAAATAAATTTTCCTCGAGAAGTAAAATGTTTCAAAATGAGGAAAATAGATTTAAACGCCTACTCATGTAAATTAACTCCTTATAATATATTATATAATTTAGCTGTTTGAATTTTTTTTTATGTTACAAAAATGCAACTTTTTCGAATAAAAAGTTTTTAATTGTATTATGTTTATTAGTAACTTTATTTTTATCAGTGAGGTTAAAGATAATCATTTGCGAAGTATCACAAATCTAATTGATGTTAAAAACACTGAATTAAGGTTTCTTAATTATATTCTTTTGCTGTTGTTGTTTTTATCCATTAATTTTTTTTTAATTTTATTGCTAGAGTTATTGCTAATAATACTTTTTAATGAAAATTTTTTTTTTTCAAGCCAATATATGTCTGCTATGAATATTGAAGAACTGCTTAATCCAAAAGGAGATTGCCTTCCAGGTTATTTGACTTTATACATAAAAACTTTTTAATACATAAATAAAAAAATTGTTAGTAGGTTAGTTAGTAGTAGTAGAACTGAGCTAGTTGGTAACAAGGGTAACTTGATACACTGTGTTTAACTTTGCTTTCTTCTAAATATAAATTTCCAGAATTCATATGAAACTGTTTCTTTTACTAGTTTCTAAAACTATATTACTTTTAAATTTTCAAAACAAAATGGTTGGGGTTAGCCCACACAATAATTAAGGGCTATTTGTTCTTTTGGTAGTTGAGTCTTGCATCATTAGTAGTTAATTATTTTACACTTACGACAACTGTTATCATGTAATATATTTGTTACTCTTCATATTACAATGATATTTTTCTGTTTGAATACCTTACCAAAGTGTCAACAACAAAAAAATCTGTGGCAATATCTAAATACTTCACAATAAAATATCATGTTCAGTAGTACTAAATTTTATATATAATATAATAATACTAAATGGTATATATAATATGATAATGCTAAATGTTATATATAATATGATAATGCTAAATGTTATATATAATATTATAATGCTAAATGTTATATATAATATAATAATGCTAATTGTTATATACAATATAATAATGCTAATTGTTATATATAATATAATAATATTAAATGTTATATATATATATATACAGGGTGCGGTGGCGGTTTGACTATAGTGTGTGGCAACTGCGCTCCACACACTATAGTCAAGGGGATTCAGGTCAGGGCTGAATGGTGGCCAAAGTGTTTGGACTAGAAATTAGCCATATTGTCCTGAAGATATTGTTGAGTTTTTCTGGACCCATGACAAGGTGCATTGTCCTGTTGAAAAATGTATTTGTTTTCTGGGAATGTCTTCTTCAGCCATGGTACCACATAGTGATTTAGTAAGCTAATATACACATCAGAGGTAACTTTTTCTTTCTTTATGATATAGATTGGTGGATTTTTTTTTTCCATTAGAAGCGATGATTCCTAGCATCATGATGGACTGAGGGTGCTTGGTGTGAGACACAGGAGGTGCTTTGTCACCCTTCTGCACAACGAATCTGTCATTTCATTTATTTATCACACAGTCAACATTAATAAGTTTTTCATCTGAAAAAACTTTAACTGTTGATGAAGCATGGCTTTTTTTTTCACATAAAGGTTGGGGCACACTGACTTTTACAAGTGTTTTTAGAGTTCTTCTGACTGTCCTTTTATCAACATTGAACAATTTTGCTGCCTTTCTGATGGATACAGTAGGATTCTTTTCAACATGCTTTTTAAGCTTTTCTGTGAATTTTTCATCAACTTTTTTATTCACTGGAGAAGGGACTTTGGCTCTTTCAGCACTGCCACATTTAACCACTTTGTAAAATGTAGTTTTACATACTCCAGAAACACGAATCACTTCATGTGCAAACAAACATGTGTGAATCAAATTTGAAACTTCGGTTCTTTTAGCTTCCATTGTAAAGCTTTTAACTAAAATGTGTTTTATTTACTATTTTATTAAAATATAAGATGGTCATTGAACATTAATCAACAAAAATGAATTGCGGAAGTATTTTATTTACATCGCAAAACCTAGTTGAAAATTAGTTCGTGAATTGCTGCCGCACCTTGTAATATTACAAAGTACACATAATAATGTTATAATGATAAAATTTTTTGTTTTAATGTAACAAAATTGCATTGTATAATATACATATAAAGATTTTTTTGTTATTGTAGAGGAGTTGGTTTTAAAAAATCAATTTCTTCGTGACAACCCTGACATCATTTGTAAAGTTGAAAAAGATACAGAAGGTAGGGTAATATATTTTGTCGATTGATTACATAAATTAAAAAGAGTATATAAAGTTTAGAAATATACTAAAAAAAAGTAAATTATTTTTGTATATAAAATAAAATGGCAAAAAAAGGTTCAAAACCTTAACATAATAAGCTGTTTTTAATTTTTTTGTAACGCAAAAGTGGAAGAACTCTCTTTGTTCTAGCAACTCCATACTTGTTGGCTATGATAAATATAAATAAATTTTGAAATGTTTAAAATTACAAAGTAATTTCAAAATTTTATTGTAATGATTTATACCCCATTCACACAAGACCTACACTCAAATAAACTGCATCTTAATCGTGTCTTATTAAAACAACATCAAGAGTTTAATTTAAATAGCTTTTTGTGCTTTCTGGGAGGAATTAAAACCAGTTCTAAATTTGATGTGAATGAAAAGTTATAAAACATATCTAAAATACTACTGTTAAAACTTGTTTTATTGTCAGCGTGAATGGGGTATTAAAACCTAAAGTTATTATTAGAATAATATTATAAATAATGATATTAAGTTATTTCAATGAATTTATTTAAAAAAAATATTAAAAGAAACTCAAGCATCTAAAATTCAAAACTTTTAAAAGTTAAAAATTAAAACTATTAAGAAATTTACACACAACAAGTAATTTTACCAAACATTGATCTCTCAAAAGTGCCTTAAAAAACAAATAATAGAGTGTCAATATTAGAAAAACAAAAAATGAAGTGTCAATATTAAAAAAAAAATAACAACAACAAAAAAAAAAGTTCCATTATTTTATATATAAATATTATATATGTATATATATATATATATATATATATATATATATATATATATATATATATATATATATATATATATATATATATATATATAATACTAATTTTTTATTGGAATTAAATAATTGGATGTTATATTATAGATTACAATTAAATAGTTTTTAAAAATTATGTTAAGTGTGTACCTCGTAAACTGACACTATATTTATATTAACTGATTTTCTTTTAGCATTGTTGAATACAAAATTCTAATTAGTAATTAGTAATATAGAATTGTTGTTTATACAGTTCTTGTGTTTTTAATTTTTAAAACAATTTTTTTTTAGAACTCACTGTTTTAACTTCCTCAGTTGAATTTATGTTGAATGATATTAAAAAAATGCTGGAAAGTATAATTGATAGTAAGGTAAGAAATAGCAATTTTATTAAAAGTAGGCATTTGTTTTTATAATTTATAATTGACACTTTTTTTAGTTTATAATTGTTATATTTATAATAGCACTTTTTATAGTTTATAATTATAATGATCTTGTACAGTTAAGGTTTTTATTATGTAAGCATTGTTTGTATGAGCCTACAAATTATGTGAGCAACAATGTAATGAGAACATTATTTGTATGAGTGTACAAAGAA
The DNA here is from genome assembly GCF_038396675.1 of Hydra vulgaris. Classification (NCBI taxonomy): domain Eukaryota; kingdom Metazoa; phylum Cnidaria; class Hydrozoa; order Anthoathecata; family Hydridae; genus Hydra; species Hydra vulgaris. Next base: position 9,222,570 of record NC_088925.1, on the reverse strand, counting down.
TAACCACCTGAGAAGGACTTGAACCCCCAACACTATCACTTTCGTCTTAAAAGGAGAGCAAATATATTGATGTAACAAACAAAAATCATATTTGTGGACTATTTGTGGACCTTTTTTTTTTTATTAATTTAAAGAGTAATTTTCCATATAAACATACATTTATTTGTTTCCTTTTTTTTATATATTTTAATTTTATCAAGATTAACATTTATATATCAATAATTATATATAAAAACAAACCATGTATTTATCAATACTTCACATAAAAAATCATTAGAAGTGATTTTAAAAGCATTTTAATTGTAAAAAAATATCAATAAAGATCAAGGTAATTTAATTGTAACAACTATTAAAAATTTTTGTCATTTTTTAACAAATTTTTTTTTTATCTTTTTGAGTGTTTTAACTTTAAGGAATTTTATGCGATGTTTATTATCTACTTAGTTATTATATACTTAATTATTTTATTATTTATCAAACTATTCATTAAAGAGACTATTGCTGTCTAAAAAAATGTTGTTTATAAAATTAAAATATTTTTTTTTGAATAACATTTATTATAAAAAACTTTCAAAATGTAGTTTTATTAATATTTCAGATAGTCAAAAGGTAATTATCAAAAAATAAAGTTATAAAATAAAGTTAAAAATGTTAAAGAATAAATTATTGTTAATATTGAATAAAATATAAAGTTAAAGAATAAATATTGCTTCTTATAGAACTCTGAATTAATAAAAAATATAATTAGAACTGCAGAAATAATCAATTGTCATCCTTTTGGGAGACTTAATTGTATCAGTGAAATATTTTTAGTCGCTTTTCACAAAATTTGGTTGTCTGGTACCGTCAAGTGACCACGAGTGTAAACCTCTGATATATGTATATATATATTATATATATATATATATTATATATATATATATATTTTATATATATATATATATTTTATATATATATATATATATATATTTATATATATATATATATATATATAAATATTATTATAATAATATATTATTATAATATTATTGTTAAAAAATAATTTTATACCTTGTTTTCAGAGCGAAAACACTGAAATTTTAAGTCTTAAAGATGAAAGTGAAAAGTGGACATCAGCTCATGTTCAAGCGGTGAGTAATTTGAAAAGATGTTTTTGTAAAATATTTTCAAAATGATGGTTTATTTATTTTAAACAAATTTTTTACACGATGATAGTTGGGTGAAGTATTTGTGTCTACCAGGTTCTAAATTAATGTTAATATATTATTCATATATATTCATATCTAATTCATTTATTTATCCAAATAAATGCTTTAATTTTTGTTTGTGAAGAAAATAGCATTTTTAATGCCATTTAAAAAAAAAAAAACACCTCCATAAGGAGCAATTAAAAATGATGAGTTTAACAACATAACAAGATGTTGGGTACAAAAAAAGTCATTTGCCAAAAAAAGCTTAAAAGAATCTACAATGGCAAGAATAGCTGTAAAAATGACAATTAAAGAAAAACTTGACATGGCAGTTTTAAGAAATTTTTTTTTAAATTGTTATGTCAAGTTTTTCTTGACATGGTAATTTTCAAATGTTCAATATACCCTTACTTTTTATCATTCAATCTATCCTTACTTTTTAATATTGAATCTACTCTTACTTTAACATTCAATCTACCCTTACTTTTTATCATTCAATCTACCTTTTTTTACATTTTTTACATAGTTATAAAAAATAAGGGTAGCAACACTAAAAATGATTATTTTAAGATTGCCTATTAACACTGATCAGCTAGTTTTTATTGTTTGTATGAGCTTTTTGTATATATTAAAATGTATATATATGCATATATATATATATATATATATATATATATATATATATATATATATATATATATATATATATATATATATATATATATATATATATATATATATATATATATATATATATATAATTATATATAAATAAATTTTATAGAGGAAAACAAATGAAGAACTATCTAAACTTTTGGAAGAAAGTAAAGACAAAGTTGTTTTCTTATCTGGTGATCCAAAAGTCATTCTTCAATCCATGCCTTCACAAGATTTAATTGAAGGTAAAGATTGTTTATATGTTTATTATACATATTAAAATATATATATACATATATCTCATATATTTTATAACATAAGATCACTTAAAAATACACACAATCCTTAGTAATAGTGATTTGAAAAATATATTTTTTCATAAGACTGGTTATTTATTCTTGTTTTTGATGTTTTTATTACTACTTATGAATTTTTGTTGTATATTTTTATTATAATGCAAAAACAAATTAATAGTAACACAATTTTATAAATGAGCATTTTAATTTTTTTGAATGCCATTTAGTATATTAAAGGCAATTTTTTTAAATTTTCACTGTAGTTTAATTTACTTAGGTAGTTAGGCCTTGAATGCAATTCAGGACAACTATCCATTTTCTTAATCCAAATCAGAAAAATAATATGAAAATGTCAGTTTTTTAATAAAATGTGTTTAGCCTTTACATGATTATTGTGATTTTCAATAATATTTTAGTTTATATATCTTAAGTGTTATAGTATATATAAAAAAAAGTTGTTGAAAGGTTGAATGTGCACAAGAAAATCCTTGTATTTTTATTTTATGATTTTTATTTAACCATACTCAAAAAAAAAAAAAAAGGAAAGACAATAGGCCTTAGTGGCATAAGGATCAAAAATGTTTTATCTGCACCATAGAACTCCATTTTTATTTTAAATAATAATTTTTTTGCTTTGTTTACAATTTTTTAAGTAAAATAATTATGCGCATGAATAGATTAATAATCAATTTCCTTACAATATGATTTGCAAGTATGAAACTTTATTTTGTTTTTATTAAGTCAATGCTTACTATTTGAAGGAACAGTATTTTTTATATATTTATAAATTTGTTTTAGTTTAACAATTTTTATCTTTTAAATATTTTTTTAGAAAAAAATTTCTCTTTATCGAGCCCACAAATAAATTTTTTTTATTTCTTTATAATTTCTAGCTCCAAGTGATGAGCCATTTGTACAGAGAATAAGAGAAATTCTTGTAAGTAAAATTCCTTATTTACTTGCAAATAATTGGTAAAGTTTAGAAAGTTTTTGTGAAAAATATGAAAAAAAAAGAATATTTAAAAAAAAAACTATTAGTTTTTTTAATCTCTCTTTCTCTCTCTTTGGACAGAAATGAATAGCTGAAAAATTATATATATATATATATATATATATATATATATATATATATATATATATATATATATATATATATATATATATACACATTTGCTGACACTATTATAAAATGAATTCTTTGGATATGATTACTTTGGAAATGATTACCTTTTATAATTCTTTCCATATTTTTTCTGCAACTGTAGCTAACTGTAGCTAAAGGTCATAATAATGCTATTTTAAACAAAAAAGAAATCTTAAATGAAAAAACTAAAGAAAATTGTAACTGTAAACGAAACAAAAAATTGTGCAACAAGTGGAAGTTCTTTATCAAAAAATGTGGTATATAAATGTGTTGTTTATTCTACGAATGTACCTGATAAACAATATATTGGCGTAACAGAGGGTGAATGGAAAAAACATTTTGCCAATCATAAGCAATCTTTTAAAAATAAAATTATTCAAAAGACACCATTCTGTCATAATATATATAAGAATTAAAAGATAAAAATATTGATGATTTTAAACTGAATTGGGTCATCCTTAAAACAGCGCCTGCATATAACAAATATATTTTCCAAAAATGTATACTATGCCTACAAGAAAAATTTGAAATAATTGCACATGCAAACCAAGAATGTTTATTAAACAAAAATTGGAATTAATTTCTAAATGCAGGCATGAAAATAAGTTTCTCCTAAAAAACTATAAAAATAAATGAGCTCAAATGACAGTTATATTAAGTCCCCCTTTTAAAAAATAAATTTTAAAAAAATCATAAGTATTCATTTCCAAATAATTTTATTTTATAATAGTGTCAGCAAATTCCAAAAATGTGTGAAAGTTTACAGTAGTTAAGACATTTGGGACTTACTGTAATTTAATTTTTGGTGTAAATTGAAGTTTTATTAATTTGATCATTCATCTCTGATGAGTCTTTATTGATGAAACACAGTGTTAAATGAGAAAAATTTTTGTTAAGTGATTTTCTATTAATTTATAATTTTACTGTTCTTTTAAGAACATTGAGCACTCTATTTTATTGAATAAAATTATAAAATTATTTAAATATATATTAGGCTTTTTATTAACATTTACTGAGCACTCTTAATTGTATTTTAACATTTCGTGTAAATATGGAAACTAGTAATTTCACTTACTCGTTGAAAAATATAGCTATACTAGAGGAAAAAAAGTTATACTATTTCTTTGATTGAAAAAGTTGAGCATTTTATTTAAAAAATTTCTTGGAAAGCCCATTTTTTCTTAAAACCAAATACAAACACAGACGATGTATTTAATAATAATCAAGACAATGATAATTATGGGTTTAAAACAAAAAATACCTCACCTTTTATACCTGATTTGAAAAATTTTGAAAAATGACCTATTACATTTAATTAAAACAATAAAGTTTTGCTCTATAAAAAACGAATTTCAAACAGAATTAAAGTTAGATGTTAAAAAATTTAAATCAAACCCTAATATTTTGGTTTTTGCTGATAAAACAAATAACATTTACCAAATCACAACAGAAAACTATGAAAAACTTTTACCACCACAATATTACTAGTTCTTATGAGAAAGCCCCTGAAATTTGGAAAACGCAATTAATTTAAAAGAGCAAAGTTTTGCTATAAAAATAAACCTTGACAACAGAATCGAATCAACTACCCCTGCCCAAGCCTTTGTAACACTAAAGAATCAAATTTTCAAAACAAACTTCCTTGTAGGTTATTGGTTTCATCAAAAAGTGAGATTAGAAATGTAAGACAAAATTAATAATATTCTAAGAAATAAATTAAATTTGCAACAATGGAAAAATACCACTGATGTTATAAACTGGTTCTTCATAATCAAAAATAAAAATGGCTGTACATTTATTCAATTAGATATTATTGATTTTTACAGAGATTTATGAATTTGTTGGATTATTTGTTTTAGATTTATTAAGTAAAATAATCAATATAAATGATTTAGGCCTTTATCCCAACGATGGTTTAATAGTAATGCAAAAATCTGATCCACAGCTCAACAAAATTAGAAAAGATATTCTAAAAATATTGGCTTTCAAATTGAAATGAGCATAAATTAAAAATTGTGAACTTTCTTGATGTCACATTTAACCTCTCTGAAAATTCATAAAATTCTTTCAAAAAACCAAACGATGGATTATTGTATATTATTACTAATTCAAATTATCCACCCCAAATTCTAAAATAAATCCCAGTTTCAATTAATAACAGGCTAAAACAAAACTCCTCTAATGAAAATGTGTTCAATTCCTCTAAACGAATATTTGAAGATGCCCTTAAAAAAAGTGGTGTTGAAAATTTTAAACTAAAATTTGAACCTGAAATAAAGAATACAAAAAAGCGAAGTAGAACTAGAAATAAAGTTTGGTTTAATCCCCCATATAGCAAAAATGTTTCCAATAACATAAAAAAAGTGTTTTTAAAATTGGTTGATAAGAATTTCCCACCCTTTAATAAATTACATAAAATTTTTAATTGAAATACAATTAAAGTTAGCTACAGTTGTACAAAAAATTGTAATTGTAAACAAAAAAACAACTGCCCAATGAGTGGAAGTTGTTTATCAAAAAATGTAGTATATAAATGTGTTGTTTTCTCTAAAAATGTACCTGATAAACAGTATATGGGAATAACAGAGGGTGAATGGAAAAAACATTTCGCCAATCATAAGCAATCTTTTAAAAATAAAATTGTTCAAAAGACACCATGCTGTCAAAATACAAATGAGAATTAAAAGATAAAAATATTGATGATTTTAATTGGTCCATCCTTAAAACAGCGCATGTATATATCAATATTTCCAAAAAATGTATATTATACCTACAAGAAAAATTTGAAATAATTACACATGCAAACCAAGAATGTTTATTAAACAAAAAATCGGAATTAGTTTCTAAATGCAGGCACGAAAATAAGTTTCCCCTAAAAAACTTTAAAATAAATGAGCTCAAGTAATAGTTACATGAAGTCCCCCTTTTAAAAATATTTTTTTTAAACGCATAAGTAATGATTTCCAAAGATTTCTTTTTATAATAGTGTCAACAAATTCCACAAATGTGTGAAAATTTACTGTAGTTAAGACATTTGCGACTTCCTGTAATTTAATTTTTGGTGTAAATTGAAGTTTTATTAATTTGATCATTTATTTCTGATGAGTCTTTATTGATGAAACACACACACACACACATATATATATATATATAAAAAATATATATATATATATATAATATATGCCCATTATAGTATTTATAGAAAATATATATATATATATATCACACTCCCTGCATGTTCTACTTATATAAGTAAATTTTAGTGTTAATACACTATGCTATGCAGTGACTAATCTGCACATCTCTGTATTTTTTATTGGGTATTCTTTAATTCCCTTAAAACTAATTTTACTTTTAAACGTTCTTTTTCTTCCATAACTTTACAATCATCAGTGAAATTTGTATTAAGAGCATTATTTAAAAAAAAAAAAAATTAGTTTTGGTCTCACTTCTCAGTTTTTCTTTTTTATCAAGGTCTTTTTCAAACTTGTCTAATTCTTCATCATAATGAAATTCACCAAAAACTGAATAAAGTGCTGTAGATGATTCAGCTGTTTTTCTTATTTCTTGAGTTACTGTTATATTTTTGGCATCTCTTTTATAAGTTATTTTCAGCTTTTAGGCTTTTTTTGCTCATACATCTGATTCTCTTCTAACAGTATTCTACATCTAGCATCAATATAAACTACGGCTAGAAGTATATTATGAATTTTCTAGTTTTTTCACAACATACTGGACCTTTGCTAAAAATTTGGGTAGTATATGTTTCTTTTAAAGCATGACAATTAGCTAGCTACAAAGTTTGAACAATGCAGCACATCACCTCAATCTTGGTATGTTTACACCCTTCTTGGAAAAAAAAGGTTATATTTTTTTTACAAACTGCTACACTTTTTTCCTCATTTCAATCTTGCCATAAATGCTTTTAAGGTTCCTCATCCTGTATTGCTTCATTTAGAAAATTTTCGTCATCTAAATAAAGTATTAAAAATCTCAAAATAAAGTACTATAAATCTCAAATCCGTCTTTTATGGAATACTGTTGTCATATCTGGAGTGGATCTTTGAATGGTGTCTTTTTCTTTTTTAGACAAGGTGCAAAAACACTTTATAAACATAGTTGGACCTGCACTTCCAGGCAACCTTCAACCATTGTCACATTGTTGTAATGTTGCTTCTCTTTCTCTTTTCTATAAATAACATAATGGGCACTGCTCTAAAGAGCTAGCGTCTTTTGTGCCATCTACTAAAATTCATTCTTGTGTTACTCGTCATTCAATTAAGTCTCATTCTTTTACTGTGACTGTTCCAAAGTGCTCCAAAAATTCTTATTTGTCTGGTTTTTTTCTTCAAATATCAGCTCTTTACAATTCGCTCTTTATCTTTTTTTCCTGATTCAAAAACTTGCAATCTTTTAAGTTGTCTATTAATTGTTATCTTGCTTTATAAATTTAAGTAACATCCGACTCTAATAGTAGTTGTTTGCAGCCTTGTTGGAAGTTGTTTGCAGCCTTGTTGGAAGTAAAAAGAAAGAAAGAAGAAAAGCGACATAAAATATCATTTTATTAAATAATAAATTGTTTCAATAAAAAAGCAATCTAATATTTTCTAATCAATTTTACTAATTCTAATAAATAAACTCTAATGAAATAGAGTTCAACAAATTTGTTCAAATACAATGTTGTTTCAACAATTTTTTTAGACAACTTTAAGATGCTAGAAAAAAAAGTTTTACAAAAAAGAAGAGTAACGAAGGAACTTTTAAATATAAAAGAGATGTGTTTCTTCTTTTTTTCTTTGTGTTTCTTTTTTTTTGTGTTAAACATCTTCACTTCCAACAAAATTGTAAGCAACCACTATTAGAGTTGGAGATTACTTGAAGAGAAAAGATGAATCTTATAAAGCAAGATTTCAGTTAACAGGGGACTTAAAAGACTGCAAACTACATGAATCAAGAAAACAAGAAGAAGGGAGCAAACTTCTAAAAACAGATGTTCAAGGAAAAAAGTTAGACAAATAAGAATTTCCGAGCACTTATTTTCATATTTAAAAGTACCTTTGTTATTCTTCATCTTTGTAAAACATTTTTTTCTAATTTGTAAAGTTTAAAAATTGCAACTCCAAGTGAGGAAGCAAGTAATTATAAGAAAAGCCTTTTGTAATTAAAACTTGAATAAATAAATTCAATACTTTTAAAACTGTTTTTGTGATGTTCTGATTTAGTCATATTTTAGATGCTTAGTTTAAAACTATAAAAATATTGCGTATTATATTTTATTTTTAAAAAGTTATTAATTAAAAATATAAAATTCAATTAGCTTTTTAGATACTACTAAAGCTCATTCTTCTTTGTTGTTTTTTTTTACAGTTTTTTTTTTGTTTTATTTAATGCAGGTAATCTGCGGCGCTTGAACTAAACTGAGCAATGAAAGCCCACAGAAAAATATGAAAAATTTCTATTTAAAAAACTTTTTATATATAGGAGGATAAGTAATAAAAACAAAGAAAAACAAACAGATGATCAGAATAAACACAGATTTATTTTAAGAAGAAAAAGCTTATACACAAATCATAGTCAACAGTAATTTTGTCGTTAAAGTATACCTAAAACAAAACAGGACACATAAGTAATTATAAGTTTCCTTTAAATACAAAAGCTTGACTTACTTTAAAACAAATATACTTATGCATAGATATATATCAATATTTAAAATGAATAAATATAAAATGCTAGGAGGTGTAAGATAAAGAAAAAACATTATTGCGTAATCATAGTTTATGTAGTGGTGGTAATAAAATTCTCCTCAGAATTGTATTTATTATTACCAGCATTTCGAAGAGACTCGTCTCCAATACCTAGTTGATCCTGTCAAATAACATCATTGCAATTTATCCTTTACCCCGAAATAAGTTTTTAATTAAAAATATAAAATACAATTTTTAAAAAAATAGAAAATAAGCTCTTTAGTTCTTTGTCTTTTTTTTTACAGTTTTTTAATATGTTTTTTAATAAAGTTCTTTAAAAAAAAAATTAAAAAGCTTTGACATTTTTTTAAAATGTTTAAACATTTAAAAAAAGTCTTCAGTTATGAATTTATTTACCTTAATGGATGCTCATAAAAATGTTACAATGAATAAACTTTTTTTTTTGCTTTTTTTTTATTATTATTGCATAATTACATAATACAGTGAGGTACAGATTTATAACCTCACCAAAAATTCAAGATCTTGAATATAAAGAAATTATCATTACTAAATTATTAAATGGCTTAGCATTTAACTTGATTAATATTTCATTTGTAATACAGTCTAGTTTCATTTTGTTAATTGATTTGAAAATTTTAGAAAATTTTAGAAAAATTATAACTTCATTTCAATTTTGTTCACCTGTTGTATCTTAATTATAAATATATATAATACCTGTTGTATCTTAATTTAAATTTATTATAAGTACTTTGTTTTATTGTTGCAATTTTGATTGACCTCAAATATTTAATTTGGCATACTTTCAGAATGTTTTCTGAGATCAGCAAGAGATATGTTCTTCTAAACATGCACAGTTGCCTTTTTCAATTCATTGGCATTTGAATGTTGTTTCCTTTTTGCATAAACATTTCTTGCTAAGATAATCCATACGTTTTCAATGACATTTTAATTAGGTAGAGCGCTGGCTATTCTAATAATTGAGTTCTCTTGCTAGTGAACCATGGGATATTTGACTTTGCACTATGAATTGAAGCATTATCTCACTGTGTAATAAAACATGTTTCCAAATTTTCGTGAAATATCCTTCAAATGATCATCCAACAAATTTCTATAGGATTTCATTTAGTAGTAATAAAGCCAATTGTACTTTTTCCAAAACAACAAAATGCACCCCAAATTATTAATCTTCTGCCTTCCATATTCATTGGATCATTTACAAAATTATTGATCAAATGTAATAAGTCTCTCAGCTTGCAAGTGATTAACCTGTTTGATAAATGAAATGACCTTTAGGCTTCAATCTTGCCTTTTTCATTGGAGAGTGTAAATCCTCTTGGGATTTGTTAAAATGTATTTGGTTAAATAAGTTTAATTTGAAAACGGAGTTCACTGCTATTTAATTTATTATTCAGCTTTTGGTGTAATTTAGATCGGGTTATAATTGTGCAACACGGTTTTAAACAATTTTATAATTTGAATTAATTAAAGTTTAAATAGATTTAATCGAATTATGTTGCTTATTTCAAAAAATGATAGAATTTGATTAACAATCTTTAAAAGCTGCTTTTAAAGCTTCTATACAGATGAGGTTATAAATCTGTACTGCACTGTACTTTTTAAAGCGGTATTTTATTTTAAATGTGCGACAATTTTTAAAATTTTTGTTTATGTAAGTAAGATATGATTTAACCTAAAAAAACTTTAAATTTTGCTGTTATAAAAAATAATTGTATATTTGCATGAGTTTTATTTTTCCTGTGTAACCTGACTTACCCAGGCATGCAGGCAGTTGCGAGAAATCGCCTATTATTCCTGCCGAGGCCTGTATGTGCGTAAAAATGTGTGTATGTATATAAATTGTATAATTTAATTTCAGGGCAAGATTGAGAAGATGAAAGATCAAAGAGCTTACTTACTTTCAAAGTTAAGAGAACAGGTTGTAAATGTCATTAGGTTACTTGTCACTGATCAATTAAATTTTTTTTATTTAGTTTAATTTTTTCCTCACAGCTACTTTTAATAAAAAAAAATTGCTCTTCAATTTCATATTTAGTCAAAAAGTAATTTCAATTTTAAAACTAGTTTTATGTTAATTGGTAATAATTATAATTAACTGTCATTGGTAAATCTATTCCACACTGACCTTTTCTATTTACTTCAATATGTTTTAGTAAGAGGTAGAAAAATAATTAAATACATATATAAAAACTATACTTATTGTTTACTTTTTAAAGCTAAAAAATAAATTTACTATAAAAATATTTTTTCAACACATTTTATGATTATACTAACTACAAACAGATTTAATTTATGTGTTTTATCATGGCAGTACACCAGTAAAGTAGAACAACTTTACTGGCACGAAAAACATTCTTGCTCTCAACAAAGCCAAGTCACATTATAGCAAAGTACACCAGCTAACAAGGTCAACAATCTTGCTGTAAACTAAGCCAAGTTTCAACAATTTGAAACCATGCAAACAACATAATAACCACTTATAAACTATAAACACAACATAACACATCACAAACATAAAAACACTTTATATATAAAAGATATTTACGCACTTACAAAATATAAACCCATATAACCTTAACACATATAAACACATAATAAATAACACATAAATATAACTAAATATATAGATTTAAAAAAATATATAAAGTAGAAACATTTATAAAATACAACCTTATTTGTTTAATGACATACCTCATAATAAATGTTTAACAATTTTTAAAAAACTAACAATCAAACGACCTGGTTTTTTATATTATAAAAGCAAACAGATTACAAAGATTTAAGAATACCTCATCGCGTGGTCAAAAATATAAAGAGAAATATTAAAAAGCCAAGTATGATAAAAACTCCGTTTCTAAGGCGCATGAATGGGTAACAGCGGCAGCAGCAGAGTTAAATTAAGTATTAATTATAAGCGATAGTTATGCAACACATGACATTAAGTTTTATTTGAATTAAATTAATTCGACTCTCATAATTTTAAACTAAAATCTCATAATTTTAAACTAAAATTATGAGATTTTAGTTTAAAATTCAATCAACATCTCATAATTTTAAACTAAAATTAACTTATTTTCCATCTTTTAATTTTAACTGTTAAAAAATTGAATAAATAAATAAAACTAACTGTTAGCTTAAATACTAAAAGAAAACCCTGTAGTATGACTGAAGGGCTACATTTTTTCACAAGATAATAGACTTATAAATACCGCCTTTAAATTAAACTATAATTTAAAAACAAAAATCTGTCGATAATTCAAAATCTGTAGATTATTCAAATGTATGTTAATAAATATAAATTATGCAATCAGAATCAACTTTAAATTGTAAAATAAAAAAATAGTAAATAGTTTTTATATTGTTTGCATAACAAATTTATTCCTGGCAAAACAGTTTTTTACACTGCAAAGTAAATATGCACAATAAAAACTGAATTTAGATATATAGTTGTCCATCACTTACAATTTAATTATAAGAATTAACTAATCTTGTTCTAAACAAGCTCAAATACCAAGTCATCAATTTCAACCATACTTACTTTTTTGACCATCAGAATGTATGAGAAAAGACTTGGGCTCTAGGGAATGTTTGCAATTTTTCATAACTGGTTGCTAAAATACATCTAACTTCATGCATTCGTTCATTTGAAATGTATAGCATGGCAGTATCTTTATAATTTAAACATTTGCAATAGCTCCAAGTTGGCATATTTAGTAGTCTCTTGAATTATCTTTAAAATTCCAGTTTTTGCTATAGCTTTTTTTAATGTACCTCTGATATCATCAAATATAGATTTCCAATGAGTGGATACAAATTTGATTGTACTTTTAGGCCAAAATTCTTATGATGCAGGCTTTTGTTTTTAAAACTCTTTCATATTAGGCATCTGAGAAATACTTAATTTTTGTGTCATTTCAGTTTTGATAATATTTGTAATAACATGCTGTATTTCATGCATCACATCTGCATCATGTTGTCATTAAAGATAATGCAAAATGACTTGAACAATAGTTTTTTAATATTGTAGTATAAAACAAATGGATGTAATGTGTGTTAAGCTCTTTACAACGAAAACTGTGAAGCTCATCTTGGACAGCAAACTTTTTTCCTGGAAATTCAGTCAATAAAATTTTTGCCCTTTCTCCACTAGATCACTCTGCTAAATGACATTTTTAGTAGGATTGTTCTTTTTTTTGTTGTTGTTTTTTATAAATTTAGCTTGCAATTTCGAAATAAAATGAGAATGTCAATTTGTCAAAAAACTAGACACTATTTCAGCAAAAACATTAATTTGTGCAGCCATGGTGTTATATTAAGAGTGGTCTGTGTATACTCATTGTTTACAAATGATGTCTTGGTCATTCTTGTATTTCCATGTAAATCCTTTGTATTTTGTTACAAAAAAAATTCCACAGACTTTATTTATACTACATTATGCAAGTGCTAACATAAGCAACTTTATAACTTTCGTTTCTAGTTTGTATTTTCTAGTATAGTCTGATCAAAAATTAGTAAAAATCAAATCTGATAAATTTGCCTATTATTTATTTATGTAACATTGTAGTTTTATCTTTTAACAATTTTTTTTATTCTTTTAACAATTGTTTTTTAGTTACATAAAGATGATATTACAAGTCAACTTGTGATTCGAGGCGATGAAGACAAAAAAGTATTAAATTTTTACTTTAATGTAATGTTGCAAATATTTTATTTTTACTTGATAGTTTCTTTTAAATTTTCAAAATGTGTAAGTGTAACAACAACAAAAATAATCTTGTTTGTGTCTCACCTAATAATTAACTTTTGATTAGTAAATGCTTAAAAGTAATTAAAATATTTAAATATGGATAATTAATATGAGCGAATGAATGATGAATGAATAAATGAACTTGAATGAATGTTTTAAGATGTTCAAGTTTGAACATCTTGAAACAGATCATCATAAGATTTGATATCTTTTCTACAAATATAGGCATATTCACTGTTCATTGTAAGCTGTTACTGCTCTAAGTGAGCTGATGTCTCATGCTACTCCAAACAAAAGTTATTTTTTTGTCTTGTCACATCTTTTCACAGTATTTCTTCCTTTGTGCTTAAAATCTTTTATTTAAATTTTTCCATGTTCGTCATTGCTCTGGGATTCTCTTCTGATTTTGTTCTACTGGTTTATGTAGTTGTATAATTATATATGTATATAGTTTGCAGCCTTTAGATTTTCTGTTAACAACTTCCTTGCTTTTTAATTGTCTTTTTTTATTTTTTAGTAACTCCTGACATAATGGTAAGTTATGTCTGCCTGCCTGCAATCTTGTTTAGAGTCCAGGGATTAGGATTAGTCCCAGAAGGACTCTTCTTTAAATTTCTATTTTTTCTTGGTCTCTAATGTCCAGGAGCTCTAAACATGTTGGTTGATTTTTGATCTGCTATAAGAAAAGAATCCATGAGATTTAATGACTTGGAACTTGATTTAAAAAATGTCATGACACTTGTAGTTTATAATGAAGCACAAATGCAAATTGTTGTGGTAGTAGATAATAAATCGTATTTAATATAATAAACAACAGTTAAACATTAGTATGATAATAGTGAAGGTTGATTTGATGTTACTATCAAACTTTTTCTTACATAAAAATGACAACAACAAAAAAAAAAATTAACAAAAAAATATTTTAAAATATATATTTTTCTAATAGAAGACTATTGAAATTTTAGGCTTTCTTTAACGAACAACTTCAAAAGCATAATGAAACAACTGATTATATCAAGCAAAACATTGCAGCACAAGAAAACATATTACAGTAAGTATTATAATATAAAATAAAAAATTTTTTTAATTAAATTATAGAAAAATTTAAGAATAAAGTAGAGATATAATGAAATAGAGGATATAATGAAATAGAGGATATAATGAAATAGTTAGGACAGTGTCTTTTGCTCTTAATTAATTATTGAATAAATGTTTTGCAAATACTTTTCAATCATGTTATAGAGAATCTTTAAGGGTATAACTTTTTACACTTGTCAAGATTTTTTTTTTCAAAATTAGTTTTGCTATTTCTAGTGAAAAGTTAAAGTTAAAAAAAAAAGAAAAAGGAAGAAGTTATAAAGGGAAACTGTAAACTATGGGGTTTAATGAAATAGGATCATTGTTAACTTGCTAAATGGGGCTTTTATTAATTTTTTAAATCTAAACTGATCACCATATAACCACCATCAAAACCAACACCAGTAGCAACAATATCTCAGCTAGTTAGCGTCCAGGTTTGAAATTTAATTGGGGCCAGGATTTGATAAAATATAGCCAGGGCCTGGTTTGTGACCAGGGCTGCATAAATAATTTTAGATCTTAAAGTACATTTTTTTAATTCAAAATTTATGTTGTATTTTGTATATATATGCATGTAAAACATTTTTGTATATATATGCATGTAAAACATTTTTGTATATATATGCATGTAAAACATTTTTGTATATATATGCATGTAAAACATTTTCGTATATAAATGCATGTAAAGTATTTTTGTATATATATGCATGTAAAACATTTTTGTATATATATGCATGTAAATCATTTTTGTATATATATGCATGTAAAATATTTTTGTATATATATGCATGTAAAACATTTTTGTATATATATGCATGTAAAACATTTTTGTATATATATGCATGTAAAACAGCTGATGACTCATCTTTATACTTCTTTTAACAAAAAGTCACTTTTTGATTGCTTAGCAGCCAATTTTTAATCTGTTCTCTTTTCTGTAACAGCTTATGGCTTACAGTGTCTTGTGGATTTTAAGTCTGGACTTAAAATCCACAAAATTTGTTTAGAATCAGCTCCAAAGCAATTTCTAAAGTGAACTTGTGTGCAGCCTTTAATATTGTAGTACTCTAACTATTCAGAAAAGAGTTAAAAGCAAGCTTAAAAATAATATTAAAAATAGTGAATGCTACTATTTAAAAAAATTTTAAATGCAAGGTTTAGCTTCATCAAACATGCATACCAAAGCAATATGTAAACGGCACTGAGTTTTATTTTGTCGTGCCAAATAGTGCTGCAAAAGTGATGACTCAACTTAACTTCCAGAACTTCTCAACATCAACACAAGAACGATGTTTTCTCATCATAAATTGGTTGTTTTTGTTTTTTATTTGTGGTTGTTTTTTTTTAAACAAGTTTTTAAATAATTGTACTTTTGATTAGCCCTTGGCTTGCATTTTTCATTCTCCCTAAATGTAAGGGTAGAATGAAATTTTTTTTTCACTTAACTTAAAATTTGTAATGAATTTGTATATATTTAAAAACAGCTCAAAGTTCTCTACAACTTCAAAAATCAAAAATCTTTTTTCCATAAAAATAAATAAATTAAAACTATTTCATTTGACACTCTGCTGACATTTTGCTCTACTATTTTTAGCTTGTCAGCCAATTACTTTGATGAAATGAGAAATGTATTATAAATTTAGAATAAAGATAAATTATTTGTTTACTTATCTAGAGCTCTTACTGAAGCAAATGCAAAATATGCAACTGTCAGAGAAAAAGTTGCAATAATAAAAAGCAAGTAAGTATAAAAGCATATAAAAACATCTTGTTTTAATGTTGTATTTTTTATTTGTAAATCATTTTTTCAATGGTTAATAATTTGTACTGTAAATAAAGTTTTCAATAAGGTTAAGAATTAATACTTGATGTTTTATTCAAGATTTCATATGCAAGCCAAAACATACATTGCAACAATTGTGTTATTTTTGGAGCTCAAAGAGAGAATCAGGTATTTAATGAAAAAGTATTTAATTTGATTTCCTTATTTAAAAGTTCACCCTCAGTTAGTTCAATTTGGCTATATTTAATTGTATGCACATGAATTGTGCACTTTGTTACAGGTTAATAGATCATGATATTGTTTAATTGTAATACTTGCAATTAAATGGTGTTTACAGTTATTAAGAGATTATATAGAGTTCACACCTTATTGCTATTTTTTAGACAAAATTACTTATCTATGCAAAATTTCAAACTTGTAAGTAAAAATTACAAAATTGTCAAATATCAAAAGGTGATATTTTATCAAGTGTTAAACAGGGTGAGGCAAAATTAACTCGCCTATTTGAAAGAGCTGTTATTTTTTTTTTGATATTAACTGTCATTTTTTTTTTTTACAGTTGTAAAGTAGAATAGCACAAAATTAATTATGAATTGATTCAATCCATAACAACATGCAGAAATCGTGACTATTTTTATTAAAAAAAAATAAGTCAGTTGTGTTAACTCAACAAGAATATCAAAAAAGACATCATAATCAATCAGCACCTGATAAGAAAACAATTCATGCTTTATCAAATCGATTTGAACAGTATGGAACAACTTTAGGCTCTCACCATTCAGGAAGACCAAAACCGCCTGCTCTGAAGAAAATATCACTCGTGTTTGTGAAATTATTGCAGAGTCACCAAAAACATCAACAAGAAGACGTACTCAACAATTAAATATTTCTCAGCGCTCTCTTCGACGAGTTTTGAAAAAAGGTTTACACCTTTTCCCTTACAAAATCCA
>NC_088925.1:9187500-9202500 GCF_038396675.1 Hydra vulgaris | reverse complement strand
ATTTGTTAAAACATTTTTGCTGTATGAGGGATAGAACCAAATTATGTTTCTTTTTCTATTTTGCTATTTTGCAATTTTCTTTTTAAATTTTAGCTCAAAATTTCTAAATCTTATTTTTTATTGGAACTCGTTATGCAATAGGTTACCAACAATTTTAAAACAATTTTGAAACTAAACTTAATTATTTGCTAGAATAATTAAAACAACAATAATATATATATATATATATATATATATATATATATATATATATATATATATATATATATATATATATATATATATATATATATATATATATATATATATATATATATATATAATACAGAGCTCAAATTAATGCAAAAAAATCTAATCATGAAAAAAAAAATTTTTTTTGTGACCTTTACCCCCACCACCCTTATCACTGATGCTGCTTTGTGGTAATGGGGTTATCTTTCATATTTAAATATTATTTTATAGTTTTCTCTTTTAGCAAAGTTTAAAATAGTGTAAGTTACTGTTATAATTTGCAATTATAGTGTATTAAGGTATTACTTTTAGTAATTGTTTTAACTTAACTAAGTTAAAAACTTATAGAAATAAAAGTAAAAAAGTGTAAAAACGCAAATATTACAATACTTAAACCACTTTAATTATTTATAGGCTACTATTTAATACAATCATGCTGACAGTAAAACATGTGTTATTTTTAAAGAATATTTAGTTTTTATTATAAAAAGCTATAAAACAATAACAAAACAAACTGCAAGGTTGTTTTTAACAATATAAAGAGCTTGAGTTCAACTTTGTAACACTGTTTTATTGCTGTTTTATACAGTTTATAACCTTAATAACAAAAACAAGTTTAAAATAAAACGAAATAAATAAGTAGAATTGTTCTAATTAATAAATTAAAGCATAATTGTCATTAAACTTTAAATTTGCACAAAAACATGACTTTAGACCATCAGTCTATTATCTATAGACCAAACGAGAAAGATCAAATCAAAAAAACATTTGTTTTTTTTTAACAAATTAGTGCTTCTTAATCTAGTGTACTATTAAAAATTTAAGTATAATTAATTGTTTCATTCAAATGGTTTTTAAGTTGATGATTTCAATCAATTTTTTCATTCGAATTGTTCTGCAATAAAAAGTGAAACAAAAAAATTTGGTTTAATAAATCAAATTATATTTCCTTAAGGTTAAGAATATGCTTAAATTATTTTTTCAGAAAAAAATTTCTTTGAATAGAAGTAAAATTGTTTACTAATTTTATCAATTATATCAATTTTTTATAAAATTAATTTCTATTTTAACTTTTGCAACCACTGGTTTAATGTTTGCAATAGAATGTTCCAACTTTTAAAACAATTTTCAACAAATAAAATATAATTAACTATTTAAAAGTTTACGATTTAAATGAAACTTTCTTCCTCACTTGCACTATGTTCTAAACCTGATACTGTTACTGTAGCTAGATATACATATAACTTTGAGCAAACAATTTATGGTAATTATGGGTATCACAGCATAGCGTAATACCCAGTATAGCGATATAACAGACTGGTATTATGGACGCTGCTGAATTAAATTTATAATTATTGAGCGTTAAAATTCTTTTAAATTTTTGCAATTATTTTTCTATTTCAAATTTCAATCGCAAAGTTATTTGAATAAGAGAATTTTAGAAGACCGAAATTATTTTTTTCAAATAGATTTCTTTTTAAATAAAATTCCTAAAAGAACTTACATATTTATAAAAAATGTTTGATCTTGATATCGCTTTAAATAAAACATTAAAAAACGGTATCATGTTTTTTATATTTTATTCGAGATATCTTGTTAAAATAATTTTATGTTGTAAGCTTATGTGTTAAAAACATATAAGATATAAATAGAAACATTTATATGGCGAGTCTTTGAATATATTAAGTAATTTTAATAGTTGAGTATTTGTAAGTTACTTTAATAACTGGTTGTTTTGATTTAGTTTAAAGGTAAATTTACTGTGTTGTATTTTATCCATTCAGTGAAACAAACTAAATATAACTTCAAAATAATATTGGCTTACATGCAGAGATTTAAAGTAATTTAGATTCAAAAGCTTTTTACATTGATAAAATCTCCGTGCAAGAGAGCAAAGATCTATCAAAAGATTAATTTAGCGTGACGTACTTCAGGCCTTGTTTTAAAGCGTAAACTGGTGCACCGTTTACGTACAGTGTAAGCCGTTTTATATAAGCAGTAAACCATTTTTTATCATTTTTTAATATTTAAACGAGCAGTAAGATGAAATAAATAATGTTATAAAAACCACTTATGAAGTTTGAATGACGATTACGTAAAAAAGTTTGCATAAAAATTATGTTTGATATTTGCACATTTACAAATGCAATTAGTTAAGAAAAAACAGAGAAATTTTTTTTAATAATTATTCTAACTTTTCCATCCAAAATGTTCAGCAAAAGAAAAAAAAAAGATGTTATATGGCGCTTAAAAAAAGAAATCATTAAATAAACTTAATACAAAATTTTTTATTTATCATCAAGAGCAAGAATATTTATTTAGACAATTTCTTATAACAAACAATAGCAAAATGTATTTACCCAATTTAAAAAAAAAAAAAAAAGAATTATTCGCTAAAAAATAGTACAATTTAAATTTTATTTTATATTAGCGCCACCCTTGATATTTTAAATTTTGTTTGTTTGTTTTGTTATAATGATTTTATAACAAAATGTATTATCATTTTATCATAAAAATAAAAAAAACATTATTACAAACTTTAAACGACATCTTATAAAGAGTTTATTTTTTAAAATTAAAAAAAAAACTTCTTTTATTGATGTAACTCTGTTATTAGTTTTTTTGCTTGAAATTATGCTCGATATAGCTCATTTGATCATTTGGCTCATTTGATCAATAACTCATTTGATCATTTGATCATAGCTCATATAGCTCTTGCAATCTCTTCATTTATATTTATAAGTTTTATTTAGCGAAAAAATGATAGTTTAGAAAAATTATATTTTATAATAGATACATCATCTTTATATAAATAACAAAAATAACATGAATTTTCTTATAATTAAAAAAGAATTTTGACTAATAGTTATTTAAATAAAAAAAAATTAGTTTTTTTTTTCCTAGGTTTTTCTTCCTCCTTTTCTATTTTTTAAAAAAATTAAATTTCTTGGTAACATGTTATATTTTTTAACACTGTTTCAAAAATATTCATAAAGCATATGTAACTTTTTTGTCTAAAGGAAAGTGAAAGCGCAGCAGTGTATATTTTTTAAGAAATGATACTTGGAAACTTAAATCTTTGTCACAAAAAAAAGCGCTGTTAAATTATTTAACTTGAGTTTTTTTCTTTGCAACAAGTAATATTTTTTGTTTGTTAATAAGTTTTTAAAAGTAAAAAATTATTATTGCAAAGCCGCAATTTTATGAAATAATGGAATAAAAATAACACATTTTAATTAATTTATACTAATTTTGAGGAAAGAAGGAAATTAATTTATGTTAAATGATAATAAAAAAAGTAAATTTAATTATTTAAAATTAAAACAAAACAATTGAAACAAAATATACATTCCACTATGTATAAATTTACAAAATTTGTTTTTCTTAATGAGTAAAATAAACTTGTTTTGTGGTAATTTATTTTATTGCGGTAGCTTAAAAAAGTTAATGTTCTTAAATAATAAAAAAAAAAAAAAAAAAGATACTTCTATGACATCAGTATCAGGAAGAGCTAATGAGCTAAGCCATTTTTATTTAAAATAGGGCCTGGTACTTTATGACCCCTAAGGGATTGTCCATAAATTACGCAAAGCTAAACTTCACTAATAAGCAAAACAAAAAGGGTAAACAGATTCTATCTGTTGACCAGCCTGTTAATAGTAACAGGCTGGTCAACAGATTCTATCTGTTGACCAGCCTGTTATAGTCTCCACATTCAACCCTAGGTGCTTCTGATCACGGTTTGATCTCTCTAAAACTATTATCTCATTCTTCTTCATCATCAGAATCCCCCTATCATCATACCTCTAACAACTACCTTAAATTTGATAGGAACTTTTTCCAAGATTTTCTTCATGATGGCCCTTGGGTAGAAATCTTTTGTCTTCCTGCTGACAAATGTGCTTCTTACATAACTTCGTTGATTCAAGCTAGCATTGAATCTTATGTTCCAGTTTAAGCATCACTCTCCTCCATTGTTTTCCTCACACTGTGCTGCTGCGATTGCCAATCGAAACCGTTACTTCCATATCTATCAGCAAAACAATTCAGCAGAAAACAAAAGTTTGTTTACTATTGCTAGAAACTATTGTAAAACGGTTTTGTCTAACACCAAAGCCGGCTATTCTCAGGTATCTATGCAATCTCGTATCTCATCACAAAAATTAGGCTCTTGTTACTTCTGAAGAATCTTTACAACCATACAAGAGAGGTAGAATAACAGGGCAAACCTGTCATTCTACCTCTCTTGTATGGTTCAGACTTTGTCACCTCACCTAAAGACAAAGCTGAATTGTTTGGTGAGAACTTTTCATCAATATCATCTCTTGATTCCACTAGTTGCGTTCTACCTGATATTGTTGACAAACAGATTGATCTATTGCTTAACATTGGTATTACTCCAGCTTCTGTATCTAAAGTGATTTCCCGCTTAGACTCTTCTACAGCTTGTGGTCCGGACAACATACCTGTTATAGTCTTCCAGAAGTGTTCTCCAGAGCTTTCGTCTATACTTTCAAAACTATTTAACAAGTGCTTATTGGAGTCTATATGGATTTCAATCCTCTTGTTTTATAGCTGATTTGCTAACAGTAATAACCGATAGGTTTTATCGTGCATTAGATAGAGGTGGAGAGGTTAAGGCCATTGCTATTGACAATTTTAAAGCTTTTGATAAAGTTTGGCATGCTGGTCTTCTCCATAAGCTTTCTTCTTGCGGTGTATCTGACAACATCTTTAAGATTATTGAATCCTTCCTTTCCAATCATAGTATCAAAGTTGTCCTCCATGGACAGCACTCTTCTTCATATCCTGTAACTTCATGGGTTCTTCAAGGTTTCAATTCTTGGCCCTATACTCTTTTTAATTTACATTAACGATCTTCCAGATATTCTCACATCTAATATGGCATTGTTCGCTGATGATACTACCATTTATTCTTGTCACGATAAGAAACCAACACTCTCTGATTGCTTGGAGGGGGCATTTAAGCTTGAAAAGGATCTCACTTCCACCTCTGCATAGGCCTCACATCGGCTGGTGAACTTTAACTCAGATAAAACTCAATTTTATTTAGCCAATCGCTGTCGCAATAATTTAGATGTTCCTTTATTTATGAGTGATAATGTACTTGATGAGCCATCTACCCTTCATCTTCTAGGATTAACTCAAACTTCTGATCTTTCTTAGAAACTGTGTATCAAATTGATTGCAAAATTATTACCCGCTAAGATTGCATCTCTTTATTGTGCTTGACACTTTCTTACTCAGGATTCTATTTTTTATTTCTATAAATCTTAAAACTATCCTTGTATAAATCTCTATAAATCCATCTATAAATTTCGTCCGTCTATAAATCTCTATAAATCTGTCCTTGTATGGAATACTGTTGCCATATCTGGGGCTGATCTTCTAATGATGCCCTTTCTCTTTTAGAAAAGATCCAAAAATGCATTGTAGATATAGTTGGAACTGCTCTTGCAGCCAACCTCCAACTGTTATCACTTCTTTGTAATGTTGTTTCTCTTTCTCTTTTCTACAAATACTATAATGGGCACTACTTTAAAGAGCTAGTGTCTCTTGTGCCATCTACTAAAGTTCATTCTTGTGTTACTTGTCATTCAATTAAGTCTCATCCTTTTTCCTTTGACTGTTCTTAAGTGCTCCATAAACTCTTATTCCTCTATTTTTTTTCCTCGAACATCAGTTCTTTAGAGTTCACTTCCTTCTTGATTCATATAATTTGCAATCTTAAAGTCGTCTGTTAATCGTTATCTTGCTCTACAAACTTATTGGAAGCAAAGATGTTTAAAAGAAAAAAAAAAAGGATCAAAAGTTTTACCTCGCTGTGTCTTTAGTTAAATAAAAAGTCAAAATAGCGCATAAATTTTAATGAAATCGCTGAGTAAAAAAGATTAAGATCTTTTACTTCTGTTTTTTAAATAAATTTAGCATTGCATAATTTGTGGACGATCCCTAATGAAAAACTTAGACAAAAACATTACTTTTAAGAATATATTTTCTTTTTTAATTGCTAAATTAAAAAAGAAAATACAATTTTCTTTTTTAATTTAGCAAAATTTAATAAAAACAAAAAAACAACAACAACAAAACAAACAAATCACAAAAATATTAAAGAAAAAACTAATCACATAGGTGTGAAAATTAATCGTGATACACGATTGCAATACGCTTAATTTGAGCCCTATAATACTATATATATATATATACTACTGTGATCAAAAAGTAATGTGAAATTGTTTTATAAAATGTAAATTCTTTATGTATGTCGGAAAAGTCTTTTTCCGGTATCGCCTTCAAGACCTTCTTTGGTTCTTTATCTCAATCATGTCAAAGCAGCGTCCCCACATTGGCCTTTTGAGTTTGCTGAGTAGCCAGAAGTTGGATGGGGCAAAATCAAGTGAGTATGGTGGTTGTAGAACAATATTAGTTGAGTTTTCAGCAAAAAAGTTCCAAAGAACCAATGCAGTATGACATGATGCATTATTGTGATGAAGAAACCAAGAGTTGTTTGCCCATATTTCTAGCTTTTTCAGACGAATAGCTTCATGCAACTGGCGCAAAACGCTCAAATAAATTTCTTTGTTGACAGTTTGGCATGGCAGAAGGAATTCATAGTGCACCACACCACAATAATCAAATAAAACTGTCAGCATGACTATGATTGACTTTGCCATGGTCGTTCGGTCTTGCTTCACCTTTTGCATAATATTCACTGGATTCGTTGGTGGTTTCAGGGTCGTATGCATAAATCTAAGTCTCGTCTCCAGTAATAATGCATTTTAAGTGGTCCTGATAGTCAGACAAAAAAGTTTCACACACATCAACCTGATGCTTTTTATCCAAAAAATTGAGCGATTTTGGCACCAATTGAGACTTGATGTGTTTGAAACACAAAACATTCTTCAAAATGGTTTAGGCTGAGTCAAATGATTTTCCAATACTATCAGCAAGATCTCTAACGTGTTCCTAGTCGGTAGACGTTGATTGTTGTCCAGAGCGCGGTTTGTCTTCAACACGTTCTCAGGCCTCTTTGAACTTATTGTACCACTAATAAATGCTTTTTTGTGCCATAGTTTGATCACCAAAGGCCTTCCGCAACATTTTCAACTTGTCTGCACAAAAATATTTGTTCCGCAAACAAAATTTGATGCAAGTTCTTTGCACAACAAAATAACCCATTGTAGAAATTGAAAAATTTACTTTTGGTTGTTTACAAAAACATGTACAACTCGGAGATAATTAAACTTTTTGACAAACAGACTTTTGGCAATTGTTATAGACAGTCCTACCAACCTAGGAAAAAAATTACCTGCCTTCATAATCCCTGCGAGTCTCAAATGACAATTTTACCTTACTTTTAAAATTAAATTAGTAAAAACACTTATCTAACTTTTATCTTCAACATTATGTTTCACTATCAGTAGGTTCATCAGGAAGAATCCTTCTTCCTGATGAACCTACTGAAGATAAAAGTTAGATATATATATATATATATATATATCTAACTTTTATCTTCAGTAGGTTATATATATATATATATATATATATATATATATATATATATATATATATATATATATATATATATATATATATTTATATAATATATATATATATATATATATATTTATATAAATATATATATGTATATATTTATATAAATATATATATATATATAAATATATATATATATATATATACATATATATATATATATATATAGATATAAACATTAAGAATGTTTTTAAAAACATTCTGGTCAATTAAATTTGCCTTTTTGTGGTTTTCTTAAAAAACGAATAATTTGTAATCAAATTAATGGTTTAAACTTTCTGACAACACGCAAATGTTGGATGATAGTCAAAAGTAATTAAAACGTATGTGTTGGCGTAAGAATCATTTTTTTCCTTCCGCTCTTCCCAAATGCAACAATCTATAGAACTATATATATATATATATATATATATATATATATATATATATATATATATATATATATATATATATATATATATACATATATATATATATACAGGCTTTAGAAAGATTTTAAAGTTGAAATAATTTAGTTAAAAGGTTTTTATCAAATACAATTTTAATTTAGAACCTCCAACAAGACCAACTGCATCTAAACCTATTTTGCTTACAAATAAAATCAACCCTAATCAAGAATTTTTATCACCTCATTCAAATAATTCTTACATACAGAATATATCTACACAATCATTTTTACCATCAAATATACCACAGCATGACCTGAATGTTAAATCTAAAGAACAAGATTTTACAAATGAGAAATTATCGAATTATGGTGCAAATGTGCCTCAAATAATTAACAGCTCATATATGTCCCAAGTAAATAATGTACAATTTGATGCAAGATTTCCATTGAATACTGATGTTAATAGACCAATCTTAAGAGGTATTTCTAGAATGCCAGAGAACATTAATTGTCCATCATCGCTTGGTCAGCAACAATATGTATGGCCTCAATCTCCACAATATTCTCAGTTAAAATCTTTTGACCCAACAAATCATCAGGATATCCTAGCTTCTTCAAGAAATTCTAATCAACAGGTACCTTATAATCATACTAACTTGCAAACAATGCATACTATGTCACAGCAAACTTCTTTGATTCCAAATTTAAGAGGTACATCATGTACAAGAGTTATGAGTCCAACAATACTTCATGAGTCTGCACAACATATTAGGTCCAATTTTATGGTTCAAGACCCACAGCTGCTTAATCCATTAAATGTTTTTAAAATGAACTCTGACTTATCTGCAACAAATCAATTTACAGGCTCTTTTCAAGTACCTTCAAATTTAACACCTAGGCAAATATCAGATCAAAGTCAAATCAGAATGCCTTTTCAATTTCATTTATCTTCTGGCCAGCAGCCACATACCAGTGTAACACAAGTAAATTTTAGTCCACCTTTGCAATCACTTCAACGTGTTTCTTTACATGATTCTTCAATGTCAGGGTATCAACAAAATAAGTTTCCACAGTCTAATCTTAGACAGCAGCTAGGAAGTCAACAAAACTTGATACAACCACAAAAGAATAACCAGTATATGTCACAACAAGCTTCTATACAACGTCATCCTCAGCCTCAAGCAATTAATCAAACGAATTTACAAGAAGATCGAAATCAAAGTTACATTGCAAAACAACAACTCCATCAACAGCAACAACAACAACATATTAACATTCAACAACAACAACAGCAACAACATATACCATTACAAGCTACTTTAATTCGTCCCCAGCCTGGTTCGCAACTAAATCAATTTACTTACCATCCTGAATCAACACAACCGCAGTTTAACATGCAAGCAACTCAATTAGCTAATCAAATTCGTTCACAGCAACACCAAGTTCATTCCCAGCAACTTCAACATGGATCACGCCAATATCAACAAAATTACTTTCAAACAGAGTTACCACGTCCTCAGTTTAAAGATCAGTTTATTTTACACAGGTCTCAAGCTCCAAATCAATTGAATTTTCAAAGCAATGAAATCCAATCTGTTAATAACCTCCAACATGGCTCACAAGTATATTCCAGTAAAGTTATTCCACAACAATATTCTCAATTGCAACAACCTATAAATCAAGTGGTTTTGTCATCATCAGGAATATCTAATCAAAATTTAAATGCTGGTAATTTTGCGAATTCGTCTCATCTGCAAAATCTTGGATTGACAGGGGATGATCTCATTGTTAATCTTCCTCCTCCTTTGATGCCAGAAGTTGCTAAGGAATGTGCTGTACCAAGTTTATTGCAGCAAAATCGTAAAATAGAACTTTCAGAATCTTTTAACAGGACAGGAACAGATATTAATAATTTTAATAAGTCTGCAGTTATACCCAGACAAAATGATGATTTTCAGAATACTCAAAAACCTGTTAACTTTTATCAAAGTTCTCAACATCCATTGCTACAGACTGGTCATAAACAAAATGTGAATTCTGATTTTGACAGGCATGTTCATCCTGATTTTGAGTTACATACAAATTCAAATTTTATAAAAGATAAGTATTCAAATATTGAACTACCTCAAAACACTGCATTAATACAGGATTATGCATCACCACTGGACCATTTAAGACAACAAGATTATTTATTACAACAGAATCATACAAGGCAACAGGAACAACAAAAACCATATAGTAGTCAAACAATTCCTCAATATTTTCATCAACAATTAATTCCGAATAAACCTCTTCTCATAGAAAACCAGGTAATTGTCTCATCGTTTCAGCCTATTAACTCTTCTGCTACCACAACTGCTACAATCCAGTCATCTTTGTCATTGGGAAATGGTGTTTATTATCCTTCTTCTACACAACCAAACAATTTGACTGTTTTATATCCTGGTAATATAATTCCATCTCAGCCTGGCGGAGTTCTTTACACTGCTAAGCCAACCATGTCACTTTTGTCTGATCCAGTTGTAGCAAACATTCTTGGAAAAAATGTCTCTACAACAGATATCTCTCAACTTGGTTTTCAGCAGTTCCAACTCCAACAAATTGTCTTACAGCAACAGCAACTAATTACCATGGTGCAAAGTCAACAAAATATTCTTCATAACAAAGAAAAAATTAAAATTGAAACCTTGCAAGGACAAATCGTTGAGCAGCAAAAGTTGATTGAAAGTTTTTTAAAGCAAAAAAAAATTGATGAAAATATGGATCTAAATGTTAAATCAAAGCAACCAGAAACAGAGAAAATTATTTTAGAACAGCAAATATTCATCATGAAAATGCTCGAAGAAATAAATGAAAGAAATAAAGTGAAAAATGATATGCTTGAAAAAGACAGTCATGACGAGCAGGAAGCATTTAACATATTAAAAAATAAAAAAGCTTATAATATACACACTGAAAATCAAAGTAAATTGCTTTCAGATATGCCTCAAACTGAAGAAGTAAAAAAAGATGATGACATTTCTGATTTATGTATCAATAGTAATGTAGAAACGATAAAAAGTTCTATATATAACAATGAATGTCTTGAGAACAATCCTTCTTACTATCCTTCTTATTCACAAAAGCAAACAGATTTTATTGTTGATAAAGAAAGTATTACAGCACAATCTAACAATCCTGCTAACAGTTTAGCATTGAACATTTCAAAACCATTTTATGAACCTAAGACCGATGCAAACATAAACTGTGACGATTTGGTAGCCATAGATACAACTGTATCTCCGGACTCGATTAGTAAAACTTCTAAAAATCAAAATTTGGAGACAAATAAGTCTGTTTCAGATCCTTTTGTAAACAATGATCAACTCTTACTAAAAAATTCAAAACAAAATGTTAGTCAACAGAAAATTATTGCTTATTGTGACCATTCTCCTGTCAGTTCAGACAAACTTATATTAACATACAAACCATCTTTATCGCCACCGTCTTACTCAGTAACTAGTAAAACAGAAAATAATGATAACACTTTAATAAACAATGCAACAGATGATGCAAGTATTGCACCAGATAAACATATATCTCAAAATAAGATTTGTGAAGTTCAAGAAGTTAAAGCTGAACATAATCATTCACCATTAATCCAGACTGATTTAATGAAAGATAGCAACTTTGACAATCTTCCAATAATTCAAGCAGATAGTATTGATGCAGATCATAAAGATCATGAAGATGTTCATGAAGAGGGGGAAAATACAAAAGAAGATATTTCTAATTTAACTGCCTACCGCCAAAGTCTTGAGCGACAAATAGGTCATGTATCATTTTGTGCTACAGAACCAAATGAATCAGCACGACAAGCATACATTGATGATTTGGATAATTCAGTAAACTCATTACAAGCTAAGTGCCGTACTTTATGTGAGCTGTTACCACATGATAAAAACATAGATGGATTTACAAGCATTTGGAGAGTAAGTTTTTTTTTTCCTTTTTACATATCATTTTTACATATTTTCTTTTTTACATATTTTCCTTTTTACATAATCATTTTTACATATTTTTAAAGGACTTGGAAAAAGTGGAAGAGTTAGACATATCTAATTACACTACAGAAGCAGGGGAAATCAATGTTACTAAGAACAGATACAGAGATATTCTACCTTGTAAGTTTTGAATATAAGAATTTGAATTGTATAATTTTTTAAAAATTTTGCTAGTTTTTCTTATTTTACTTTAGTAGTTAATAATTTTACACCATTTTTATTTTTAACAATGTTTCTTTATAGCTATTATTTATTTATTATTATTATTTTTGTAACTTCTTAAAATCTACACAATTTTTGTAATCTTCTTGTTTTAAGTTATAGAAATTTTTTGAAATTAAGTTAAATATAAATTTCAAACTTTTTAAAAATTAAAAATATCTTTCAGAATTAAGTATTGTTATTATCTGGTCTGTTTTTTATGCTCTCTACTGATTTTATTTCAGGGGATCACACACGAGTACATCTAATGTCAGTGCCTGATGATTATATCAATGCAAGCTTTGTTGAGGTTTAAATAATTTTAGTTTTAATAATTGATTTAGACAATTTTAGTTTTACTTTACTATTTACTTTTATAGTCAAAGTTTTTAAGTGGAAAATATTTTCATATTCTATTTTCAAATGTTATTTAAAAATAAAAAACAGTATTCTTACATTTTATTTATCTAATTGATTTATTGGTTTAGAACTTGACTCCTTTTTCTCCACGTTACGTGGCAACTCAAGCTCCAATACCACAAACATTCAAAGACTTTTGGGTAATGGTGTGGGAACAAAATGCATCAGTAATAGTAATGTTGACTAATGAAGTAGAAGGTCAAAAGTTAAAGTGCCATCCTTATTGGAACAGAAATATTGACGAACCTGCGGAGTATGGGATAATAGCTGTAATATTATTGAGTGAAAATATCAATCCTTCATGGAAAATAAGAACTTTTATGATATTCAATAAAAAGGTAGAAAATTTGTTTATTTAGTTGTTTTTTATTTTGTTTTTTATTTATTATTGTGTATACTTTATTTTTAGGAGGATAGTACCCGTGTTGTTAAACATCTACAGTTTACCTCGTGGCCAGATTAGTATGAAATTTTTTATAGATTTTTTTACAACAATTCATATCATCGTTTTTATTTAAATTCACACACATATATACACACATACATCAAATTCACACAAGTTTATTTTTTTAAAGCTATAATATTTCATACAATCTCTCTCTTTAAGATAAGATAAGTAAGATATTGTTCTCTTGTTTTGTTTATTAATTTATCATCAATGAGTGATGAAGTTGAATAAAACAACAAAATCTACAACAAAATGAAAATAAAACAACAAAATCTACTGACAAGTACCAATTGTGTTTACTAAATTTGCTCAGGGCTGCTTTGGATGTTAATTTATCAGCAGTTTCATATTCCTTAAGTATTTTAAAAAGCACAAATTTTGATTTGGTGCTTTTACCACTAGACTACATGCAAGCCATGGTTTCATAATTCTTCTATTTTTGTATTATAAAAAGTTTGGGGGATGATATCATTGAATGTTTCAATAACAGCAGGATTAATAGTTTTCCCATTATCTCTAAACATTTTAGACATCGAGCTTCTTGTGACTTGGTAAATTTTTGTTTCGAACACAAATTTTTAAACCAGTTTTTAAACATATTGGTAGCAAGCTAAGAGTACTAATTTGCCGTCTAGTTTTTGTTCTAAATTACATAAGCTCTGTTTAATTTAATTTTCTTTTTTGGATAATTTTTTGTCTACACTCTCTAAACACTTGAATGCTCTGGTTTTTATTATTTTTGTATAAATATTTTATCTTTTTCTATCATTATCTGTTTCAAAGCGTCAGTGCATCAAATAAATTGTTTTGAAAGTCCTACTCACTAACTTTGTAAACAGATTGTTGTTTTTTTCTCCTAAAAATAAAATAAAATACAATCAATACAATATACAATAAAATCAATTAAAAAGTTTAACATCTCATACTAAAGAGATAACAAATGAATAGGTCAAAAAGTTATGCCATATATATATAGAAAGTAATAGCTAAGCAGAAAATGTCATTTGGACATGGATAACTTGTTTATTTATATCAGGTTTTAACCATTCTATAAACATACTTTCTTTAATATTTAACTTGAATTTATTAGATGTAGAATTTAAAACAGAGAAACAATTATCAGTTGCATGAAACAATAGCATTGAGATGCTTATAGATTTTTAAGACTTATTGTCTGTTTTGTAATGGTATTGGCGTCTTGAGATGGCGGGCAGTTTCCTCTATATAACAGGACTTACATCCTGCATATACAAATTTATAGAGCACAAACGAATTGAAATCTAGAGGAATTGGAACTTTTAAAGAAAAGAATTTTAAAATTTAATGAGGTAAATATTTGCAACATCAACTGGCAATATCTTTTAGCAATGGAATTCAGTCTTTTTTTAGTTGAATCAGATATTTTTCCCAAAAATGGTAGTTTAAATTAGGAAAAGTATTCTTTGGTTTTTGGTTGTGGCAGAGTATTTGAACGTAGTTATGTAGAAATCAGCCATTCCACAATTTCAGCTAAATTAAAATATTGATGTCACCCAACGGAGAAAGGTCAATTCTATGCTCTACTAAAACCAGCCAGATGGCTTTCATACAAAAATTCACAGTAATTGCCTCACAAAATATTTGTATTTTATAGATTTGATCATTCAACATTTAGACAGCTTTTATCTCAGTATCAGTTCTTTGTGGCTGGCTGC